>NC_090654.1:39752904-40096654 GCF_040937935.1 Hyperolius riggenbachi
CACGCGCTGACAACTCACTCCGTGCGGGGGGGGCCCAAATTAGTGGGAGCTGCTAGCGCTCCACCTCTAACGCCATTTGCTGTGTAGCAAATTAATCGTTAATTACTTTTTCAGCTCAACAACATATAATAAAATCCTGACCTTTTAACACACTGTTTGAATAATGATGGAATGTACAGTTCATACAATGCATTTTCGTAACATACCGTCCCACTGCCCAGGATGTCATCAGGTGTTGAAGCCAAGGCAGAATCTTGCTCATCCAAATAATCCGTTTGCTGCATTGAGCCCATAGATTCATGGTCCAGGTCTTGATCCCTTACAAAACTCAGTAGCGAGTAGTACCACAAAGTTGAATGGTATACCTCCTCACTACCAGCACCCGATCGCCTGCTGTCCTGTTCTTTATACGTTTCTTTTTTGTACACTGTCCGCAGATTTGCAATTTTCTTCTTTACAAAGCTGACCGTGGCTTCAGGGAGAAAGGTACGGCAGTATTCTGCGAGTGCCTCGTAATCAGCGTCCTTCTTGTACCGGTTGGAATAATCCTTGCATTGTTTCTGCCACAAACTCGGCCGGGCCTGGTACATCTCTATGAATACCCGCAATTGTTCTGCTGTCATCGTGGGAGTGCTTCTGGGACGTGGCATTCTATGGAGAACAAAAAAACACCAAAAATGTTACTTCTTTATCATGGGCCACATCAAACATACCCATAATTTGTTGGAACATTACCCCATACAACACTACAATTTGTCCTCATAATGGAAAACTTACATAAAATGTGTTGGTCTTCAATCGCAATACACACAGTGGCTCTGCACAGACTTCTCACTGAGGCCTCCACTCAACAAAGCACACTGCAGAATGGACAGTAGGAACTGTGTATTGCTTTGTCAATAGGGGGGGTGGGTCATGTAGTTGTTTGCTTTGATGTTTTCAAGCATTTGTTTGGGCTAATGAGGGCACGCACGTTTCCATTGTTCTTCAATTCATTGACGTTTCCATTGTTCTTCCATTCATTGGATGCCAAAAAAATGAACCGATTCTCAAGAATTCACAAAGTATCGGCATTGACGATTGCACATTTTGTACAAATGTTCAGATTCTCAAGAATTCCAATATTGTCGACATTGACGATTCTACAATACCACATATCTTCCGATTCTCACGAATTCTACAAATTATCGATGTACAAAACGAACCACATTCCAATTTGCGTGTAAGAAACAGTACAAACAATGTTTTATTTTGGGCTTGTGAACCCCCCCCCCCCTTCGCACGCAAAGTATGACAAAAATGGTTGGGCGATTCAAATGCAGTGTTCAGTGTATAATATTCCACATGTGGGCACTATTTTTCTATGTACGATTCAGAATGAAATTTTTTTTTTTTTTTTTTAATCGCTTCTCCTGCACGCAGCTGACGGCCGACGTACGTCGGGGGCGGAGTCATCCATTTTCCCCGCCGCGCTACAAGACTTCGGGAGCCAACGCCCGAGGCTCAGAAGACGGCGTTGCACGTGGCAGGCGGCACGAACAAAGGTGCTGTGTCGTCGCACTGTCTGCTGGACACAATGGCTTCCCAGCATGACTCCGAAGTGGAAGAGGCAGATGAGGGGGGTGGAGGACACACATCAAAAGGTAAACCGACGCGTGAAGGACAACAGGTAGGACAACATGGCCAGCATGAGGTCCCAGGCGGACTCTTGAAAGATACACAAGGCGTACAGGCCGCAGGGTCACATGGGGGACCTTTTGAAGCCCACCAAAGCAAACAGAAAGCCCTGCCAGTTGCCCATCAATCCGAAAACGTTGCCAACACACCAGAGATGATGACAGCGCAGCATGGCATAAAAAGAAACGAGGCAAAACAAGCACAGTCAGTTGCAAGAAACCACAATCGCACACATGCCACGAAAACCACCAATGATAGTGATGGGGTACCATTTCTAGCCGACCAAGGCAACAAAGCCATGCCAGCTGCACGTGAATCAACAAAAGCTGCCAACACAGTTGAGACAATGCCAACGCACCACGGTTTAAAAAAGAACAATGAGCAGGAGCCAAAACAAGCACTGTCAGTTGCAAGAACACACAATCGCACACATATGTCGCGTGATGCCACGGAAACCACCAATGACAATACACCTGGCACGCTACGCACCACAACTGCTTTAAATACACAGACACTTGGACACAGAAGTAACGCCACTGGGCGTGTATCTAAGCAAGCCACCAAGGCCACCAATGAAAGCTGTAAAGTGCGACGAACAGAATCAAAGCCTTCGTGTCCAAAAGTCACTGTACCACAAACTGTCAATCACAGTGTGTCAAAGAGCGTCACTAAGTGCACCAATGTTACGGCACACTCCAGAAAAAGTAAAATGCCAAAAACAAACAAAAAAACACACCATACAAACACTGCCGTTGCAAAAACAACTGCAGACAATGTGACAGTGTCCACAAAGACCACCAATGTCTGTTCCAATTCTCGTTCCACCAAAGATCCATGTAAAAGGAGATCGACCGAACAGAAGTCGCCTGCCAAACGGCAGAAATTGTCGTTTGCCGATGCCATTGCGCAGCCTGTCACTGAACACCGTAAGAAAGGTGCGACTGACGCTGCACATGATGATAATCCCAAAAAAGAGAAAAAGTATGCAAAAGTTGAACCAAAGAAGAAGAAGCTGAACACACGACATAAGTGTTCTCCTATGACCAAGGGAGAAGTAAGGATTCTTGTGCGCCACTTTGATAGCAGAGATTATGACTGTGTTCTGGGCACCTACCGCCATCCAAACATCCGCAAGAATAAAATATTAGACAAAGTGGTGGAAGAGTTGAGGGAGAAATTGGGGAAGGTGCGAGAACGCAGTGCACTAATAAAGAAATGGTACGACTTGAAGCACAAACAACGCCGCTGCCTAAGCAGAGTGAGAGAGGAGTTGAAGACTTGTAAGTATAAACGCTTTTTGGTTACCCTCGATCCCACCAACACTGCATTCCATCTCTCCATTCCTGTCTCTGTCCTTGCCATCTTGTGTCTATTAATTTTTTCTCCTTCTGTAGGCCAAGTGACAACAAAAACGACAAGGAGCTGCCTGCCGACACAAAGTCCGCCACCGAGGGAGAAAGAAACCCATACAGGTAATGAAAAAAATGTTGTCCACACCCACCTACCTACATAGCTTTTAGAAGACCACCCGACAACCACCCTCAACAACCCCCCACACACCCCCCCCCCCTTCCGCCTTATTCGCCAACCCTCCACTCCCTCCCACTTCGGTCCCCAGGGAAATATTAGGTCTGGATACCGCTCCCCGGGCCAAAATCTGTTGACATCCAACTCCAATGCCTGGTCCCCAAGCCTGTTTGGGCACCCATTTTTCCCCATTTATTCTCAATTATTGACTGCAACCAATGTTGAATTGTGATGCCGCTTCATGTACTGACGTTAAAGGGAACCAGAGAGGAATAACCAAGACCAAGGATTTTAGACATACCTGGTGCTTCTTCCATCCCCATAAGCCTGGATCGTTCCCACGCCGGCATCCTACGCTTCCTGGATCCGCAGGCGGACGCGGCCAATTGGCCACAGCACAGGGGTTCCCTCCATACCCCTACGCATTTGGCGGCGCAGTTGTCAGCCTCATGCGTACTTGTATAGAGGGAGCGCCCTGCGATGATGAGAATCGCCCGTTGGCCGGCTCGCGGCAATGACGCGACCCATTAACGCCGGATCCAGGCAGCAGAGGACAGTGGCGTGGGAACGAACCGTGCGTATGGCCCTGGAGGAAGGACCAGGTATGTAGAAAACCTTTATTTCATCCTCTCTGGTTACCCTTTAATGCGCGCCGTGAAGCACGCATAGTAAAAAAAATGCTGGTCCAAAAGTCCTCACTGTGACATTGCCATATTTTGTTTGTCTTCACTTTGCAGAGCCTGTTGCCGTACCATTACCAGAGCTACAGAAGATTGTCAGCCAAGGCGGAAATTCAACCACAAGCGCCGTTGAAGGTAAGAGACACACTGTCCGCAGATTCATGTTATTCATCAAGGGATCCAGAGAGGGAGGTAGCTACCAAAAAGGGAATGCTTTTACACATAGCTGGGACTGCCTCCAGCCCCATAAGCCTGGAAGGCTTATGGGGCTGGAGGAAGCCCCAGCTAGATTTTGAAAATTATTTTTCTACATCTGTGGATCTCTGTAAGGCCCCATTCACCCCGGGTTTTCTTGCAAACTGACTTGGTTATCCCGTCCACTGATGAGAAACGAGTACTGAGGCAAATAACCACGAGTCGTTTTGTACTCGTCATTAGGATGCAAATTGCGTGGGATTAGTGACTGACTTGCATGCAGGCTATTTTCCCTAATACCAGGTACTTACCAACAGAATGACGAGTAGACAAATACTCGTGGTTATTTTAATTATTACTCGTCGATCATCACTGCTCCCGTCATGCTAGCAGCTTCAAATGGTTTGAGATTGCCCACTATTGAGTACTTTGGTTTGATAAAACTGTATAAAACAGTGGACTGACACAGTTGTTTTTGATTGGTTCCGCAGCCCATGTGCCAACAGCACCCCCACTTCTAACCACCAATGACACTTTTCACAACGTTGAAGATCAGCCAGCTGCAATCGAAGGTAAATAAGCATCCCTGTATGTGCACATTTATTATTCACAGCGGAAGGATGCAGTCCAATCCGGATGCTAAAAATGCCCTCAGACATGGGAAAAGGACAGCCTCCCTCCAACCCCTCCTCCCCCCCACCACCACTCCACCCCAAAACAAACAAGGACAGTTTGAGCCCAACCAACGACCCAGTGAACTCTTGGTTGACAGTACAATACGTTGTGAATAGGAGGGGGACGTTGCGCGATTGCATTGCTGACTAGTCCAATGAAGGACTGGGAATGAGGTGGGGGAGGCGGAAAACGCCTCCCCCACCAGGAGGCGTTTTCATTGGCTCCTGGTCCTGGCATTCCATGTAAGCAATTGCCCTGGGTTAACATTGGATGACAGACTCAGGAGCCAATGAAAAAGGCACCTGACCCCATCACATGACTTCTGTCATCATAGAGACAGCAACACATCAGTGGGGTAACAGCCAGTGAAGTCATGTCATCCGGGGACCAGAGGTAGAGGTAGTGCTGCGATTTGCGTATTCGGGTGCACAAACCGAGCAGCGGTGTGTGCTGCTAAAACACCGCCGGCCCTTTCATGGATAAAGTTGTATGTAACCAAAATACCAAACTCCTATGTGCCAACTCCTCTGCCCTTTTATGTACTTGTAGAACTGAAGGACATTACAGTGCAAGTCGACAACGACAGTGACCAAGACAGCACAGCCTCCAGTTCTGGTAAGTCGTTGTATAGTGCTCTACCAAAAACACTGTACTGACATGACAGCATGTCACACGGCTGTTGGCAATCTGCCAAACCAAAAAAGAATGTAGGTAACTATAGTGGCTGTGTCAGGACATAGAAAATTGATGAACGGCGACAACTATGCTTGGTCCAATTAGGCATGTATAGTAGCTATACTTGTCCTACGCGAATTTCTATACTCTGGCAAGTATAGTGAGGGAGCTATATAACACAGTACTGGAAGCGGTAGAGTAGCTATTATGGGAATAGTATAGTAGGTTACTGGGACAACTATAGTTGTCCAAGGTGTAGTGGAACAACTATGCTATGTAGCCAAGGGCAGGTCTCATTGCTATTGTAGGCCCACGATCCTTTATTTACGGAGTGAACGATTCAACCGAAACTTGGTCAACTATAGTGCTACTGTGGTAAATAAATACCGTCTATACTCGACTACAACTCGAGAAATGTAGGACTCAGTTACATACATTTTCACAGTTCAACTCAGTGCTATGGCCAGTTTTCCCTATAAACTCCCCCTCCCCTTCCAGCTGCTATTGTGGCTGCCGTTCTCTCTCCCCGGGTGTCCCGTCTCTCCCCCGTGTTCAGTGAATCAATGCAGTGTAGAAAGGTGACATACGTTCCGTCATCCACGGCTCGCCGGCATGAGCGGAGAGGAGATCAGAGGACACAGCGCGCAGCGGTGGATTAGGTAACGTAGCTTCTACACTGCATTCATTCAGTGAACACGGGGGAGAGAGGGGACACCTGCGGAGAGAGAGCGGCAGGCACAATAGCAGCTGGAAGGGGAGGTGGAGTTTATAGGGGGAAACTGGCCATAGCACTGAGTTGAAGTGTGAAAATCTGAAGCAGCACCTGGTGAGCAGGCGGAGTTAATGGCTGCAGAGTTTTATGTACTACAGCCATTATCTTCTGTTCCCCAAGTGCAGCCATTATTACTTCTGGACCACAAGTGCAGAGCCAGTAACCACCCCTAGTCCCCACCTGCAGCCATCAACTCCCCAAGGCTGACTAGACTAGACTTGAGAAAATACCAGCTTTTGGGGGTCAAATGTGGGCGTCGACTTATACACGTGGTCGACTTCTATCCGAGTATATACGGTACTGTGCTAAATGTATTTTACAAACGATACTGGTACAAGAACAATCGCGATATCAGGGCATCTAGGCTTGCTATAGAGGGTGATCAATGTCTCTCTATGTATATTGGGACAAGTATACCTACCTGACTTTGGCAAGAACACCACGTACTGTTGAACCTATGGCTACATAGCATGGTGTTGTCCTAAAACATTGTTATTGATTGGTTTATGGTTTTTTTTTTTTACAGATTTTTTGGAAAGGAAAAAGAAAATTTTGAAAAGGCTACGCCGAGTCGAGGAGGATATGGTCGAGATCAACCATAAGCTGCAGAAACTGCAGCACATTGGAAATATGGCACTTAAAGTGCAGGAGGAGGTCTCTTCTTTAAGAGCTGCAGTACTCCAGCTGTGATTTTTTTTGGGGTTTTTTTTTTTTTTTTTTTTGTACCATTATTGTGTCTGTTTTGAAGTGACCAGTTAAGGTGCCGTATTACACGTTTTTTGGGCCTACACAAAGGCACAAACTTGTGCTAATCGCTGCAGGACGCTGCTGCTGCTGCGGGCACACAATAGTTTTTAGTTACAAAAAATATCATCTTTGCTATATGGTCCGCTTTCATTGGAACCTTTGTATGGCTACGTTTCCACTGTACAATTGCGTTTTCCCATCCGGAAAATCACATGTGATTTTTCTGAAAATGAAAGAACCTATGTATCTTATACACGATTTTATGCATATTTTATAAAGAGTTTCACTTTCCTAGGGCTTCTACCAGACCCATGCAGCCATCGTGTGCCCTCGTACTCACTCACTGCTGCTCCAGTCCCGCTCCCACCCCCCCCCCCCCCCCCCGCTGGCAGCTTGATGACCTCGGAGGTCTGCGCCAGGCATTGCGTACATTGGTCCGCATTCTCGGCAGTGCCGGAACAATAGCATAACATTTGTATGCGTTACTGGTTCAATGCGTAACCATGTACACATGGAGCCAGTGACACGTTAAAATGTAGGCTTTTTATTGTTCCTGCAGTAGCAGGAATGTGTAGAAATCTTCTAAATGCCGCCAGCGGACGTCCGAGGTCGTCAAGCTGGCAGCGGGGGACTGGAGCAGCAGTGAGTGAGTATGAGAGCACAGGATGGCTGCATGGGGCTGGTAGGAGCCCCAGGTAAGTAAAACTCACTTTTTTATGTTGCTTGCACCTTACCTTTCTAAAAGGAAGGGTTGAGGCACATGCAAATAAACCCAATCCACTTACCGTGGGCTTCCTCCAGCCCATGGGAAGTGGTAATAGATCATGTAAATTCGATACGTTACGCTGGAATGTAAAGGCATTGGTACTGCAACTGTGTTTGGCCCATCAGAACACATCGGAGGTTAATGCAGCAGTGATGTGCTAATTGCTGCAGGACGCTGCTGCTGCTGCGGGCACACAATAGTTTTTAGTTACAAAAAATATCATCTTTGCTATATGGTCCGCTTTCATTGGAACCTTTGTATGGCTACGTTTCCACTGTACAATTGCGTTTTCCCATCCGGGAAATCACATGTGATTTTTCTGAAAATGAAAGAACCTATGTATCTTATACACGATTTTATGCATATTTTATAAAGAGTTTCACTTTCCTAGGGCTTCTACCAGACCCATGCAGCCATCGTGTGCCCTCGTACTCACTCACTGCTGCTCCAGTCCCGCTCCCACCCCCCCCCCCCCCCCCACTGGCAGCTTGATGACCTCGGAGGTCTGCGCCAGGCATTGCGTACATTGGTCCGCATTCTCGGCAGTGCCGGAACAATAGCATAACATTTGTATGCGTTACTGGTTCAATGCGTAACCATGTACACATGGAGCCAGTGACACGTTAAAATGTAGGCTTTTTATTGTTCCTGCAGTAGCAGGAATGTGTACAAATGTTCTAAATGCCGCCAGCCGACGTCCGAGGTCGCCAAGCTGGCAGCGGGGGACTGGAGCAGCAGTGAGTGAGTATGAGAGCACAGGATGGCTGCATGGGGCTGGTAGAAGCCCCAGGTAAGTGAAACTCACTTTTTTATGTTGCTTGCACCTTACCTTTGCCGGCACACAATAGTTTGTAGTTACAAAAAATATCATCTTTGCTATATGGTCCGCTTTCATTGGAACCTTTGTATGGCTACGTTTCCACTGTAGAATTGCGTTTTCCCATCCGGAAAATCACATGTGATTTTTCTGAAAATGAAAGAACCTATGTATCTTATACACGATTTTATGCATATTTTGCATGCCTATTTTCGCAATATCCCTAATTTACATGTTCTGCCTAGTAACATAATGTAAAGTTTCCTTTTGCTGCTAAGAAAACTAATATGTTATGTGACTTCTAATGTGGCTTGTATCTCTGTCTTTCTATGACTTTTGTATGGCGTTGTGGCTTATCCATATTCCTGTTTTGTACGTTTTTTTTATAACAAATGTTTGAAATATGGTTGCTGGACCAAGATGGCAAGGAAAAAATGGTGGCAACAAAGGAATAAATGGTTGTCAAAATCAAACTGCTTGTTGTTGTATTCAATGTAATTCGACTGTGTATGAGTGTACGGATAATTGGCCTATGAGAAAGGTGAGAGATGATTTCGTTATACAATCCCATGTTTCACTTCATCTGCCACCTTTCTTGTGGACCAACCAAGGTAAACAAATGGTAATAAACAAGTGGGATTTGTTTCTAGGGCAACAATCACCTTGTCGTGTCCTTTACGGGTCCTGCAAATGGCACCCGTAAAGGACACGGCCCCGGAAATTCCTCCAGACCAGGGTCAGCTGTGCATGCGCGGCACGGCCACTCGCACACTCCCGTTGTCTGCAGCATTCTGCGCGTGTACCGACTGGGCCACTTACCCGGCAGGATTCGGAAGAACCAGGCAGTGATTGAAGATGATGAGCTAGCGATCAGGCCAGAGGGGGCTGGAAGAAGCCTCAGGTATGTATATTTTCTTTTTAAGGCCCCATCTTAGCTATACTTGAAGCATAGATGTCCTTTAACCCAGGGGTCCCCAACCTTTTCGGACATGAGGACCACTTTGACGCAAGACATTTTCTCCAAGGCTCCGGGATGAGGAGAAATCAAGCGCACTGCTCTACGTCCTGCCACCCCCCCCCTTCCCACATACCAACACAGCAGAACATCAGCTACTCAGCTGACCCAGAGAAGTCGCCCAAGAGGATCAAATCCTGATCCCCGAGGGGGTGACACCATTCTTGCGGACCAAACAAGGTAAATAATTGTTAAGAAACAAGTGGGATTTGTCGTGTCCTTTACGGGTCCTGCAAATGGCACTGGGCTTTTTAGGACCCGTAAAGGATAATATTTAACACAAGCAGGACTGCGGCCCGTAATACACACTACAAAGGCATCATAACAAGAACCCTCATTAGGAAGAAGCATAATAATCTCCTTGACGGAAGACACACCTGTGCTCGGGCTCTGTTTTTCTGTGGTTGGACCTGTGTTCGGGCTGTGTTTTTCTGTGGTTGGAGCGGTGATCCCGAGCACAGGTTGTGTTGTGTACTGCGTGTTGCAACGCGCACAAACATACGCGTTGCAACACATAAAATGCAAATATGTATTAGGTACAATAGGAAACCTAGGATTACCGTCCTCTCATCGGCTTGAGCCGTACAAAAGGTGAACAGAGTACAGAGTCACTCCGCTTTCCCGCAGTTGCAGGCAAGCAGACCGACCACGGAGCTGTGTGTACTGCCAGGACAGTACTGCCAGGAAAACATGGTGCTTGCCTGTTGCCTGTACAAGGCAGCAGCAATGAAATCAGTCGCCCATTGATAGTGGTCATTGGCAGGGTGGTTAAACTCCGCACCACTGGGCCACAAAGGCGCTACATACACCATGAATGTAACGACAGCACTGCAAATCAAAATGGGAGTATGCACTCACCTTCCCCATGAACTGTCTTTGATGTTGACACATGCATCTGTACACTTGTAATTTCACGCTTGTGTGTGACGTAGTAAAA
This sequence comes from Hyperolius riggenbachi, assembly GCF_040937935.1. Classification (NCBI taxonomy): domain Eukaryota; kingdom Metazoa; phylum Chordata; class Amphibia; order Anura; family Hyperoliidae; genus Hyperolius; species Hyperolius riggenbachi. Next base: position 39,763,388 of record NC_090654.1, read on the forward strand.
AAAATACAATATTGACAACTGTGTAGATAACAGAAAACACTTTATTGATAGGGAAATGACATGCGTAATAAAGGCTATCCCAAAAATGACATGCAAAAGAACCCCAGGACTAGTTTTCCAATGTCCCTTCTTCCAATGCTCCTTGTTTTCTTTGAACCTAGGAGAAAAAAGAAAAGGATATACATATATATATGTGTGTGTATATCTATCTATCTATCTATCTATATATATATATATATATATATATATATATATATGTGTGTGTGTATATCTATCTATATATATATATATATATATATATATATATATATATATATATATATATATATATATATATATATAGATTTTGTGCACTGACCACGCGTTTATATATAACGCCCAAAATGAAACTTTCCACATCCTTGGCAAGGACAGCTGCTTCAAGACAACTTCACAACAGCTCAGCACTGGAAAAAAAAAAAACCTAGCTTCCATCCCCTCAGCAGATCCACGCCCCTCTGGACATATCAATCTTAGGTAGGAACACCCCTTCCAATCGCACGGTCGTACACGGTTCGATCGAAATGTAAAACAACTGTTACCGATGGCCCACAGATCGATCCAAATTTTCCGCCCGGTCCGATCGACGCTTCGATCCTTATCGGTTCGCGATCGATCGGAAACAGCCCCGAAAAGCCACCGATTTGAAACCGATTCGATACCTATATCGGATCGATCGGTCGAATCGAGTACATAATCGTCAAGTGTATGGCCTGCTTTACAGTTGTGTATAAGAATTCCATATAGCACAGTGTGCTAGGGATAGCTCTGTGCTGCCCCCTCTTATGGCTCATACTCACGGGCTACAATTGTCGCCGCAACCACGTGGCACGCGCGTGTTGCGGCGACAGGTCGCCCATGAGTATGAGGCGCCCCCCGAACCGTCGCTCGTCGCTGCTATCGCCAGGTGATTGGCGCGGTCAGTCGCATGGCGACAGTTGTCGCCGCAACTGTCGCTAGTCCGCGTGTGAATGCGGACTAGAGACAGCAACCAATACAGAATTCACGGCGCTTCCGGCGAGGGGGGGGGAGGAACGTTGGCGACAGCTTCCGTCTCCCTCTTCCACGTGTGTATGCAGAGGGACCTGGCGACGAGCTGTCGCCGAACTGTCGCGCACACGCTCCCGTGTGCTAGCGACAGGATACAAAAGTAGCCCGTGAGTATGTGCCATTACAGATATTAGCCTAGGCTTCTGCCTGGTTTGCCTATGCCTCAAAATGGCCCTTATTTGCCTATAGAGAAGCCACAGCAATTAAATACATGTATAAATTGCTGCAAATGGCATTATTTTCGTTATAAGCAGTCTGTTTGTAACTTGCTCAGGCTCTCTGTGTCGAGTGTTTGTTGTTCAGTTGTGTCTGTGTCCCCCGATGTGACTGAGGGGCTGTGTGATGAAGGGTATGCAGAGCTCAGAGAGACCCAGCCTCATCACACACGCGTTTGAAGTGGTGAAACGCGTGTGTCGGGGATAGAAGGGAACATCTGGGCATGTCGGAGCAGCTGCCGCTCTGCTGGGTGCGTTCTGCCGCATCCTGTGCATGCTCGGGCTCTGCCAAGGCACCAAGCAATTTATTAGGCACAGATGACTTCTCGGGGTGCCCCTCTGATAGCTCATTAACAAGTCTTCCTGGTGTTTATAGGAAGCGGCATGCCTCTTATTTGCTTAGTGTCTTTTATTTATTGCACACTATAGACTGTGCTTATTCTCTACAATATTGTCTTTCTTATAGATTGCATAATAAGCAGATGTTTAGCATTTGGAATCTGATGCACTCTGCAGAAAAGGCAGCAAAGTGCTCCTGTAATACTATCAAAAATGATGACCTGTTAAAGCAAATCTGAAGAAAAAATGTATGATATACTGAATTGTATGTGTAATATGGGTACTTACCTTATATACTCGCGTATAAGCCTAATTTTTCAGCTCAAAAAATGTGCTGAAAGTTACCCCCTCGGTTTACATGTGAGTCAGTGGAGCCAAACAGATGGTGGAGCAGGTTTTGTTACTGGCAGAGGAGCGTAAGGATTGTGCACTAGTGATCCTGCTCTTGCCAACTGCCTCCCTACTGTGTCTGTGCCCTCCATCCCCTACAACATGGTGTGCAGAGTGTGCTGCTCAAGACTGCCTATGGCTTCAATTCATCAAGCATTACCGCATTCGGTAATGCTGAAAACAGCTGACTTAACGGAGCACTTTCGAAAATGTTAATTCATCAAAGCTGTTACCGAATGAGAAGCTGAAATGACAGAGCAATGAGATAAATTACCGACATGTGCTCAACACATGTCAGCAAATGTCAGTAAATGTTAATTCATCAAGGTTACCACATTCGCTAACACATTCGGTGATTATCTCCAGCTCTCCCCTGTCCTAACAGGCTTCGAAAGCCTTCTGTGTGAATGTTTTCATGATTAACAGGAGCAGGCAGCCAATAGAAACAGCCCCTGTTCTCCTGCAAGTGCTGCTGATAGGTCACACAGACTTCTCCACACAAGCTTTCAGACCCCCCAGGCAGTGAGCAGAGAGAACGGAACAAAAGATATCCCCAGATACCCTTCGGTGGTGTAACCCTTTGAGTCCCTGTTTGAAAATGCAAAGATGCATGTGGTGAAATCACCAAGCATGGCATTTGTAATGTCTCCAGGAAGTTTATCTACGTTGTGGCAAATAAGTAAAATGTTAAGAAAGACTGATTTATACTCAGAGCAGCAGAGGCAGTATAAATAACAGTAAATTTAACACATGTTTACATCTAAAGGGATGTCTGGATGCCTTCTGTTGTACAACACAGAGACATTCCAAGCTGCTCTGCACCACTCTGCTGTTATCCAACAGCCTTTGATGAATTGAAGCCTAGTAGTTCGGTAACTTAACGAGCCTCTACCACACATGTGAAAATATTGATGAATTAGCACAGTGAAGTGTAAAATACCGAATGCGGTATTTTAAGGACTGGGATTTTATCGAACACCCTTTGATGAATTGAAGCCTATGTCCCCTGGCTTGTGTAGCGGAGTGTGCAACCAACGTGTCAGTGGTGCAATAATCAGGGATTCTTCCTGTGTGGCAATCGCTGTGTCTCATATCTATGACATCATCTTGAGACACAGCTGTATCATCCTTGAGGTACATCTGGCTATGGGGAGGGGGCTATAATGGGGAGAGGACTTATTTGTGAGTCAATCACTTTTTCCTGGTTTCTGAGGGAAAAGTTGGTACCTCGGCTTATACACGGGTCGGCTTATATGCAAGTATATACGGTAATAGAACATTAGTAGCAAAGAAAAGAGTCTCACGTTTTTATTTTCAGTTATATAGCTTTTTTTTATAACATTGCATCATTCTGTCATAGGTGCAGTTTTAAACCCACACTCTGTATTTTAAGCTATAAAACAAAGCAGAAATAAGGACCCTTTGAACTTCCCTGCAGTAAAACTTTACTAAAAGTTAGGGGTAGGACTGGGACTATTTTACTCAGGGGAGTAGGACAAACACATTGATGTGAGGGTGAGTGCCGAAAAAAGTGAGTAGTGCTTCATATGACGAAGTTCCGGTGCCACAGCTTTTAGTGCTGTTATGTCTGAACTTTCCCCATAAACCATAATATGTTGTAGCTTTCCCGTTTACTCCACAGTATGTCCCGAGGTTTATGGTACTTGCTAACCATTGGTGGAGGCATGGATCATCTCGGGGCCACCTGTAAATGCTGCCTGATATTGGATGCCATCTACAGTATTAACTGCTGGCTGATATTGGGGGTCACCTATTACTGCTGGCAGATACTGGTAACAAGAAAACCAGAGAGAACACCGAGAGCCCAATATAGTGCAGTATGTACTGGACTGATGTGGATAATGAGAGGCAAGTATGTAAAGTTATACTCACAACCATGGGTTACCACTAAGGCAACCACTGTAGATGCAGGTGGGGAGATTAGACCTGACCCCAATCAGGATTAAGAAGTCGCTCTCTGTAGATCTGGAAACAAGGGGTAACACCCGTCCACCATGGGTGGACTTGAACAATGTGGAAATGAACAGAGGCGCCAAAAGAATAAAAGTAGCTAAAACTTTAAAAAAACGGGGGAGGCAGTGGTGGGCTTACCTCCTCCAAGCAGACACAAAAACAGGTTGATACTATATCAACAAGCAATTTTATTTATATATACACTCCAAATGCATTTCACAGATGTGGCCCCGCTTCATCAGGCAATAGGGATGGAGCATACAGCAACAAGTGTCTGTGACTCAGCCTAGCGCCTCTGTGATGTACACCTATGATTGCTGGCAAATATAGGGGGTCACCTGTGACTGCTGGCAGATATACCTTTAAAAAAATGTTCCCATGCAAATATTCTTGGAAAAGTCCCACGCCAATATCGTGTAACGAGCTTGATTGAAGATCTCCGCCGCACCCGACACCACACACCGCCGCTCTCCACTCTGCTCTAGATATACTAAGTATAGCTAGTGCTTAATGGGACTCCGAGCTCTAAAAATAAACAAAAATGGTACTCACCTGGGGCTTTCTGCAGCCCACCGTAGGTCGTGAGGTCACCCGGCGTGGTCCTGGCTCCTCTCCCGTTCCCTCCGCCGCATACTGCACCGCCGACACCCAGGCCAGGTGTCGGGCTCCCACTTCCTGAACAGGGACGCTCTTCGTCATTACGCGGGCCGCTGCGCGTCATCACGGCGGCTGTCATAACAGCACTGTGCATGCATGGTCAAATCGCGCATGCGCAGTACTGTCACGTCAGCCGCCGTGATGGCGCGCAGCAGCCAGCGTTATGACGAAGAACATCCTCGTTCAGGAAGTGGGAGCCTGACACCCGGCGCGGGTGTCCCCGGTGCTGTATGCGGCGGAAGGACAGGACCGCGAGAAGAGCCAAGAGGATGCCGAGGGACTTCCCGACCTACGGTGGGTTGGAGAAAGCTCTAAGTGAGTACCATTTTCATTTATTTGTTAGAGATCAGAGTCCCTTTAAGCATCTTTAAATTTCCCTCCAAGTTCACAATCAAAAATTTGATGTTGGCTACATTACTAGTAGTGGGTAGTGGGTAACCACAAATGTTCATTTATAACTGAATTATTGCAAATTTCCTTCTGTTTTAAGAAGGCAATTACACCAAGCTACATTACTAGTAGGAGGGCTTTTTGGACTTTTTTAGTCCCCTATACTTTCCTAGTGGTTTTGGGTCAACCCGAGCTACTTGGGTATAAACGTTTATAAAATTATTTTCAACTTGAAAGTCAAATTTTACAGTATTTTCATGAAAATTAGCATTTTCGCTCATCACTGATCAGCAGGACAGCCAGGCAATATGCATTGTTTAAAAGGAAATAAATATGGCAGCCTCCAAATCCCTCTTGCTTTAGCTTCCCTTTAAACAGTGTTCTCTCCCCAGCTATAAAACACTTACTGCCCTCAACCGCAGGAAACAGATAACATCCTGACGCTGCCTGAGTCCCTCCCCTGCCTGTTACTCCTCTATAATTCCTTGATTAAACTTCTGTAAAACTTTCTCAGACTGGTTCCAGTCAGTAAATTGCTTCTTTGCATGCAGGGAGAGGCCTGTCCTTCTGTACAGCTTTTGCGCCGCGGTGGGGATATCTGTACCGCCGTCAGAAAATTAGTTCATTAGCCGATGGCGTCTGCGAAATGCCACTCTGCCGGCGGAGATTTATTTATTTATTTCTATCTCCCCTGCTAATGACCTGTCAAGAATTTTTTTCCCCCACGAACGCGATTCATGGCCGCTTGCGCGACCAGGACCACCGCGCTAATGAGCTGCTAATTTAAATGGCGCAAGCCAATCCGTGTGATTTGTGCGGGGAGACAGTTTGTTCCGTCTCTGCACACCGGCTAGATTAATGGGCTTCTTTACACAAAACTCATGTCTGGCTCGGGGTGCCGCGCTCAGTGATATATACGTGGTTCGCCATGCTTAAAGGAACCCGTCAACAATCTCTGATTAGTGTTCCTGTTTTTTTCATTTACATATTTATTCAAAGCGGGTTGCAAAGGAACAAGTTAAATACCTACCTCCAGAAGCTTCCCCCGTCTCCCTCCACGCTAGCGTTCCAGTGGCGCGTCTTACAGAAGCACCATCGCAGTAACACGGATCCGCTCGGGCTTCTGCGGAAAAAAGCCAAACCCGATCATGTCCATGCTACTGCACAGGAGTGCCCCATCCACAAGTAGCGATGGGCCGAATATCACATTTTGGGTTGGCGAATTTCGAATCCGAATCTCCGCAAAAATTGGCAAATCTGAGAATCTCCATAGACTTCAATGGCAGGCGAATAGCCGCCGACTTAAATGGTTAATAGCAAAGCCCACTTACGTGCTAGAAACAGCAAATTTGTAGGGTATGTTGAGGAGGACAGTGGCTTTAAGAAGGGGATCCCCAGATACCTGCCCCCCTCCCAGGAGAAATGAGTATAGGGGTACAAAGTGCCCCTTACCCATTTTCACAAAGGGTTAAATGAAATAAAATCACAACCACGAAAAAATATTTTTATTTTATTAATTAAGCATAAATACTTACCTGTACCTTTAAGAAAATGTTCCCACACCAATATCCTCAGAAATGTCCCACGCCAATATTCTCTCATCTTGTGAGCTTGATATTAGCAAAAGATTAAAGACGTACACCCGATGCTACACACCTCCGCTCCCCGCCGCACAGCACAGCTCTAGCTATACTCTGTATACTGTGTACTGTACTGTACTATACTCTGTATAGCTAGAGCACAAAAGCATCTTTGAATTTTGGCTCCAAGTCTCCTCCTTGGTCTATTAACAGGCCAATGGGGGTCAGAAAGACCCCCTGGAAACCACTATGAAATTCATTGCTCTTTCTTTTGATATATGTAAAGTTACACTACAGTTAGGTTTGCTACATTATCCGTCATTTACCGCATTTAAAGTGAACCAGAGACGAAGCACCCTCATGTATTTTACCATGTATATCAGTGGGAACATTAGAGAAAACACCTACCTTGCTCTCTGTTTCATCGTTCACTTCTCAGCCTGCCTGTTATCAGCCCTGATAAAATAGATTTTATCAGGGCTGATTTTACACATTTTAGAGTCCTGGGACTAGAGTTATGCACTGGTATAGGGGTTAGCTCTAGGGATAATCAAAGAGATGCAAATTATTCTGAGTTGATGCAAATCTATGCACAATTTTTATGCAAATGTATGCAGTTTGAAAATGGACCAATCAGTTTAAACCTAAATATAAATTGATTGGTTCTTTTTCAAGTTGCATATATTTGCATAAAAATTTGCATAGTTTCAGAAGTATTTGCATCTCATTGATCATCCCTAGTTAGCACTGTGCGTTAACATTTGTTATACTATATGTGGGGTTTTCAGCTATAAATAAAGTATTTAACATCTTGCACATTTTATTTTCTTGTTTAATATATACATAACTCTTTATGTAGTGTTGTTAACTCTAATTTATGAACTTTAATACATATGTGAGCTGTAATTATTGTTTTAATGACTTGCCTACCATCGCTCTGTGCGCCAGTCTCTGCATAGGATGGAGGAGGCACCACCAGACACCAGGAAACTGTTTATAGGGAGGGGCATGGTTTTGAAAAATTGTGGCGTGGTTAAAGGTGTGGCAGGCGTTGTCATAGTGTCCCTTTTTCCTGGCTCCAAAAGTTGGGAGGTATGCCTGATGTCACCATCACACAATACTGCCAGTTAACCTACTATTGTTGTTTTGAGATGTTGGTGGACCCCAGAGCCCTGTATAAAATGGATAGTCCTCTGTGGCAGGACCAGATTTTTGGGGAGACCTCCGAGGGCTGGGCCTAGGGCAACTGCTCTGCAAAGGGCAGCTGGGCATAGAAGAGGCGGGTTGCAAATAGAAAGAGGAGGCTGGGGAGCAACACGGAGAAGGAGGGAGCTTCTGCCCCAGGAAGCTGTATATTAAAGATTGGAGCTGCTACCCATGGAAGAGGGGGCTGCACATGGAGTGGGAGGGGCTTCTGTACAGCTCTGATTTGCTGTGATCTCATCACATGATCATGACTGGAAAATCAGAGACTTACATATCTATCACCTGACCAAACAGATCACATGCTTCTCCATGAGTTCTCCTAGACATGACCATCTCTACCCTGGAGTCGGAGTCAAAGTACCTGGAGTCGGATTTGGAGTGGAAGTCGGTGGTTTCATAGGGTGAGGAGTCGGAGTTGGAGTCGGATGATTTTTGTACCGACTCCACAGCCCTGCCCACATGGATACATAAACAAATGGGATGAAGCTAGAGGGGGGATCCTCTGAAGTGCTTATTCAGAAGTGATGCAAGCTGCAGTGAGGGTCAGTCTAATGAAATCTAATTAAAAAAATTATCGGTACTAACAGGCATTTGGATTCATACTGAAAACTGTGCTATCCCATTTCTGCGGCCAAATTTATCCTTCTAACCCAATATTGTGCTCTTTGGTTAAGATGCACATTAACTGTACAATTTTTTCATCAGATGTGATCTTTCGATGCACTTTTTACGATTGAATGTAATTGAAAGGTTATTCTTAATTGTTCCCATAAACAGGTTGATTACATTAGGGAATTGTTCCTCTTCAGCTACGATCATAAAATCCAACTTTTGGTCCAACAGAATTTTCAGTTCCAATCGACCAAAGAATCCTTTCGCATCGATTTTTGCCAAATACTGCACTGTTTTCTGTACAATTTGACTGCATATATTACATCAAAAGATGGCATGTGATGAAAATATTGTACCGTTAATGGCCACCTCACAGTCAGTTCCTCTCAGAAGCTCACCATTTTCTTCTTACAACGATTACTTCTAGTTCTGACAAGATTTTGTCACAACTGAAGTATATCAGTTGCTGTCAGTTATACATCAGTTGCTGTCAGTTATAACTCAAAGGACAACTGATGTGTAAAGTAATGTCCATGTTTCCCTATGGCTTACATGGGTGATATTACAGTTTAACAGTGTGCTGACCCAGAAGCTGTTATGGAGTAATGGCCATTTTCAAAATGGAGGACGGAGAATTCCACTGATCACAGTGTACAAACAGGTACATGAGAAAGAGATTGAGGAGTAGACTACATGTGAGGTAAGTATGTCCTGTGTATGTTTATTATGACTTTTAATTTTAAGTTCAGGTTTGCTGTTAGACTGGAAGTTAGTAAAGCCGTTGGAACGCCAGACAGCGAGCCTCGAAGCTCCTTGTTAATCAATGACATTGGACTCGCTCAGTGTCTGACAGGACAGATCGGGCTCTGCTTGTAGCTAATGGTGGATTTTCCTGTCAGACACATTTTTTGTCAGAACAGAGGAGAAAATTGCTTTTCTTGGCAGAGTGAGGAGATATTTGGGTCTATTTCTCTCTAAACTGCAGGGAAATAGCTTCAGGTATCTCCTGACGTTGCAAATTAAATATAATAGCTTGACAGTGCCAGATATTCCACCGCCTTAATGGTCTGCAGAATGCTTGCCGTTGCTTTACCAAGCTTTAGTGACAGGTACTCAGTGGGAACACAACTGCTGTCCACAAGCTAAAGCTGCACTCCGCACCCAGCTGATATCCAGCAACAAGCAGATATTACAGTAATTCAGGATCATGGCGCATAAAAGTATTGTCGTCATGACTCCTCCCATCTTCAACTATTGTGGCCACCATGCACCCTCCACCCACAATAAGTGTGGCCACCAGATAAAGGGGTAAAGAGGCGCCCAGGTATTAATAAAACTAGGTTAAAGGTGAGGTGGCTTACCTCAATAACGTCACTCTTATGAGACAAACGGTTTATTTAGCACAAGGAACGTGTTTCGTGGGTCCAATGCCCACTTCCTCAGGCCAATACAAATGCCAAAGCTATAGCCAGCCAATAGCATCGAGCAGGAGAGGACCCACGAAATGCGTCGTCTCATGAGACTCATTATTGAGGTAAGCTACCTCACTTTTTATGCTTTTAGTGTTTTTAACCTAGTTTAATACCTGGGCACCTCTTTACCCCTTTGTGCTGTATACACCTCCCACCCCACACAGGTTGGAGGGGTCCCTCCTGGCCTCACTTGGTAGACACCGGTGTGTGAAAGCCAGTTCTTTTTCATCAAGGAGAGCCCCAGCTCTCAAGGAGGGCCTCACCCAGCCCCACCTGGAGTGGAGTTGGGTTTATTGTCTGCACCTGCTTCCAGTGGTTGGTGGCCCCTGTTGCAACCCACTTTTGTGTGTAGCCATTCTGTCATACACATTTTCTTTGCTCTAAGCAAAAACATACTACGCTATTAGGGCTCCCATTGTGTTTGTGTCTTTTTCTCCAAAAGGGTACCGCAATAATTTACCGCACTAGTTGGTAATTTTACTTTTCAGTGCAGTAATAGGTTTAGTGAATTGGGATTTGGCAAGGTGCAGGGGCGTAACAGTAGACCCTGCAAGGGATGCATCCGCAGGGGGGCTCAGAAGCTGCAGGGGCCCTGTGGGGGGAGAAGTTTATTTACCCTGTCCTGAGAGACTGACAACTAAGGGCATGGAGAGAAAATAAACGTTCTGCTCTCTGCACATTTGTTTTAATGACTGCATCTTCTCAGCCGCTGATAAGGAATCATACAAAGTTTTGCGAACAGAGATTTGTAGACAGTCCCTATTCATTGTTCAGCAGGGTCTTGTGTACAGCCCTGTTCTACCCCCAGCCTTTCTACCCCACCCCAAGTGCTGTGTACTGTAGTGATGCTTGAGGAGTCTGGGCACAGAGAGAAAAAGCTTTCTATTCTCTGCACAATTGTTCTAATGGAAAATATAGATGCGCGACTCATCCAACACCAATCCACTCTAAGGTTATATGTTAACCTTGTTATATGTTAACCGTGCACAAACTGCAATTCACCCTGCTTTGGAATCTGTGAAGTGCTTTCTCAGATAAACCTTTCATGGCCAGCCTTTCGCTGCTTTAAAATCATATGTACACATCACTACTTTACTTCGTGTCATCAAACTTCCTCACTGAGGTGCACTGTTTATGCAATATTTTGCTCCGATCAAGAGACTCTAGGTCAGCCTTTCACTGATGCTACATTACTCTGCATCCCTGCAGCCTTTCGCTGACACTATATATTGTCTTTATTTGCTACAGGATCATCACTTGGAACTTTTCTAATGTGCCATTAACATCTACCACAATTTTTGGCTTACTCTAAGAACTTTATTCATGCTATATAATAGCCATATATACGCCTCAAGCCCATGCCTATGGCTCAATATATCTTATTATAGTGTTGCTTGTACATGGTGGAATTGCCTCATATTTGATATTTTCTCCTCCAGCTGCCCAGTCATTCAGATCTCCAGACTGTATGATGTTTAAAGGATACCCGAACTGACGTGACATGATGAGATAGACGTGTATGTACAGTGTCTAGCACACAAATAACTCTGCTGTGTTCCTTTTTTTTCTTTCTCTGCCTGAAAGCGTTAAATATCAGGTATGCAAGTGGCCGACTCAGTCCTGACTCAGACAGGAAGTGACTACAGTGTGACCCTCACTGATAAGAAATTCCCCTTTTTTACCTCTTTCTAGCTTTTAGAAGCCATTTTCTGCTAGGAAAGTGTTTTATAGTTGGAATTTCTTATCAGTGAGGGTCACACTGTAGTCACTTCCTGTCTGAGTCAGCCACTTACATACCTGATGTTTAACTCTTTCAGACAGAGAAATAAAAAAAGGAACACAGCATAGTTATTTGTGTGCTAGGCACTGTACATACCCATGTCTATCTCATCATGTCACATGTCACCTCGGATATCCTTTAAAGATGTTTTAAATATATATCAATAAATGTGAACTTTTTTACTCATTGATATTGTGGTCATGACTCATTGAGTTAGATTTGGGTGCAGATGGCTTCTGCTTTACTCCTGTGCTACAATTGTTCTAATGACTGCATCTGCTCAGCCACTGATAAAGAATCATACAACATTTTGTAGACAAAGATTTGTAGACATTCTTTATTCAGTGTGCAGCAGGCTCTTGTGTTCAGCCACCCCCAGCCTCTCCAACCCCCTCCCCAAGTGCTGTGTACTGTAGTGATGCTGGAGAAGTCTGCAGAGCCAGTTCTGCTCCATCCGAGGTGGGCAGAGTGAGTGTAATAAGCTGAGGCTGGGCGCGCACTCATCTATCGGTTTTCTGCACACCATGTGTGTCTGTATGTGTGAAAACATGCAGGTTTTATCAAAGAAGGTAATGTAACTGATAGAGAAAATGCCTGCAGTGCTTCAATGCTGTCTGTTCTTATCTGCATGGGGAAAATACATTCAAGTGTGCACCAACCAATTGAATAACATTGGTTCTGCAGGGGGGCCCAGTGATTTCAAGTTACGGCCCTGGCAAATTGATTGGTAAAAATCATCTTTTTTCTGCATTACCGAATGTGGTAATGCTTAGTTAATTAAAGTCATTGGCCCTTATTCAATTCACTTTCATTCAATTCTTCTAAGATTTCTCCTAGGAGATCATTTTTCATCTTCTATTTAATAAAACTTTCCAGCACTCTGCAGTTGGAAAAAGTACCAAAAAGTAGGTGGAAAGTAATGTCAAAATAATTTTTTTATTTTCTCACTTGCTGGTGGCTTAAAGGAAACCAGAGCTCAAGAAAAGAAAAAAAATTATACATACCAGGGGCTTCCTCCAGCCCCATAAGCTTGGATCGCTCCCACGCCACCATCCTCCGTTGTCTGCAGCTCTGGTACCCGATCCCGTCACTTCTGTCAGTTGCGGCTAGTCTGACGTAAGAGAAGTGCGCTCTTTGCGTATCTCTCCAGCAGCTGCACGTAGAGGGCGCACTTTTCCTGTGTAGACTGGCCCTGGCTGGTTAAAGGGCCAGGACCCGATACTGAACCTGCAGACAGCGGAGGACGGCGGCGTGGGAGCAATCCGAGCAGATGGGGCTGGAGGAAGCCCCTGGTATGTATAAAACGTTTTCTTTTCTTGAGCTTTGGTACGCTTTAAAAAGCATTTTATTGATAAGGTGTGAAAATTTCACCTAGGAGAAAACATGGGAGAAAAAGTGAATTGGATAAAGGCCACTGAGCACCGAGGAGATCACAGCCGAAGTTACACAGCCAAATGGTGGGAGAGCGTAATAATGGTGCCCAATGGTACCCCATTCACATAAGTGCAAATCTTTTCTCTATTGGTGCCAAGTGTATAAGACGGGCATCACGTAAATATAAAACAACTAAAGGGCTTGTTATCTTTACCTTTTATTTTCATACCAACTTCATTGATTGCAATAACCCATTATTTAACAAATCATCATTTCTAAAACTGTATAATTGTTTCTAAAACTGCTCTTTTTGCTTTCTCAGAAAAAAAACAATGTTTACATTTCAGCTTTTTGCACCACAGCAAGCAGCTCCCGCGATTCTCACCTATTATTGTTTTTCAAACAACTTACTTAAACTTATAAATATATTAAACAAAAGTTATTTTTACGTTTTGACGCCTCCATTTTTTTATTCCATGTTAAATAAAATCATAAACAATCATACTAATTTATATTACACAAACAAACGGAGGATTAAGGTTAGGCACCCTCCAGGAGGATCTTAGGGTTATGCACCACCAGTGGGTTATGGTTAAACACCACCAGGGGGATCTTATGGTTAGGCACCACCAGGGAGAACTTAGGGTTAGGCACCACCAGGGAGAACTTAGGGTTAGGCACCACCAGGGGGGTTAAGGTTAAGCGCCACAAGGGGGATCTTAAGGTGTGGCACCACCAGGGGGATCTTAGGTTTAGGCACCACCAGGGAGAACTTAGAGTTAGGCACCACCAGGGAGGGTCTTAGGGTTAGGCATTACCAGGTGGGTCTTAGGCACCACCAGGGAGATCTCAGGGTTAGGCACCTCCGGGGGGGGGGGGGGGGGGCTTAGGGTTACGCACCAACACGGGGGTTAAGGTTAGGCACAATTGGGGGGATCTTAGGGTTAGGCATCACCAGGGGGGTTAAGGTCAGGCACCACCAGGGAATGTTCTGTGTGAGAGTAGGGAGAGGTTTAGTCATAGTAAAATATAATAATAATAGTAAGATATTTTACTATATGAATGAAATTGTGCAATATCAGTAAATTAAACAATATTTTATCACTTTTACTGGTGCTCATTTTACTAAATGTAAAAATAGAGGTTACAGTGGGGAATAGAAGAATATCAGTAGTATAAACAATATTTTACGACATATCCTGGTGCCCATTTTACTAAACGATTACTTTAATATCGTTTATATCTGGCGCCCTTTTTAACCGGAGCCTTTATTATATGCACACAAATGTGTAGTCATCTGGCAGGCTGCTGGCTGACATTAGTGGTCCAGTCCCGCTCCTCTAGGCCCTGGGCTTTTTAAGCTCTGAGCCAAAAGACATTATTTTTAAAGTACTGAACCCAGACCGGCATTCAGCAAGCGCAATTCCTACAACCAGTGATTGCAGTCTGGGAAATGTCCCCGGATTGATATTTCTAACAGATGAGTGGTAAAAGGTCACAAATAAAGATTTATTTTGGCGTGAACCAGGGAAATCTTTTCAAGCGTTTGAAGGCAAGGGGAAGAAATGAAGAGGAATGAAGGAAGGGGGTGAGGCGGGCGGATGCCGCCGCTCCGGTCTGGCCTCGCTAGAATTGCCGAGATTACTTTGTATCCTCGCCAGTGTGTTTGTCATTTGTGCCTAACAAGCTTTAAAGGGACAGCAGTAAACCTTGGAGAGGAGAGATAGGCAGACAGTAATTGCATGTCAGCTGTACCACAATAGCCTTAGACCTCAATCTGTCATCTGCTCGGGGTCTCAGTCAGGCACGGAGGAATCGTCTGTCTCAGCTGATAAATGCCTCTGTTTCTGGCTATCCTGCTCTCTATATACTTATGTGTTTCTACTTTTTATTTACGCAGGGGGATTCCGGGGAAGAAATGCGGGACGATAATCTTATCAGCGGAGGAGCTCAGCAATTGTCGGGTCTGTATGCCGCCGATGTCTTTAATACGAAGCATGAGCGTCTGTGTGGTGGGTCGTGTGCTTGCGGGAATGGTTCTGCTATTTGTATTATGTGATGAGTCCAGCTGAACCCCAGCCAAACGTTTTCATTTTTTTTTATGTTCTAGATCAGTGCTGTCCGACAGGCGGCCCACGGGCCACACTCACTTCCCCGGACTATTTTATGTGTTAGTCCCACTCCACTGGCAGGCCCATCTCTTGTTTGCGCTCGGCTCCACCCCTGAAGCAGGACATTGATGCTCCGCCCTTCCAGCCAAAAAAATCATGAGCTTGCCACGCCCCCTGCCCATGAAGTTGGACACTGTTTTAGATGCAGACTAGCCAAGACACATAACATTTATATTGCACTTTTCTCCTGGCGGACGCAGAGCTTCAGCCACTAGGGTGCACTCAGTAGGCAGTAGCAGTGTTAGGTAGTCTTGCCCAAGGACTCCTTACTGAATAGGTGCTGGCTTACTGAACAGGAAGAGCCGTGATTCGAACCCAGGTCTCCTGTGTCAGAGGCAGAGCCCTTAATCATCACACTATCCAGCCACTTCATACAGGAGTGTAGGGTTGTAGCCCCTGCAATTATGGGAGGCCCAGAGCTGTGGAGGGCCCCCAACTACTAACATTCCCCCTCTCCAATACAGAGGACTATCATCCAGATCAGGTGTTTTTATGGCTATATTTATACACTTATTATTGGTGTGACCATCATGATGGCCACACTTGTTTCATGACCCTTGTGAGATGGACCCCCAGGTTGTGAAGGGCATCCTGGGGAGGCAAGGGAATGGGTGTGAACATTGTAATTATGCCATTAGATATATTAAGGAAAGGATAGAACTCCATCAGCCTTTTATTATCGTCTCTGTAGTGTGCTCAAGAGTGCAACTGAAGTCAGTTTATCTACTTTGTTTCCTATGAGAACACAGTTAATGACTTATACATAAAGCACTAATTTTTACATGTAAGAAATGTATTGTTACCTTTTTTTAAAAGAAAAAAAAATCAAATTTACAGCTTTGGCCCCACCCACTTTCCTCAATTTCTTGGCTGATAAGGAAATCTCTCTCTTAGTGTTAAAGTGGGATTATACTTCCAAAACTAAAATTTCTGTTACTACTTTTAGCTACATAAAAGAACATTTGAAAGCATTCCCAAGCATTCCCTGTGTGTAAAAGTCTATATACGGAGAGCAGTAGACGCTTGCTTATCTCTGATCATCGGCAAAGGCAAGACTCTCCATGTCTGTGTCTTCACTCCACCCCCTTCCCCCTCTCTCTTGATAGACACATCATCCTGGCAGCAGCTGAGTCACTTCCGCAGAAAGGGGGGGTTTGCGAGTGAAGACACAGTGAGATTCTTGCCTTTGCCGATAACCATAGATAAGCAAGCTCCTACACCTTTCTGCAAAGAAAATGAACAGTTTTACACACATTCGTGCTGTTGGGGAAAAACACAGAAGTAAACCGGGAGCCCAACCTGGTGTAGTTTATCAACAAAAAAATTTGAGATAAAAATGTGGAAGGTATAGCCCAACTAAGCACAACATGACTTAAATATGTCTCAAAGTATAAAAAAATCTTTATTAATCAATCAGTAAGAAACTTAACAACATAGATATCTAAAATGGACCCAGAAACCGCCCAGTATACCCCCCGCCAGCCACAGTCCCTTAAAAAAGAGGGAGAGCAGGACAGCAGGTCCCAAAAAAATGGAAAAAGGGTTAAATGTCACGTGACTATGAAGTACTTAATTCCAGTTAACCAATGTTCCATGCATCTATAAACAAAAAACAGGCTGCAATATAGTTAGTGTGAATCAGATCTGGAAAGCATGAAACATTTGATAGCATGTAATATAATGTCCTCCGGGACACCAGGCATCCAATCAGTGAAGTAAGATTCATGTAGCTGAATATAACATAGCAATGTCTCCCTGTGAAAGCAGATCCACTTTATCACACAGTGAAGTCAGCAAAGCATGGAAAGCTCATCACACCAAGGCGTATAAGCAGATAAGCACAAGTTAGTAGGCATGCCTTAGGATAGCAACAGCGGAGACCACTTGATATTGGCAGTATAAGCACAGCAAGTGCGATTCAAATGTGCGAGGACTTCAGTGTAATTGCACACATGATTAGTCGTATGTAAAGCAAGCTTAAGGTGCGGACACACGTCTGATTGACGTCCGGTTGTTTGGACGTCAAATCGGGCGTGTGTACAAACGGTCTTTTAGCTGATAAGACTGGTTTTGATGGATCTGCTTGGCGGATCGGTCAAATCCAGTCTTATCAGCTGAACGATTGTTTGTACACACGCCCAATTTGACATCCAAACGACCGGTCGTTTGGAAAAATCAGACGTGTGTATGTACCTGTCTTCCAGCTGCGTGGTGCTGAGGGTGACGCTGGTGACTGACGCTGTGTGTCCCAGACAAATGTGATAATGGGTGCCAGATCATCCCAGGGTTCATAGTGTCCAGGCACTAGGAGGATGGCTAGCGGAGCAAGGGAGGGGCTTACAGCGGAGAGATCGCCCGGTCCGAGGTCCAGGGTAGAGGCACCAACGCGGCCCCTGGTGTAGTATAGTCAGAACGTAGAGCTAGTGTAATTTAATAATAGATGTATATGTTGGCTAAAACACAACATGTCTTTGCTAAAGGCGACAAAAATGATAAGCTTCTTGCTTGGCTGCTCAGGGATGCATTTGCAAATATGACCATACGAAGAATCACGTCCGAGGAGGGACAGGAACACATAGATCAATTGCATATTGAGCAAATATTTATGAAGTATTATACCCAACTCTATGCTTCTAAAGCTGATTACTCGTCCTCCCAACTGAATGATTTTTTGGGCACGGTCCAATTCCCCACTCTATCTGAAGAACACAAAAAGATGTTGGATGCACAGTTGACCCTGGACGAGATCACAGATGCTATCTCTGGATTGCAGAGCGGTAAATCTCCAGGCTCAAACGGCTATCCGCCTGAGTACTACAAACATTATCATCAGATCCTTGCCCCAAAATTACTTAAAACAATTAAAGAGGCCCTTGCTACAGATAGGCCCCCGGCATCTTGGGCAGAAGCTCTGATCACGCTAATCCCAAAACCGGGCAAGGACCCTACTCTATGCATCTCGTATAGACCGATCTCACTGATCAATGTGGATGCCAAAATACTTGCAAAGGCATTAGCTAATAGACTTAATAAATGTATCTTGACCATTGTCCACCCAGATCAATCAGGCTTTATGCCAGGGAAAGGCACTGACATCAACCTTAGAAGACTACATACTAATCTTGTTGCTAACCACGATAATAGGGGAGATAGAGTAGTTGCCTCTTTGGACAATGAAAAGGCATTCGACTCGGTGGAGTGGGGGTATCTCTGGGAAATACTGGCCAGATTTGGCATAGGCACCAATTTTATTAAGATGATGATGAAAATATACTTTATATAAACCCCACAGCTAAGCTGCGCATTAACAATAAGATTACACAGGCCTTTAACTTAAATAGAGGTACGAGACAGGGGTGCCCCCTCTCACCGGCCTTGTTTGCCTTGGCTATTGAGCCATTGGCAATTATGATTAGACAATCAAGTAATATACGTGGGCTTCAGCTGGGAAGGCTTGAAGAGAAGATTTCTCTTTACGCGGACGATGTCCTTCTATACCTTGAGGACACGGGCCCATCTCTGACTGCTGCCCTAGAAACAATTGATTATTTTGGGAAATGGTCGGGCCTAAAAATCAGCAAGACAAAGTCAATTCTCTTTAAACTAGACAAGGACCTCTCTTCATATATTAGCTCTAACGCAAGCCTGCAGTGGTCCACTAAGTTTACGTACCTTGGCATAATAATACAAAAAGACCTTGATAAGTTCCTGGGCAACAACTTCCTCCCTATAATTAAAAAAGTTAAGGACAAATGCAACACCTGGCAAGATTTACCTCTAACTCTCATTGGCAGAGTCAACGCGATAAAAATGATGTTGCTCCCCAAATTTACCTATATCTTCCGCAATTCCCCAGTCTGGATACCAAAAAAACATTTTACTGAACTAAATAAAATTCTTCTGCCATTTATATGGTCTAAAAAAATTCCACATATGTCATTAAAAATTATAGAGCTACCTACAGAGGAGGGAGGACTGGCTATGCCCAACTTCTTTCACTATTACTTGGCATCCACATTGGTCAGTATACGCTGGTGGTTCTCACGCAGTGAGTTTAACCCTGCAGTGGTGGTGGAAGCAGCCATAATGGGCTCATACGAAGCCCGCTTAAACCTGCCATTTAGAGGCCCCCACTCCTCCCCAAATATCACCACTGTCATGAAAACTCCTATTAGGGCATGGCAATACCTCCATCGCAGATTAGCACCTCTTCAACAATGGTCCCCCTATACCCCACTATTGGGAAACCCAAATGCCTCTCAATTCACTACTATACCCGACCCAGCTGCCTGGGCCAGATATGGTGTTAAAATCTTAAAGGATATCGCCCCAGATGGAACCTTATTATCCTTCTCTGAACTTAAACTAGCAAATGAACTCCCTAACCATATGCAATTTAGATATCACCAGCTATCACACGCGACCAAAGCCCAATTTGGCAGGGGAAGGATCCTGATTAAATCCAACCCAATTGAATCCTTGTTGATAACGAAGCACCTAGACAAGCCACTTGCTGCCATCTACGCAGAAATCATGACCCAGTTGGGCCATAATACAGACAAAATCCGTAGTCAATGGGAACATGACCTAGGAGGGGAAATAGAGGGAGAAGTGTGGGAGGAGGTGGTGGCTAGGGGTGCATCGATCCTGATCTCGTCCAGGGACAGACTAATCCAGCTGAAATATCTCCACAGAGTATACTATACACCGGTTAGGCTGCACAAAATAAATGCAACACACTCGAACTTATGCACTAGATGTCACTCGACGGAGGGAAGTTTTATACATATGTTTTGGTCATGCCCAGCACTGGCTAGATACTGGGATCAAATAGAAAAAGCAATTCGCAATGTGATAGACTCCCCATTCAAATTTGACACCAAAATGATGATGTTGGGTATATTTGCTAAAGGTAGCTACAGCAAGTATAAAATAGCAATGATTTATACACTATGTCATATAGCTAGGAAAGTAATTCTGGCTCATTGGAACCAGTCTGTTGTGCCCACCAAGACCGAATGGATTAACATGGTTAACAAAATGCTACCATTATGCAAGATGACTTACAAAAGTAGGAATTGCCCCACTAAATTCGACAATATATGGTCGGGATGGTGCGATAAATACTGCAGGAGTGTACTGACTGATGTTTAGAACACAGTTAACAGGCTAGGAACACTAATAAATTTTCGCAGACCCGGATGAGGTGCAGTAGGGGGTACAACTAAAAACACAAATACTTGCATATAAAACTTGTTCAGAGGCTCTGTGGAGCATGCTTATGTGATGACTGATGAGGAATCTACGATGTAGCGGATGAGATCTGCCGGGAAGGAGGTACATACATTATAATGCACATGGTGACGGGTCCTGATGATCTCTCCTGATTATCACACTCAGGAATTGGTAAGGTTAACGACCTGACTCCGGAACCTATAGAAGGCAGGTACTTTCTATTCTATCTCAATAACCACAGGTTGCAGCCGGCAATGGGCTGAGACTCCAAATAATGATGACAGTTACATGTAATGATATGGTGAGATGATCTTCTTTCTTCTTCTTTTCTTTCCTCACGACTTCTTTCGTGGAGGAACCTATCCTCTTCCCTTTCTCGACTTCCTACCAATTTGATGTCATGACCCACTGTTTAGTTATGGTAGATAAGTTGGACCCCTTGGGTCCTATAGTATGATATGTTATGTTGTAACCAAAAAGAAATTTTTTCAATAAAAACTTACCTGTTAAAAAAAAAAATAATAATAGATGTATACTCACAAGGTTGTGTTGCTTAGGAGGCAACCACTTTGAAGCGCATGTGAGAAAGTTCCGTTCTCACGCGGCCTTGTTAAGTGTAGGGGTAGTCGCAGCACCCCCCCCAAAAAAAAGTCCTCGGTAGTCCCGAGAGTATGCCCCATGGAGAGGGGTATAAATACAAATTAGTAGGGAAGGAGGCACCCAAAGGAGAAAAAGGTTGAAAACTTCCTTTCAGGAATATGTTCAAGTCGAGTTGTATGAACATCTGTCTACTTATCACATTAGCATATAAAGAAGATAAGAAGGTCCTACCTTATTTTCCTACCTATAAAGTGTACAATAAAGTGCAAACATTTTGATTGAATACACCTAGCCTGATATCTACCTCAAGAAGGTAGGACGGTAAGTCCAGAAACTGAGGCCACGCAAAAAAGAGAAGCCGTTCCGTTTCCCTTCGGCTGTATTGCCACCACACACAAACGTTTTCCCACACATGAAAGACACATTGGAGCTGGCAGCCCTTTTAAAATCACTGTTTACATCAAATACGTTTTTTGTTGTTGTGAAAAATTAACAGCAGGTGTCTCCCCTTCTGGATACTGCACACGTTTATGCATTGACTAGTGTTACACAACTGTGGAGAATGCAATTGTTATTTGCATACAAATGTATTCATTGGCTAGAAAACTACACGCTAAAATATGCAGTTGACACAAATCAAGTGGCTTTCTGTGCTGGTCTGATAGTACTGGATATGATATGACCACACAACATGGGGATGCCATATGTTCCACATAACTTGAAATTGTGACTCTTACGTTGATTAAAAAAAAATCAGGCAGGGTAATTATATGGGCAATTAGGGGCCTGGAGACACTGTCAAATGTCAGAAGGTTTTTGAGCGGAGAAGTACTTTAAGTGTAAAATAGCCCCGGGGTGAGCACCAGGCAGATGTTCCCTGTATGACAAGGGATTTCCTGTCTTCCTGTCCAACACGTGACCAGAATCATCTTCTCTGTAAAATCCTGTCCCACAGCTATTTCTGCGTCAGATTATACATTCCAGTTTATTAGCAATTTTGATTAATGGTGTAATTAATTGCATTTATATTTATGATTTGCACGTGTGTCTGTGGGAAAGGAGGGGGTGGAGTGGAATGTATAAAATGCAATCTCTTTACTCTTGATGATTGCAGCTCTCGATTCACTGATTAACATTTCCAATGCCCCAAAAATGGACCTATCATAATGTCCAAGCGGTTTTAAGCGAAGCAGATAATGTGGGTGCATGCAGGGCCGGATTTGTACTCTTTACCGCCCAAGGCCACTTTTACCAGCTGCCCCCCTTCAGTATAGGTAGCGAGATGACCCCTCCCCCTTCCCTCTAGTATAGGTAGCCAGATGACCACCCCCCCCCTTCCCCTCCAGTATAGGTAGCCAGATGACTCCCTTAATCCTTCCTTCCCCCCACCTCCCCTCCAGTATACAGTAGGTAGGTAGCTCACCTTCACACCTCAGCAGCCATCAGTGTCACTCATTTCTCCACTCCTCTCCAGTGCAGAAGCTTCCTTTCCCTCTCCGTCTAAAATGCTGCCCAAGTCCATAGCTGCCAGCTATAATGCAAACGTGCACAGAAAGCAAGGGGGCTGCTGCACAGGTGGCTAGCGGCAGAGTACCACAGTCAGGCGCTCGCTGCTGCACCAATTTAGCCTGCTGCTTTGGTGCCCTTGCTCCTGCGGTGCCCTAGGCCATGGCCTAGGAAGCCTTGGCCTAAATCCGGCCCTGGGTGCATGGCATGCCTGGTGATTTGGATGCTGCCATAGCCCACAATGTCATTTTGGGATATGGCGGTGGGAACAAAGTAATTTGATTTCGAGGCGCTGGAGTTTAGCAATTATATAGCCGAACTATAAGGTAGCGGTGGGGAATGTGGCGGTGACTGAAGCAGGAGTTAAAGTGGACCTGAATTGTTGCACAGGACACAAGGTAAACAGAGAAAAATGCACCTTGTGTGTTTTTAGAGAGAAGAGCCTGACTTATTACCCCTCCTCTGTAAGTAATCACAAGTGTAATTTGAGCTCTCAGCAGACACAGCTACATGTAAACACAGGATGTTAACCCTTTGTCTGCTTCCATGAAACCAGGAAGTAGACACTCTGCAGATTTATTGCAGGAGTTCTGTAAGCTGTAACAAATCATTTTTTTCTTTAAAAGTTATTATGCTGTTGCTTATCTTTTAGAGCAGAGAGGAAGTTCTGAGTTCAGGTCTGCTTTAAGCTATTGTATAGCCAAAATCTGGCTATGGATAGCAGCAATGCAGACTTGACTATAGTATACTATACTATAGCAGAGCACCAGTTGGCTCCAGCTGGAGGGTATTTTGACTGTGCACACATTTTCAAGGCACTTGGCTACCCTACAGGTGAGTGCCAGGAAGTTATTTCAGGCACCGAAAATAGTGGCATTTGCTCGACTATAGTATAGCCAAGTGCCGTAAATGTAGATTATTGGCTGAGGCAGTGGTGGGAGTAAATAGCCGGGGAGCCCACCTCGCCTGTAGGTTAGTGTTAGGTAGGTGGGGGGGGGGGCTAGGGTTGGGAGTAGGTGGGGGGAGGCTAGGATTAGGAATAAGTGGCGGGAGGCTAGAGTTAGGAGTAGATGGAGGGGAGGCTAGGGTTAGGAGTAGGTGGCAGGAGGCTAGGGTTAGGAGTAGATGGAGGGGAGGCTAGGGTTAGAAGCAGGTGGCAGGAGGCTAGGGTTAGGAGTAGATGGAGGGGAGGCTAGGGTTAGGAGTAGGTGGCAGGAGGCTAGGGTTAGGAGTTGATGGAGGGGAGGCTAGGGTTAGGAGCAGGTGGCGGGAGGCTAGAATTAGGAGTAAATGGAGGGGAGGCTAGGGTTAGGAGCAGGTGGCGGGAGGCTAGGGTTAGGAGTATGTGGGGGGGAGGCTAGAGTTAGGAGTAGATGGAGGGGAGGCTAGGGTTAGGAGTAGGTGGCGGGGGGCTAGGGTTAGGAGCAGGTGGCGGGAGGCTAGGATTAGTAGTAGATGGCGCAAGGCTAGAGTTAGGAGTAGATAGAGGGGAGGCTAGGGTTAGGAGTAGATGGAGGGGAGGCTAGGGTTAGGAGTAGGTGGCGCGAGGCTAGAGTTAGGAGTAGATAGAGGGCAGGCTAGGGTTAGGAGTAAATGGAGAGGAGGCTAAGGTTAGGAGTAGATGGAGGAGAGGCTAGGGTTAGGAGTAGGTGGCGGGAGGCTAGAGTTAGTAGATAGAGGGGAGGCTAGGGTTAGGAGTAGATGGAGGGGAGGCTAGGGTTAGGAGTAGGTGGCGGGAGGCTAGAGTTAGGAGTAGATAGAGGGGAGGCTAGGGTTAGGAGTAGATGGAGGGGAGGCTAGGGTTAGGAGTAGGGGGCGGGAGGCTAGCATTAGGAGTAGGTGGCATGAGGCTAGGGTTAGGAGTAGACAGAGGGGAGGCTAGGGTTAGGAGTAGGTGGCGGGAGGCTAAGGTTAGGAGTAGGTGGCGGGAGGCTAAGGTTAGGAGCAGGTGGCGGGAGGCTAGGGTTAGGAGTAGGTGGTGGGAGGCTAGGGTTAGGAGTAGGTGGCGGGAGGCTAGAGTTAGGAGTAGATGGAGGGGAGGCTAGGGTTAGGAGTAGGTGGCGGGAGGCTAGGGTTAGGAGTAGATGGAGGGGAGGCTAGGGTTAGGAGTAGATGGAGGGGAGGCTAGGGTTAGGAGTAGATGGAGGGGAGGCTAGGGTTAGGAGTAGGTGGCGGGAGGCTAGAGTTAGGAGTAGATGGAGGGGAGGCTAGGGTTAGGAGTAGGTGGCTGGAGGCTAGGGTTAGGAGTAGATGGAGGGGAGGCTAGGGTTAGGAGTAGGTGGCATGAGACTAGGGTTAGGAGTTCATGGAGGGGAGGCTAGGGTTAGGAGCAGGTGGCGGGAGGCTAGAATTAGGAGTAAATGGAGGGGAGGCTAGGGTTAGGAGCAGGTGGCGGAAGGCTCGGGTTAGGAGTAGATGGAGGAGAGGCTAGGGTTAGGAATAGGTGGTGGGAGGCTAGGGTTAGGAGTAGGTGGCGGGAGGCTAGAGTTAGGAGTAGATGGAGGGGAGGCTACGGTTAGGAGTAGGTGGCTGGAGGCTAGGGTTAGGAGTAGATGGAGGGGAGGCTAGGGTTAGGTGTAGGTAGCAGGAGGCTAGGGTTAGGGTTTGATGAAGGGGAGGCTAGGGTTAGGAGCAGGTGGCGGGAGGCTAGAATTAGGAGTAAATGGAGGGGAGGCTAGGGTTAGGAGCAGGTGGTGGGAGGTAGTGTTGGGTGAACACCTGGATGTTCAGGTTCGGGCCGAACAGGCCGAACATTTGCCAGATGTTCGGCGAGTTCGGCCCGAACCCCGAACTCAATGGAAGTCAATGGGACCCCCGAACATGCCCATTTTGGGGGCCCTATGGGGTCGCAGGCATAAGGGGGGAGCATGCCCCGATCGCGGGGGGGTTGGAAATTCCCCCCACCCCCTCCGCTAGCGCTCCCCCCTCTGCCCGCTTCCCCATAAAAAAAGTTTAATGCAAGTTAAATAGTACCGGTGGCTGGCAGTGGAGTGAGGAGGAGGAGTCTGAGTAGGAGAGTGACGCGTTGAGGCCGGGCAGCGGGCGGTTCAGCGGTAGTACCCTTGTGGTACTTCCGCCCTTTCTCTGACCTCACGTACTCTGCATACGAGGGTACGCGTCACGCGTACCCTCGTATGCGTCATCACGTAGAGGACGTGAGGTCAGAGAAAGGGCGGAAGTACCACAAGGGTACTACCGCTGAACCGCCCGCTGCCCGGCCTCAACGTGTCACTCTCCTACTCGGACTCCTCCTCCTCACTCCACTGCCAGCCACCGGTACTATTTAACTTGCATTAAACTTTTTTTATGGGGAAGCGGGGGGGAGCGCTAGCGGAGGGGGTGGGGGGAATTTCCGATCCCCCCTCCCCCCCGCGATCGGGGCATGCTCCCCCCTTATGCCTGCGACCCCATAGGGGGGCCGTATTCGGCCGGACAGGGTCCTGTTCGGCCGGCCATTGAGAAGTTCGGGCGAACCCGAACAGTTTGGCCGAACACCATTAGGTGTTCGGCCGAACTCGAACATCACCCGAACAGGGTGATGTTCTGCAGAACCCAAACAGTGGCGAACACTGTTCGCCCAACACTAGCGGGAGGCTAGGGTTAGGAGTAGGTGGCGGGAGGCTAGAGTTAGGAGTAGATGGAGGGGAGGCTAGGGTTAGGAGCAGGTGGCGGGTGGCTAGAATTAGGAGTAAATGGAGGGGAGGCTAGGGTTAGGAGTAGGTGGCGGGAGGTTAGGAGTAGGTGGCGGGAGGCTAGGGTTAGGAGTAGGTTTCGGAAGGCTAGGGTTAGGAGTAGGTTTTGGAAGGCTAGGGTTAGGAGTAGGTGGCGGGAGGCTAGGGTTAGGAGTAGATGGAGGGGAGGTGGGAGGTTAGTGTGAGAGATAGGTTAGTGTGGGCAATACTACTGATATCCTGCTATCAGCATTTCCTGGTGCCCAATGTCTCGGGTGACTATTCCATGTTAAGCGTTTTAAGATAGCTGTAACCGAAAGGATGTACATTCTGTAAGTGTGGATATAATCTTACAAGGAGGGGCCCTACAATACCTGCCAGTAATGGGTGTCTACAGGAGCCATGGTGAAAGTCAATCAAGGTATGGTAGGTGGTGATCTGCATAGTAGAATTGCAAACAGAAAGTGGATCAGTACCTGTAATCTAGAGCTGTGCCCGGGGACAGAATAACCACCAGGGCTGGATTTCTGGAAAGACCACAAGGGTCTGGGCCTTGGGTGGCTGCAGCCTAGGGGAGTACCGAGGCATGAGAGAGGAGCTGCTTGGTAAGAAAGAGAAGGCTGCAAATGGGGAGCATGAAAAAGGGAAGCTGATGCCCAAGCGAGCTGTATAAGACAAGGACTGCACTTCATGGACATTACATATGGAAGAGGGGGATGCACATGGAATGGTATGGATGCTGCTGCACATAGAAATGGAGCCACAAGATATTTGGCCTACGGGCAGAAAAAGTATAAATCTGGCCTTGATCTCCACCCATCCCTGTTCATTTTGGATCTATCCCTGAGGATGGATGGGAATGACCTGACCCTGCACACACCTCCACTGTAATCAAAGTACGGTGTCCTGGCCTGGCCCTTGTGCAGTATTGGCTGCCCCAATAATCACTCCAGGTGTCCATCACTAGGCTTTGCCACCCCGTTTGGAATAAGTCCAGCGATTACTGTTATTATTATTTAGTATTTTTATAGCACTAACATCTGCAGCACTTTACAGAGTACATAATCATGATACTGACACAATCTAATCCTACCATAGTCATAGTCTAATGTCCTACCATATTATTATTATTATATATTTATATAGCACTAAATCTGCAGCACTTCACAGAGTACATAGTCATGATACTGACACAATCTAATCCTACCATAGTCATAGTGTACTGTCCTACCATATTATTATTATGTATTTATATAGCACTGACAACTTCTACATTTGTACTTTACAGCGCCCAAGGCCCGCTGTCAACAACTACACCCCCCCCCCCCTATTCTGTCCAATGCCGCGACTAGCGATCACTGGTTTGATTGGGCTTCCCTCCGATTTGCTGCTCTCACCCCCATTCCACAAAAAAGCAGTGCATGCTCTGTCCACTTCCTGCAATTTTGTGCTTTTGTCTGGATGCACAGCAGCCAATAGCATTCTGGGCATGCATACTTCAGAAATGACACTATAACCACTATACCCATAACACTGACAAGGCCTGGCTGCTGTGCACATATGTACAGGAGCACAAAACTACAAGGAGCGCGAGTGGACAGAGCATGCGCTGCTTCTTTGTCCTCTGTGCTACTTGCTGCCGTCAGAGCCACAAATATGTGACAGGGCAGCACAATGGAGAGAAGCCCGTCCAAAACAGAGAACAGGTCAATATAAGGATCCCAAACTACACACACTGGCGTAGATGTAGTGCCAGCTCAGGTTTTCTTTGAACAGCAACAATTAAGCACTTAGGGCAAGGCAAGGAAGGACAGATCTTAAAATTAGTCAGCAGGAAGTTTTGAAGCAGAATGATGCCATTTATTAGCTAACAGAAAAGAAAAACAGTGAGCCTTTAGCTAATGAGCCTTTTTTAAGCTTTAGTTCCTGTATACTGATAAAATGTTAGTGAACACAGCTATATATACCTTCAGCATTAGAAGGAGACACATAGCTTGTTTTGCAAATAAAAATAATTTAATACAGTAGTCATCTTATTTCAAAACCTTGCTTTTACTGATGGCTAACACAGTACAATACTCTACTAAAATGAGCCAGGAAAAGTTAAACTGTAGCACAGAGAGCGCTGCTGTCATTCTCTAGGAAACAAAACAAATAGGGGAGTAGCAATAGGGGTGCAGAGGTTGCGACCGCATCAGGGCCCTTGGGCGAGAGGGGCCCTCCCTCAACTTCAGTATTAGCTCTCTATTGGCCCTGTGCACATAATAATCACTTCTATAGATACTTTGAATAGTGGTAATCATTAACAAACTGTTCACCATCCCCTTCTTGCACCTCTGACACTGTGGTTGCTCTTGGCAGATTTTGGTATATCAATTGTTATGTATAAAGTGTTTGGGGGGCCCCAATGTAAAACTTGCATCGGGGCCCACAGCTCCTTAGCTACGCCACTGAAAACAAAGCATAAATGTAACAAGTCTCAGGTTTTTAAGAATTGACCAGTAATAAACTATCTGAAGGGTGAAGGGGAGAGGAAACTTAGCAGAGCTGATAATCCCTGTTCGTGAATGTGACCGTGTGCCTGAAAACTCAAAAGTTCTGTTACTAAACCTCCGGCATTCTCACAGCAGCTTGTATGTCCCCACTCATCATACAGAGGACAGGATCCTCAGGTGACAACAGATGCTGACTGTCATCACACACCCCATGGTGCCTTACCCTAACCCCTCTCCCATGGCGCCTAACCCTAAACCCCCCATCTGCCTAAACCTTAACTCCCCCTCTGCTGCAAAGCCACAATTTGTGGCAAAAAGGTCAATTTGGACGCCCAGAGGCGCTGCCGCAAACTTGCAGCCACTATTTGCTGCAAAGAAGAGTGCCCACATTTCCGTTCTTTGCCGCAAATCACGGCTCTTATAATGGGCACCTATGGCCCATAAGGGCTCTTGCACCCTTTTTTCCTGATTCAGGACAGGGAAGGCTCTTTGGGATCCAGGGTCTTTCCTTTGCATAGGGGATTGTCTAACTCATTTTTAAAGAGAATCTGTACTTTAAAAATTTTACAGCAAAAAGCATACCATTCTATTCATTATGTTCTCCTGGGCCTCTCTGGGCTGTTTCTGCCACTCTCTGCTGCAATCCTGGCTTGTAGTTAACAATTTTAGGCAGTGTTTACAAACAAACTAACCAGCTTGTGATAGGCTCACATAAGCAGAGTGTGTGAGTCATACAGAGTGTGCAGGGGGGCCTGCAGAGGGTGTGTAACACGTCTATCCAATCACAAGCAGCCCTGCACATTCCACACATTCCAGCCTAGAGAGCTACAGAAGAAAACAGATTAGATCATATAACAGAGATAATACAGCCACTGTGCAATTAGGAAAGGCTGCAGTAAGCCAGAGCACATTAGAACAGGCAAAGGAACTTATAGGATAGAAGAACTAAGGCTGAAAATGTTGTTACAGAGTCTCTTTAAAGCTCGCTTCAGTATTGCTTTCATAAACCTTTATTAGGATACCATAGTGATGCCACCTGTTATAAAACAGCACTAGGCTACAAAAAATGACATCATTTTTCTTTTTACTACTTTTTTTTTACTTCTTCATTAGAAACCCACCTCCTGATTGAGTTTGATCTTGAGGGAAATGAGCTGTCTATGTAATATCTGTTGGATTTTATTGGTTTTCTAGGGGGGAAAATTGAGCTCAAGATTTATTACATTTATCATCCACATCTGCTTCTGATCAGATCTGTCATTATAGATCAGCTGGAAAGCAATGCACAAAACGAGATTTAATGAAAGTTAATGGATCTGTCGGATTCACTGCACTAAACTTCAGCTCAATTAGGAATCATGCTCTGTTTAGCCAATAATTACTCTGCGCAGTGCAGGAGAAGTCACGGACTTGGCTCTGAGGCCAGAGTGAGGGGAGAGGTGTGTAGTAAGCAAAGCCTCAGTCAACATCCAATCACCAATCAGTGTCTCACATAGTCACACTACTGAATCCTTATCTCTAAGGGCCCGTTTCCACTAGTGCGGTGCGGAATCGCCACATATCACCGCTGACAAAATCGCATGCGGATGCGATTCCGCATGCGTTTTTTGCCGCGATTTCGCATAGGCAGGGTATATGCGATTTTAACCATGTCACTGCCTGTGTCAATTTACATTACTTTCAATGCGAAATCGCACGCGAAATCGCGGGAAAAAACGCATGCAAAAAACGCATGCGATTTCCCTATTAAATACATTGCCTGCGATTCGCCTGCATTCCACACGCAGGCAAATTCTGCAGGGTCTACCGTGCAGAAAAATCCTGCACAGAAAAACGCAAATGAAAACTGACAAGTGGAAACAGTCCCATCCACTTCTATTGCCTATGCGAATCCGCATGCGTTGTCTGCATGCGAATTTGCGCTAGTGGAAATGGGCCCTAATTGGTTGTTGTTTTTTTTACTGTGAAAAAAGTAAATATACTTTCAAAATACAGGTTTGAATTCTGACCCGTTACCAAAATGGACATAATGGGGACGATGCACAAAGCTTTTACATCTCCTGTTTTTACGTTATTTAGGTTACATTTTTTAAACAGGAGCTGTCAGCCATACTATCTCAGAAAAACACAACACATATATAAGTAGATAAATACTTGCTTTACTTACATAACATATGTATTGCACTGTCCACATTTTGATTTTAGTGATTTTTCTGTAGTAAAAAAAGAGAAAATCCTTCTTAGCATTTCCGATTTTAAAGCGGTATCGTCACCATAAAAATCAAATTTCAACAGCAACTGGTCTGAGTGTATTAACCACCCTGGCGTTCTGATTAAATCGCCAGGGTGGCTGCGGGAGGGTTTTTTTTAAATAAAAAAAAAACTATTTCATGCAGCCAACTGAAAGTTGGCTGCATGAAAGCCCACTAGAGGGCGCTCCGGAGGCGTTCTTCCGATCGCCTCCGGCGCCCATAATAAACAAGGAAGGCCGCAATGAGCGGCCTTCCTTGTTTTGCTTACATCGTCGCCATAGCGACGAGCGGAGTGACGTCATGGACGTCAGCCGACGTCCTGACGTCAGCCGCCTCCGATCCAGCCCTTAGCGCTGGCCGGAACTGTTTGTTCCGGCTACGCTGGGCTCGGGC
Organism: Hyperolius riggenbachi; assembly: GCF_040937935.1. Classification (NCBI taxonomy): domain Eukaryota; kingdom Metazoa; phylum Chordata; class Amphibia; order Anura; family Hyperoliidae; genus Hyperolius; species Hyperolius riggenbachi. The sequence goes on from NC_090654.1 coordinate 39,794,789, forward strand.
GGCTGGGGGGACCCTCTTTCGCCGCTGCACGCGGCGGATCGCCGCGCTGCAGCGGCGATCAGGCAGCACACGCGGCTGGCAAAGTGCCGGCTGCGTGTGCTGCTTTTTATTTCATTAAAATCGGCCCAGCAGGGCCTGAGCGGCAGCCGCTGGCGGTGTTGGACGAGCTGAGCTCGTCCAGACCGCTCAGCTGGTTAAAGCGGAATATAACCCTGCATTTCAACTTTGCTCTAAAACATTATTTACAGCATATTATATGCAAAAAGCATTTTTTTTTACTAGACCAGCATTGGAAGGGTTAAACACAGAGGTTTTAAGTTCCGTGCAGACGTTCAGATAGTTACATTCTATTTAGTTATATGTATATATTTAGAAATGTTACACACTCTTTGGCTGTCCTCCAACTCCTTCTCAGTGAGAGAGATGAGTCACAATAAACACTTAGATACATTTGTGTAAACAAAAAGTATCTAACTCAAGTTCGGATGCGTCTGCAAAAATCTCCAGGGACTTTAAAGCCCTGTGTAACCCTTCTAATGCTGGTCTAGTAAAAAAAAATGCTGGTTGCATATAATATACTGTAAATAATGTTTTAGAGCAAAGTTGAAATGCAGAGTTATATTCCGCTTTAAGTGATAAAGATGCTAATCCTGCATTCAAAACTTTCAAAACTTTTTCTGCTGTTATGATTTGGAGTTATCACATACTTAAGGAACACTGGCCCTTAGTAGTCGTGCCAAAGAATTGCATGCTGGGGGTTCTTTTTATCTATAATCTATTCCTCCTCTTCCCTTTATTTCCCTGCCAGCTTCTTATCTGAAACCTAATCCCCTACTCACTTGTGTTTACAAGCAAGGCTGAGGAGACAAGAATAAAAGTAAAGGGCAGAAATGACATCACGAGTTAGCCTTAACTGTGGGCAAAAGACATGGCCCCCACCACTAACAGAATTCTCGTAATTTACTATATAACATTCACTGAAATCAAAACGTGGACAGTATAATACATGTGTTATGTAAATAGATCAAGTATTTATCTACTTATATATGTGTTTTTTTTCCCATGGCATAGTATGGCTGATCCTACTGCTTTAACTGTGGCTATTTTGAAGCCAATCCTGATGTCATTTCCTCCCTTAGTCTCCTCCGCCTGATTGTGTATGCATTGCCCACCCTTCACTATAGAAAGTGCATTGTCTCAGCATGAGAAATATTGGCCAATCAGAGAGGAACAGAGGTGTGGGAGGGAAAAACAGGAGGGAAAGAGGCTTCAGCCAATCAGGCTGCATTAGTTAAGTCTGAGGGGAAGTAGAGAAGCAAAAAAAGGACAACTCAGCATGCCCTGCAACTTCCTTTGTGTGTACCAAATAAGAGTCAGGTAAACTGGGGAATGATCATTTATCAACAAGAAAAGTAATAGTGATTTTAACCACTTGAGGACCCACCCTTTACCCCCCCTTAAGGACCAGCGCTGTGTTGAGTGATCTGTGCTGGGTGGGCTCTGCAGCCCCCAGCACAGATCATGTAGCAGGCAGAGAGATCAGATCACCCCCCTTTTTTCCCCACTAGGGGGATGATGTGCTGGGGGGGGCCGATCTCTCCTGCCTGCATGTGGCTGGCGGGGGGGGCACCTCAAAGCCCCCCTCCGCGGCGAAATTCCCCCCTCCCTCTCCTACCTGCTCCCCCCCGGAGATCAGGGCTGCGCAGGACGCTATCCGTCCTGTGCAGCCAGTGACAGGACGTCCCCTGTCACATGGCGGCGATCCCCGGCCGCTGATTGGCCGGGGATCGCCGATCTGCCTTACGGCGCTGCTGCGCAGCAGCGCCGTACAATGTAAACAAAGCGGATTATTTCCGCTTGTGTTTACATTTAGCCTGCGAGCCGCCATCGGCGGCCCGCAGGCTATTCACGGAGCCCCCCGCCGTGAATTGACAGGAAGCAGCCGCTCGCGCGAGCGGCTGCTTCCTGATTAATCAGCCTGCAGCTGGCGACGCAATACTGCGTCGCTGGTCCTGCAGCTGCCACTTTGCCGACGCGCGGTATGAGTGCGCGGTCGGCAAGTGGTTAACTTTTGGATTGCCTGGTTAGCACCCTTATTATTTGTTTACCAGATAAAAATAAAGAATTGATTTTTGATTCTATGCTCGACAGTTACACTTTAAAGGAAAGGTTCAGGGAGGGTGGGCAAAAAATAAAAATCAAATTCCACTTACCTGGGGCTTCCTCCAGCCCGTGGCAGGCAGGAGGTGCCCTCGCCGCCACTCCGCAGGCTCCCGGTGGTCTCCGGTGGCCGACCCGACCTGGCCAGGCCGGCTGCCAGGTCGGGCTCTTCTGCGCTCCAAGGCCCGGAACTTCTGCGTCCCACGCCGGCGCTCTGACGTCATCGGACGTCCTCCGGGCTCTACTGCGCATGCGCAGTAGTGCGCATGCGCAGTAGAGCCCGGAGGACTTCCGATGACGTCAGAGCGCCGGCGTGGGACGCAGAAGTTCCGGGCCTTGGAGCGCAGAAGAGCCCGACCTGGCAGCCGGCCTGGCCCGGTCGGGCGCGCCACCGGGAGCCTGCGGAGCGGTGGCGAGGGCACCTCCTGCCTGCCACGGGCTGGAGGAAGCCCCAGGTAAGTGGAATTTGATTTTTATTTTTTACCCACCCTCCCTGAACCTTCCCTTTAAGTGAACCCAAGGTGAAAAAAAACGGATTAGATAAACAACTGTATTTATTCTCCTACACTCAGATATGATTTTTCTTTTAGATATCGGCCAGTTTTATTTTATATTTAAACACTTACAAAATAGATTAAATGTTTTATTGTCTGTGCTCAATGGCAACCTATTAGGCGCCCCAGAGTAATGTAGGTAGAAAAATCTAAGTTTTGTAAAAGTAATACCGTCTAATGGCTAACTGATAAAGTTAAATTATGCAAGCTTTATCAGTTAACTTTATCAGTTAGCCATTAAAAGGTATTACTTTTTTAAAATGTTGTTTTTTCTACCTACATAATTTGTTTGGCTAACACGGTACAGAAACATTTTTAGTACTAGTGTCCAAGAGTTAAAGGAAACCTAAACCCACCCCCAAAAAAATGAGTTTCACTTACTTGGGGCCAGAGCTGGGACAAGGTCCTCCAGCACCCAAGGCTGAGACACCAAAGTGCGCCCCTCCATCCCTCCCACCCCAGCCATCACACACTGATTGCTATTAGACTAAGAGGCGCCACAGGGCCCACAACCTCCCCAACACCTTAATATCTAGTTATCTAGCTTGCAGTCACTGCCATGTATCCCCTTTTCTTATTTCTTTCTGCTTCAAACACAATTAGGAATGACAGCTGAATGAATTCTGCGCCCCCTCCTACACTGCGCCCTGAGGCTGGAGCCTCTCCAGCCTATGCCTCGGCCCGGCCCTGCTTGGGGCATCTACCAGCCCCCTGCAGCCATCCTGTGCCCTCGTAGTCACTCACTGCTGCTCCAGTCTTCCGCTACCAGCTAGTTTCGTTTTTGCTGACTCGGAGTCATCGGGCCACCACGCGTACCTTTGCACACGTTACCCCTGGAGCAGGAGGCTATCGCAGACGTGAACACGTATCTTTGTACGCGTTGCACCGGCAACGCGTATAAAGATACATGTTACCACCCGCTATCCCTGCACCAGGGGGAACGCGTGCAAAGGTATGTGTTGTGGGCCGCCGACTCAGAGTCGGCAAAATCGAAACTAGCTGGCAGCGGGGGAACAAGTACAACTGTCCCTCAGAGGAGCTCACAATCTAATTCCTACCAGAGTTGTATGTATATACAGTGGGATGGGAAAGTTTGGGCAACCTTGTTAATCGTTATGATTTTCCTGTATAAATCGTTGGTTGTTACAATAAAAAATGTCAGTTACATATATCATATAGGAGACACACACAGTGATATTTGAGAAGTGAAATGAAGTTTATTGAATTTATAGAAAGTGCACAATCATTGTTTAAATAAAATTAGGCAGGTGCATAAATGTGGGCACTGTTGTCATTTTATTGATTCCAAAACCTTTAGAACTAATTAATGGGACTCAAATTGGCTTGGTAAGCTCAAAGACCCCTGACCTACATACACAGGTGAATCCTATTATGAGAAAGAGTATTTAAGGGGGTCAATTGTAAGTTTCCCTCCTCTTTTAATTTTCTCTGAAGAGTAGCAACCTGGGGGTCTCAAAACAACTCTCAAATGACCTGAAGACAAAGATTGTTAACCATCATGGTTTAGGGGAAGGATACAGAAAGCTGTCTCAGAGATTTCGGCTGTCTGTTTCCACAGTTAGGAACATATTGAGGAAATGGAAGACCACAGGCTCAGTTCAAGTTAAGGCTCGAAGTGGCAGACCAAGAAAAATCTTGGTTAAACAGAAGCAACGAATGGTGAGAACAGTCAGAGTCAACCCACAGACCAGCACCAAAGACCTACAACATCATTTTGCTGCAGATGAAGTCACTGTGCATCGTTCAACCAATTGGCACTTTTTACACAAGGAGATTCTGTATGCGAGAGTGATGCAGAGGAAGCCTTTTCTCCGCCCACAGCACAAACAGAGCCGCTTGAGGTATGCTAAAGCACATTTGGACAAGCCAGCCTCATTTTGGAATAAGGTGCTGTGGACTGATGAAACTAAAATTGAGTTATTTGGGCATAACAAGGGGCATTATGCATGGAGGAAAAACAACACAGCATTCCAAGAAAAACACCTGCTACCAGGCGCGGAGCTAGGGGGGGTCGGGGTAGGTCAAGTGCCCCCGGGCGCCGGGTCCCTAAGGGCGCCCAGCTGAGCTGATTTTTTTTTTTTCCTCTGCGGAGGGGAGCAGCGCAGAGAAGAGAAGAGGGAGAGCTATGCGGACGGTGGAGAAGGGGGCCATCTCCCCCCCTTCTCTCACCTTAGGGCTCTCCCTCCCTCCATCGCTGTCCCCTCCGTTATTGTCCGGGTGCTGGCGCAGCGGGCGGGACTCACCTCCGTCTCGCTCCAGCGCCGGCCGGAAGTTCGGATCCCGCAGCCGCTGCTCTGGTCTGGACTAGACCAGAGTAGCGGCAGATCCATCCGCGCTGCGACGAGACGGAGGTAAGTTCCGCCCGCCGCTGCCAGCACCCGGACATTAATGGAGGGGACAGCGAGGGAGAGAGAGCAGCTCTCCCTCTTCTCTGCGCTGCTCCCCTCCTGCTGGGGAGGCAGGGAGGGGGACACCTGGCTACCTACTCTGGGCATATATACCCCTGGCTACATCTACTGGGCATATATACCCCCTGGCTACATCTACTGGGCATATATACCCCTGGCTACATCTACTGGGCATATATACCCCTGGCTACATCTACTGGGCATATATACCCCCTGGCTACATCTACTGGGCATATATACCCCCTGGCTACATCTACTGGGCATATATACCCCTGGCTACATCTACTGGGCATATATACCCCTGGCTACATCTACTGGGCATATATACCCCCTGGCTACATCTACTGGGCATATATACCCCTTGGCTACATCTACTGGGCATATATACCCCTGGCTACATCTACTGGGCATATATACCCCCTGGCTACATCTACTGGGCATATATACCCCTGGCTACATCTACTGGGCATATATACCCCTGGCTACATCTACTGGGCATATATACCCCTGGCTACATCTACTGGGCATATATACCCCTGGCTACATCTACTGGGCATATATACCCCTGGCTACATCTACTGGGCATATATACCCCCTGGCTACATATACTGGGCATATATACCCCCTGGCTACATCTACTGGGCATATATACCCCCTGGCTACATCTACTGGGCATATATACCCCCTGGCTACATCTACTGGGTATATATACCCCTGGCTACATCTACTGGGCATATATACCCCTGGCTACATCTACTGGGCATATATACCCCCTGGCTACATCTACTGGGCATATATACCCCCTGGCTACATCTACTGGGCATATATACCCCCTGGCTACATCTACTGGGCATATATACCCCTGGCTACATCTACTGGGCATATATACCCCTGGCTACATCTACTGGGCATATATACCCCTGGCTACATCTACTGGGCATATATACCCCTGGCTACATCTACTGGGCATATATACCCCCTGGCTACATATACTGGGCATATATACCCCCTGGCTACATATACTGGGCATATATACCCCCTGGCTACATATACTGGGCATATATACCCCCTGGCTACATATACTGGGCATATATACCCCCTGGCTACATATACTGGGCATATATACCCCCTGGCTACATGGACTGGGCATATATACCCCCTGGCTACATATACTGGGCATATATACCCCTGGCTACATATACTGGGCATATATATACCCCCTGGCTACATGGACTGGGCATATATACCCCCTGGCTACATGGACTGGGCATATATACCCCCTGGCTACATATACTGGGCATATATACCCCTGGCTACCTACTCTGGGCATATATACCCCTGGCTACATATACTGGGCATATATACCCCTGGCTACATATACTGGGCATATATACCCCCTGGCTACATGGACTGGGCATATATACCCCCTGGCTACATATACTGGGCATATATACCCCTGGCTACATATACTGGGCATATATACCCCCTGGCTACATATACTTGGCATATATACCCCCTGGCTACATATACTGGGCATATATACCCCTGGCTACATATACTGGGCATATATACCCCCTGGCTACATGGACTGGGCATATATACCCCCTGGCTACATATACTGGGCATATATACCCCTGGCTACCTACTCTGGGCATATATACCCCTGGCTACATATACTGGGCATATATACCCCCTGGCTACATATACTGGGCATATATACCCCCTGGCTACATATACTGGGCATATATACCCCCTGGCTACATGGACTGGGCATATATACCCCTGGCTACATATACTGGGCACATATACGCCTGACTATATATACTGGGCACATATTATTCTCCTGGCTACATATACTGGGCATATATACCCCTGGCTACATATACTGGGCACATATACCTCTGGCTACATATACTGGGCACACATATCCCTGCCTACATATACTGGGCACATATACCCCTGGCTACCTGTTCTGTGGACATCTCTACCCCTGGCTACCTGTTCTGGGGACATCTATATCGCTGGCCACCTATTCTGGGGACATCTATACCGCTGGCCACCTATTCTGGGGACATCTATACTGCTGGCCACCTATTCTGGGGACAACTATAGACCTGGGGCTACCTATTTTTGGGGAACCACGTAAGATTGAGTGTATTTTGGAGAACTGCTGCCAGGTGAGAGGTGTCTACCATATTAAGGGGGCATTCTACCTATTTATGTGAAATGCTGTCTATTTATGTGACTCATGACTGCTGAATTTGTCTTGTTGGGGGCCTCATGGTTACTGAATTTGTCTTGTTGGGGGCCTCATAATTTGTTGGGGGCCTCAAGATCGCTGAATTTGTCTTGTTGGGGGCCTCATGATTGCTGAATTTGTCTTGTTGGGGGCCTCATGATTGCTGAGTTGGTTATGTTGGGGGTCTCATGATTGCTGAATTTGTCTTGATGGGGGGGGCTCATGATTGCTGAATTTGTCTTGGAACATGCTGGAAGGTACATACTGAGGGAGGGTGGGTGAGCGTGAGCCTGCTAACCTCCATATACATTTGGCTCCACCCATAACCACGCCCACATTTATTATGTGACCACGCCCCTTTTTGGCGCGGCAACCTTGACTTTGGGGGGCGCATTAATAGTCTTTGTCCCCGGGCGCTGAAAACCCTAGCTACGCCTCTGCCTGCTACCTACAGTAAAATATGGCGGTGGTTCCATCATGCTGTGGGGCTGTGTGGTCAGTACAGGGATTGGGAATCTTGTCAAAGTTGAAGGATGCATAGATTCCACTCAGTATCAGCAGATTCTGGAGACCAATGTCCAGGAATCAGTGACAAAGATAAAGCTGCACCGGGGCTGGATCTTTCAACAAGACAACGACCCTATACACTGCTCAAAATCCACTAAGGCATTCATGCAGAGGAACAAGTACAATGTTCTGGAATGGCCATCTCAGTCCCCAGACCTGAATATAATTGAAAATCTGCGGTGTGAGTTAAAGAGAGCTGTCCATGCTCGGAAGCCATCAAACCTGAATGAACTAGAGATTTTTTGTAAAGAGGAATGGTCCAAAATACCTTCAACCAGAATCCAGACTCTCATTGGAACCTGCAGGAAGCGTTTAGAGGCTGTAATTTCTGCAAAGGAGGATCTACTAAATATTGAATTAATTTCTTTTTTTCTTGCCTAATTTTGTTTAAACAATTATTGAAAACTTTCTGTAATTCCTATAAACTTAATTTCACTTCTCAAATATCACTGTGTGTGTCTCCTATCCTATACAATAAAACCTAACTGTCCCTGCGTCATCAGCATCTTTCCCTGTCTGTCTGTCCGAAGCTTTTTTGTACTGCACATCTGCGCAGTACAGAAATCCATTGGGACGGGAGGTGAAGCCAGGGAGCAGGGAGGCGGGCGTGTGCACGGCGCGCGCACGTTGCGGGTGCGTGCACGCGCGCCGGGCGGGTGTCGATAATTTCCCTACCTAGAGCCCGTTTTTATACGGGCTTAGGTAGACTAGTATGATATATTTAACTGACATTTTTTATCGTAACAATCAACAATTTATAAAATAAAATCATGACGATTAACAGGGTTGCCCAAACTTTCGCATCCCACTGTATCATGTAGTGTATGTATCATAGTCTAGGGCCAATTTAGGGGGAAGCCAATTAACTTATCTGTATGATTTTGGGATGTGGGAAGAAAGGGGAGTGCCCAGAGGAAACCCACACAGACACGGGGAGAACACAGACATGGCGCTAACCACTACGCCACCATGCCAAGTAGTGGTTTGGTTAGTATTTACTTGCTTGTTGAAGGTTGAAAATTAATCTTATTGATAAGGTGTAAAAACTTCTAGTGTGAGAAAACTCACGAGAAAAGCTAATTACGTTAAAGGAAACATGAGTTGAAAATAAATTGATAAGATAAACAATTGTATCTATCCTCCTCCTAAATTTTTTTTTTTTGATATCTTATGGTTTTATTTTATTTTTAAATCTACTTTTTAAGTTTTTACTGTTTCATTGTCTCTGCTCAAGGACAAATGCATTGAAGTATGCCTGAGCTAAAATCTATGAATTATTGACCCCTTTTTATCTCCCTTCTACTCTCAGAAGCCGTTTTTTGCAAGAAAGGTGTTTTATGGCTGAAATTCCTTATCAGTGAAGGTTACACTATAGTCCGACCCAGTCCCTACCCGGACAGAAGCTGTCACTTGCATACCCAATTTTTAATAATAATAATCCGAACATTTGCGCATTTCTTCTGTTGGACTCAAAGCACTCAAGAGCTGCAGCCACTGGGAGGCGCTCAAGAGGCCACGCTGCAGTCTTAGGAAGTCTTGGCTTGAACTCCTTACTGAATAGGTACTGACCCTAGCCAGGATTCAAACCCTAGTGTCCCATGTCAAAGGCAGAGCCCTTAACCAGTACACTCTCCAGCCACTACAATTTTTAACTCTTTCAGGCAGAGAAAGTAAAAAAGGAACACAGCATAGTTATTTGTATGCTTGGCACTGTATATACACATGTCTACCTCATCATGTCATATGTCACCTCAGATGTCCTTTAAGGGAAAGCTATCCAGCGCTGTTGCACACCACATCGTTGAAGCTACCCCTCCATAAAGAGCTTGTTGAACTCAGGCCTCTGTAGATGCCTCAAGCATCAGTTTGGTGACACGAGACTCCGTAGACGAGCTCCTTGGTAAAGTCAGCCCTTGGCATCGTTTAAAGCGTAGAATCGCAACCCGATGGGCTGAATTTGCAGATGTTGCGAAAAGATAACATTTCCCAGCAATTATCATCAGCCAGGCTAACACTTCATCAGCTGCCGTGTCACGTCTGATGTGTTTTAATTGCAGAAGTATAGAAGCTACAAGACAGGCAATCACTGCATGGCGGCCCTTCTGGGACAAAAGTAAGGAGTTCACGGCGTAGTTAATTATACATGGAGCTCAGCAAGCGTTCAGATGTGAAATGCATATAATCTAAACATATTACTCCGAGTAAATTAAACTAAAGAATTTACACTCGGCGCTTTGTATAGGAATAGCTATGAAAAATAATCTTATTATCATTACAAAAGAACTGCGATGTTCTATAAAGGAAACGTACTCAGTACAAATCCCCATGACCACAACAGACCAGAAACAAGCTTAGATATGCCTACAGACACAGCTGAATCATGCCTACCGGTGCCAGTATTGGTGATTGCTGCCTATGGGTGCCAGCATTATGCCAGTATTGGGGATTGCTGCCTATGGGTGCCAGCATTATGCCAGTATTGGGGATTGCTGCCTATGGGTGCCAGTATTGTGCCAGTATTGATGATTGCTGCCTATGGGTGCCAGCATTGTGCCAATATTGGTGATTGCTGCCTATGGGTGCCAGTATTGGTGATTGCTGCCTACGGGTGCCAGTATTGTGCCAGTATTGGTGATTGCTGCCTATGGGTGCCAGCATTATGCCAGTATTGGGGATTGCTGCCTATGGGTGCCAGCATTATGACAGTATTGGGGATTGCTGCCTATGGGTGCCAGTATTGTACCAGTATTGATGATTGCTGCCTATGGGTGCCAGCATTGTGCCAGTATTGGTGATTGCTGCCTATGGGTGCCAGTATTGGTGATTGCTGCCTACGGGTGCCAGTATTGTGCCAGTATTGGTGATTGCTGCCTATGAGTGCCAGCATTGTGCCAGTATTGGTGATAGCTGCCTATGGGTGCCAGTATTGTGCCAGTATTAGTGATTGCTGCCTACGGGTGCCAGTATAGTGCCAGTATTGGTGATTGCTGCCTATGGGTGCCAGTATTGTGCCAGTATTGGTGATTGCTGCCTATGGGTGCCAGCATTGTGCCACTATTGGTGATTGCTGCCTACGGGTGCCAGTATTGTGCCAGTATTGGTGATTGCTGCCTATGGGTGCCAGTATTGTTGATTGCTGCCTATGGGTACCAGTATTGGTGATTGCTGCCTATGGGTGCAAATATTATGCCGGTATTGCAGACTGCTGCCTATGGGTGCCAATATTATGCCATTATTGTCGATTGCTGCCTATGGGTGCCAGTATTGTGCCAGGATTGGATACTACTACCTATGGGTGCAAGTATTGTGCCAGTGTTGGTGACTGCTCCCTATGGGTGCAAGTATTGTGCCAGTGTTGGTGACTGCTCCCTATGGGTGCAAGTATTGTGCCAGTGTTGGTGACTGCTCCCTATGGGTGCAAGTATTGTGCCAGTGTTGGTGACTGCTCCCTATGGGTGACGGTATTGTGCCAGTATTGGTGACTGCTGCCTATCAGTGCCAGTATTGTGCCAGATTGGAGACTGCTGCCTATGTGTGCCAGTATTGGAGACTTCTACCTATGGGTGCCAGTATTGTGCTCCAGAAATCAAAGACCAATTTGGTCATGGAGCTCAGAGAAGCTCTTCTGCATAGATAACAACTGAAGTTTCTTAACGCTTCCCGTACTGGAAACAATATATTACTTGTTTTTTGGCTATTAATGTTTTATTTCTTACCTGTACTACACATAAAATTCATTTTTTCATAAGTTTTATTTTCACTTCAGATTCCCTTTAAAGTGTCCCTTTTACTTATCTTTTTTACTTTTTAAGTTGGGTGGTAGGCGTTCATACTAGTAGCTGATCAACCTTCCTTCCTCGATGTTGGGTGTAGTATGGCTATTTCCTGAAAACAGCTATCACCAGATGTCAGGCAATGCTCCACCTACCTACATTCATCATACATCTGTACACTAGTGACTTAGCCTGTTTACAAACGGGCTAGGTCTGTCCCTAATGCGCCGTGTGCATGTGCGCACTCGTTGCGCACGCCGCGCACTCGTCACGCGCACACCGTGCACCTGCCGCACGCGACGCACACACGCCCGCCCCTTCTGGCCCTGTCCTCCTTCGGCTCTCGGTAGTGTCTCTGCGTCCCTGCACATGCGCAGTGCACAAAAAGCACTGATGGACGGACATGGGACGCAGGGACACTTGCCTTTTATTAGGTAGGATTGTGTAGGAGGGCACATCCCGTGACCATTGATGGCCTGAATATGTGTGAATGTGTGTGTGAATTTTGTTGGTCATTTTCTTTTTGTGCTCCACCAAGCTGGTGGACGGGACACAGATGCCACCCTCACAACTTTTTGACATAATAAAGAGGGACACCTTATGGCACACCCCTGCCATGCCTCTAATCATGCCCCCAACACACCACTAGTCACTGATACAGGAAAGAATTCAGAAGCAAAAGATGGAGTTTTATAATCCAGAGTCTACACTGATCCTCTCTATCATTATTAATTCTCCTTCATTTTAACACTTGAAAATAAGAAATATATCAATTTAAAGTGTACCCGAGGCGGTACAGGGGGGAGGGGGGGAGTTATGCAGATGGTACACAGAGGCATGTTCCCTGCTCTCTGCCAGGCCTCTTTGTCCCCTCCGTGCTGCTCTCTGACCCCTCCCCAGACACACGCGCGCCGCGCTGTCACCCCCAGAAATTGGCAACAAGCTGTTTGTCGGCAATCTCGAGGGAAAGGGGCGTCCCTTGCAGGAGAGGCACTCCTGCAAAACGCCCACTCTGACGTTATGAGTGCCCCTTCCCCTGCTGTAATTGGCTAGCTCTGCCTCTCCCACCCGCCTCCCTGCTGTGTTGAAACTCATGGCCCCAGGGGTTGCAGCCATTTTTCTTTACCAAAAGTCTGCGAGTATGGGATGCAGAAGTGGCAGTAATTGACACTACCTGGTCCAGCTAGTCGTCCATCTGCCCCCCCCCCCCCCCCCCCCCCCCCGGATCAGGTAGCACGGTTTTGTTTTGTTTTACAGAAATGCCCTCCCGGGTTTGCTTTAAATGATAGAAATAGCATTTAGAGTATATTAAACACATTTTTCAGTAGATACAATACACATATTTATATAGATCTGTACATCCTGAAAGAGGGACAAATGAGGAAGAAAGAGGGACAGAGGGATTCAGTTCCCAAAGAGGGACTGTCTCTCTGAAGAAGGGACAGTTGGAAGCTATGGGATGTGGAGAGAGATCTTGTTAAACTCACTTATGCTTTCTGTATTTTATAGGATATTGTTACTATGCAGCTGTGCGCCAACAAGCTGGACAAGAAAGACTTTTTCGGAAAATCAGACCCTTTCCTCGTATTCTACCGCAGCAACGAGGATGGAACGTAAGTGTGGGGCTGTCAGAGCGACCTATTTCAGGTACTGAGGGTATTTCATGGAAATGGAGGTAGTTAAAGTGGACCTGAACTCTTGCACATGACAGAAGGAAAACAGAGAAATGCACCCTGTGTGTATTTAGAGAGTTTAGCCTGTCTAATTCCCTCTCATCTGTGACCAATCACAGCTGTAATTTGATCTCTCAGCTGTGCCAGCTGGCTGCCTCGGCAGAGCAGCTACTTTGTAAACAAAGGATGTTGACTCTGAATACTGTCTGCTTCCATGAAAGCAGGAAGTAGACACACTGCATGTGTATTGCAGGAATTGAATCAGCTGTTACAAAGAATTGTTTTTCTTTAAAAGTTATTATGCTGCTGCTTTTAGCGCAGAGAGGAAGTTCTGTGTTCAGGTCCGCTTTAAAGGGGAAGCAACAACATTCTCCATAGATAAACAGGCTGGAGCCATCATTCTTCTTGCAGAATGAAAACAAAGATTGGTTTGTCCAAACACAATTGTCTCGCTTACCTCCATTTCTCTCCACAAGTTAGAAAACATTTGTATTCCGTAGTGATAATCGTAACGTGCTAATTCCGCTTACGCAAATTTTTTTGTTAACTTTCGCTATTACGATTACATGTGATTATGATTGCAACATTGAATTGATTTCACGCAATCCTTTTGTCAATTTTGCATGTTACACAAAATGATGACCTCATAAAGGATTTTTCATGTAAAACCAGTTGTGCAAATCTGAATGGCTTCAAATTTCAAATCAAGTCAAATTTTTTTTTTCAAAAAGACCTTGTAGTTTTTGAAAAATTGAGTTTAAAAAATCCGAATAATTTTTTTTTTTTTTAAACTCGGTAAGATGTCATTTTGCTGCAGTACACCTAAAAATACAGAGTTCCAGTTGTGTATTAAAAGGATCATAAGCAGTGGGTAAGAAATGAAATCTGGACTTACCTGGAGCTTTCTCCAACACCCCCCCCCCCCCCCTCTATTTGTTCTATAGTCTGCAGTTGTGTTAGCAGGAGTGGTGTACCTGCTGGAGTCCAGCACCAGCGGTACAGGTCAAAATTTGCTGACCTGTAGAGTGGTGGTGACAGTGTGAATCTGCAAAATTAAGTAGACTCTCGGTTATTCAGCACTTACGGGGGATCAGGTGACGCTGAATAAGTGTGCTTTATTGTTGCTCAACACTCAATAGCTTGTACAGTGCTATACCCGACTCTATATACATACCAGGAACTCTGTATTAAAGGTTAAAATACAGTCACCACTGAGAGTACTGCCCGGTGATTTGGGCCGGTTGGTTGAGATTGATGATACAGAGGGGCCAATAAGAATAAAATTATATAGTCCTGAATTCAGACACAAGTTGTGTAATTACAAAACAGCGGTTCTTTATTTGAAAAAAAAAACAGCCACAATTACTCCACATGCGACACGTTTCGCGGGCGTACACGCTTCCTCAGGCAATAGCATGGAGCATCTGTTTAACCAGTCTCTAAGCTTGGCGCCTCCGTCCGGTTGGTAGAGATTGCTGGTTTCTCAAGTTCCCGATAACTGAGACTCTACTGTACTAATTTTATATAGGACACCGGCGTTTCCAAACCTTTTTTTTTCTGTGATTTTTTTTAAAATTGATTTTCTCAAAAACTACAAGGTCTTTTTAAAAAAAAAAAAAAAATTCACTTGTTCTTGAATAGTCAAATTTTGCATTTTTCCGTTAATGTGTGTAATTGTGACATTACATAACATACTTATAGTTATCCGCGAAAATGATGACAAATTTGACAGGAATTTTGCATTAGGATTTCATTGAAATTGCGAATTTTGAGGCAAAAATTTACGAAATTCAAGCTCAACATATTGAGTGAACAATTTAGATTTCAAAAGTCCCCTTTTACCCCATCCCAAAAAATGGTACATTTGGCTGAATCTGGGCTGCGAGAGAGAAACGCCGGTCACTATTGCCGCTAGCGCACCAGTGTGAAAATGACTATGACACAAAATAACCCACCCCTATAGTGAGGATTCTTGTATCATTATACCAATATGGGGATATATTATTATCTTTTCCTTTCTTCACAGGTTCACAATTTGCCACAAGACAGAGGTTATAAAAAACACGTTGAACCCTGTGTGGCAGCCATTCACCATCCCAGTGCGAGCTCTGTGCAACGGAGACTATGACAGGTGAGCCTCCAGTACTGCCCACTTATGTATTCTACCCTATAGGAGAAATGTCTTGTGCCAGGCCCTATCTGCTGCAGCTTCCTCCCTCATCCCTCTCCCATGTGCAGCATCCTCCCTCATCACTCTCCCATGTGCAGCATCCTCCATCATCCCTCTCCCATGTGCAACAGCCTCCTTCATCCCTCTCCCATGTGCAACAGCCTCCTTCATCCCTCTCCCATGTGCAGCAGCCTCCATCATCCCTCACCCAATTGTAGTAGCTTCCAGGGGTCTAGTCCTGGAAAAAGAAGTGAGTGGACTCACCCTAAAAATCCCTGCGCCGCGCTGCGCGCGGCGTGCAAAAAATGGGCGTGGTCAAGCATAGCGTGGTCGTGGGTGGGGCCAAATATACATGGCCTTAGCAGTGGTATAAAAGGTTTGCCAGGGGAAGTTTGAGCTCTGTCGTAGTGTATCCCCAGCATTTCTGACAGCATTTCACCAAAAATACACATAATCTGGCAGAGGTTCCTCCAAAATACAGATAATATGGCAGTGGTTCCCCCAAAATAGACAATCTGGCAGCAGCAGTTCCCCCAACATACACATAATCTGGAAGCAGTTCCCCAAAATACGCGAAACCTAGCAGCGGATCACCCAAAATACACGTAACACCCAAAATACATGTAATCTGGCAGTAGTGGTCCCCCAACATACACAATCTGGCAGCGGTTCCCCAAAATACACGTAATCTGGCATCAGTGGTTCCCCAAAAATACAGATCTGACAGCAGTTCTCCCAAAATAGGTACCCCCAGTATAGCTAGCCAGGTCTATAGGTGGCCCCAGTATAAGTAGCCATGTGTATAGTTGTCCCCAGAATAGGTGGCCAGATGTAGAGATGTCACCAGAATAGGTAGCCAGGTGTATAGATGTCCTTAGAATAGGTGGTCAGGTGTATAGATATTCCCAGAATAGGTGGCCAAGTGTATAGATGTCCCCAGAATAGGTAGCCAGGTCTATAGGTGTCCCCAGTATAGCCAGGTGTCCCCAGTATATGTAACCAGGTGTTCAGGTGTCCCCAGTATAGCCAGGTGTATAGGTGCCCCCAGTATAGCCAGGTGTATAGGTGTCCCCAGTATAGCCAGGTGTATAGGTGTCCCCAGTATATGTAGCCAGGTGTATATGTGCCCAGTATATGTAGCCAGGTGTATATGTGCCCAGTATATGTGCTCAGTATATGTAGCCAGGTGTATATGTGCCCAGTATATGTAGCCAGGTGTATAGTGGCCCCAGTATATGTAGCCAGGTGTATAGTGGCCCCAGTATATGTAGCCAGGTGTATAGTGGCCCCAGTATATGTAGCCAGGTGTATAGTGGCCCCAGTATATGTAGCCAGGTGTATATGTCCCCAGTATATGTAGCCAGGTGTATATGTGCCCAGTATATGTAGCCAGGTGTATATGTGCCCAGTATATGTAGCCAGGTGTATAGGTGTCTCCAGTATATGTAGCCAGGTGTATAGTGGCCCCAGTATGTGTAACCAGGTGTATAGTGGCCCCAGTATATGTAGCCAGGTGTATAGTGGCCCCAATATATGTAGCCAGGTGTATAGTGACCCCAGTATATGTAGCCAGGTGTATAGTGACCCCAGTATATGTAGCCAGGTGTATAGTGGCCCCAGTGTATGTAACCAGGTGTATAGTGACCCCAGTATATGTAGCCAGGTGTATAGTGGCCCCAATATATGTAGCCAGGTGTATAGTGGCCCCAATATATGTAGCCAGGTGTATATGTGCCCAGTATATGTAGTCAGGTGTATAGGTGTCCCCAGTATATGTAGCCAGGTGTATATGTGCCCAGTATATGTAGACAGGGGTATAGTGGCCCCAGTATATGTAGCCAGGTGAATAGGTGCCCCCAACCCCCCCCCCCAGCTGGAGGGGAGCAGCACAGCAGAGAGGAGCATTGTGCGCAGCGTGGGGAAGGGCGGATGTTTCCCCCCCCCCCCTCCCTCACCAGGTGTATAGATATTCCCAGAATAGGTGGCCAAGTGTATAGATGTCCCCAGAATAGGTAGCCAGGTCTATAGGTGTCCCCAGTATAGCCAGGTGTCCCCAGTATATGTAACCAGGTGTTCAGGTGTCCCCAGTATAGCCAGGTGTATAGGTGCCCCCAGTATAGCCAGGTGTATAGGTGTCCCCAGTATAGCCAGGTGTATAGGTGTCCCCAGTATATGTAGCCAGGTGTATATGTGCCCAGTATATGTAGCCAGGTGTATATGTGCCCAGTATATGTGCTCAGTATATGTAGCCAGGTGTATATGTGCCCAGTATATGTAGCCAGGTGTATAGTGGCCCCAGTATATGTAGCCAGGTGTATAGTGGCCCCAGTATATGTAGCCAGGTGTATAGTGGCCCCAGTATATATAGCCAGGTGTATAGTGGCCCCAGTATATGTAGCCAGGTGTATATGTCCCCAGTATATGTAGCCAGGTGTATATGTGCCCAGTATATGTAGCCAGGTGTATATGTGCCCAGTATATGTAGCCAGGTGTATAGGTGTCTCCAGTATATGTAGCCAGGTGTATAGTGGCCCCAGTATATGTAACCAGGTGTATAGTGGCCCCAGTATATGTAGCCAGGTGTATAGTGGCCCCAATATATGTAGCCAGGTGTATAGTGACCCCAGTATATGTAGCCAGGTGTATAGTGACCCCAGTATATGTAGCCAGGTGTATAGTGGCCCCAGTATATGTAGCCAGGTGTATAGTGGCCCCAGTGTATGTAACCAGGTGTATAGTGACCCCAGTATATGTAGCCAGGTGTATAGTGGCCCCAATATATGTAGCCAGGTGTATAGTGGCCCCAATATATGTAGCCAGGTGTATATGTGCCCAGTATATGTAGTCAGGTGTATAGGTGTCCCCAGTATATGTAGCCAGGTGTATATGTGCCCAGTATATGTAGACAGGGGTATAGTGGCCCCAGTATATGTAGCCAGGTGAATAGGTGCCCCCGCCCCCCCCAGCTGGAGGGGAGCAGCACAGCAGAGAGGAGCATTGTGCGCAGCGTGGGGAAGGGCGGACGTTTCCCCCCCCCTCCCTCACCTTGTGGCTCCTCTCCGTGGCTCTCCCCTCCATAAAGAATGCGGCGGCGGTGACTGGCAGCGGCATCAGTGGGCGGGACTTACCTCCTCCAGTGTTCCGGGTTGACGCTGTTCGTGCAGCTACTCTGGTCTAGTGAAGACCAGAGTAGCTGCACGAACAGCGTCCACTTGCCGGAACGCTGGAGGAGGTAAGTCCCGCCCACTGATGCCGCTGCCAGTCACCGCCGCCAGCCACCGCCGCTGCATTCTTTATGGAGGGGAGAGCCACGGAGAGGAGCCACAAGGTGAGGGAGGGGGGGGGGGAACGTCCGCCCTTCCCCACGCTGCGCACAATGCTCCTCTCTGCTGTGCTGCTCCCCTCCAGGGTGCTAGGGGGGACGGCGTCCACTGTCCAAAAAAGTGGGTGAACGCCGTCCCCCCGCGTTCATGCAAGACTCGACCCCTGGTAGCTTCCCTCTTCCATGTGCAGCAGCCTTCCTTACCCCTCTTCCAAGTGTAGCAGCCTCCCTCATCCCACATGCAACAGCCTCCCTCATCCCACATGCAGCAGCCTCCCTCATCCCTCTTCTATGTGCAGCAGCCTTCCTCATCCCTCTCCCATGTGCAGCTTCTGTAATCACAAGGGAAAGGATACAATGACCATCTTGAAAAGTACAGATTCCCCAGCATGCTTGTGAACTCCATGAGCTTTCTGGGTAATCTGTAGCTATAGGTGTAAACCCTAACTCATAGAGCCAGAGCCACATTAATCCATGCCATGCACTGACGAGGACCAACCAGTAGAATCAGAATCAGATTTATTTCGCTAAGTGTGGCGGGTGCCGCACCCAGAATTATTTGTGGTATACATCGGCATTGGACATCAAAGAGATACATAAAACACACACAGTGTAAAAACAAACATGTAGATATAGGGGTCTGTTGGCATTTAGCAGTAATGCAGGGTGACCATAAGGCCATGCAAGGAGGACTTGTTGAATGAGGGGCACTAGTTAAGAAGGAGCACATCCTGGGGGAAAAAGGAGTTCCTGTGCCTGGAAGTTTTGGTGGGAATAGTTCTGTGATGGCGGCCTAAGCGCATGCGGTTGAAGAAGCGACTGCTGGGGTGGCGTGGACCTTGTGCAATCCTGTTTGCCCTGGTTCTTAGCCTGGATGCGTGAAGGAGGTCCAGTGGTGGCAGGGGTGACCCAATGATTCTTTCTGCAGCATTGATCACTCTTTGTAGTTTGTACTTGCCGCTTGCGGTAGCGCCTGCATACCATATGATGATTGAGGAGCAAATGATTTGATTGTATGACTCGATAGTAGCCGTGCAGAAGCTTGTCATCAGCTCCTGGGGCATGCCGAACGTCTTCAGTTGTCTCAGGAAGAACAGCCTTTGCTGGGCTTTCTTTTGGCATTTGGTGGTGTTTTCTCCCCATCTCAAGTCGTTGGTGATGGTGGTGCCCAAGAACCGAATGCTAGACACTCTGGCAACTTCAGTGCCTTCAATGATGACTAGATTGAGAGGGGGAGGACACTTCCTGAAGTCCACAATCAGCTCAACAGTCTTTGCAGCATTTAGGACAAGCTTGTTACTCTTGCACCGATTGCAGATACGCTCAATCTCGCTCCGGTAGGCGCGTTCGCTCTCTGCGCTGATCAAGCTAAGGATAGTGGTGTCATCTGCAAATTTAACGACCTTAAAGCAGTCAGAGGTTGAGACAAAGCTGTTCGTATACATATAAAACAGGATCGGGGACAGTACGCACCCTTGGAGAGCGCCAGTATTAGTAGTTCTCTCCCGGGAGGAGCAGCTGCCAAGTCTTACTAGTTGCCTTCCTGTTGGTGAGGAAGTCCTTGAGCCACACGCAGAGAGTGTGATCGATTCCAAGTTGCACTAGGTTGCCATATAAGATGTTTGGGCAGATCGTATTAAACAGTCTGTATGCATGTTGCATTATTGTGGCTCTGTACAATTAACAAGCTGACACATCATTGCATTCCAGCGGGGTGGCTAGCTTACAGGGACAGCAAAGGCATGATTTACATATTCAGCAGTGATGCATCGTGGGAGACATCGTATGCTCACTCCAACCTGAATAATCACAAATACCTTCTGTTTTAAGAAGGCAAACTTCTGTTCCATTTGAAAATGGAATGTGAGGCTACAGAAGTGCCAGCACAGGAGATAAGGTGATGAACTCTGAAGTGGTGCTGTACTGAGAAGAGGCACTATAAAGAATGGGTGGCACTTCTGTGTGTTAGTTAGAACTCTTGCCTTGCAGCAAGGGTATGGTAAGGCACAATATGTAGACTTTAGACTATAAATATGGTAGGATTAGATTGTGAACGTCTGAGGACAATCAGTGATATTATGTACACTAGGCCTGAACGATTTTAGGAAAAGATTGAATCACACGATTTCTGTCAGAAATTGCAATTTCGATTCGATCCACGATTTTCTTCAAATGAAGCTTTAGGAGGCTGTAAGCCTCATTCAGAATTCTACTGTGCAAAGGAGGCGGGCGCTGAACTGTGATCCTGTAATTCCGTTTCCTCACTATTTTTAACTGACAGGCCCAGCTAGCAATGGAGGGAGAGGGAAAACAAGTGTGTGGAGGCTCTGAGGTAAAATAAAGTAAAGCTTTACTTGCCGGTGCACTGGCTTCTTCCAGCCACCAAAAGTCTACCTGAGGCAGCTCTGATGTTCCACTGTCCTGCAGAGGGAAACGAGTAAGAGCCTGTGGGCGGAGTCTGATGCCCGGCGCCCGCCCAGCTGATGACACGCTAGGCAGAGGAAGAAGCCAAAAGAGCTGATGACGGAGGAGGAGAGGCGGCGCACAGCGGGAGAATGAGGTTTGCAGGCGAACCGCCGGGAATGAGAGTCGCTGAGAAGCCGCGACTTGTACACAGAGCGGGAGGGCGCGGGATATCGTAAAAAATCGCCACTCTAACGATCACGGAATCGCCGTATCCGTGATCGCGATTTCGGTTTAAAAACGATAAATCGTTCAGGCCTAATGTACACTGAACACTGCAGCAGATGATAGCAGCGATATATATATATATATATATATATATATATATATATATATACACATTACATTAATAATAATATGGTAGGGGCAATAGACTATGACTATGGTAGCGATTAGATTATGAGCTCAGTGACATGACTATGTACTCTGTAAAGTGCTGCAGAAGATGTCAGTGCTATATAAATACACATTATAATAGTATAACCTCACAAGGTTATTTTCTTCAGGCCACCCTTAAACTTAAATGTGTTTAATGATATACAAAAAAAAATAAAAAAAAATATATATATATATATATATATATATATATATATATATATATATATATATACCCACAATGCCTCTGCTTTCTTGCAGGACGGTGAAAGTGGATGTGTATGACTGGGACAGAGGAGGAAGGTAGGTGGATCTATTGTTATATGACAAGATTTTCCATACTTGTTCACTGCTAAATTTCTACTGCTGTCTGATTGATTATTTAGTGGTGATAATCAATCAATAGGCAGTAATCGATCAATATCATAATGTTATGGGTATAGAGCATTAATAATACTAGACTGGCATAATACTACCCCAATCCCTCTCAGTATTTAAATGCCTACAAGCCCTGTATTCCAGTTTCCCAATGCAGCAGCAATTGGACCACCAACTAGAACAGCCTAAGGCTGCCTTATTCAAGCCTCTGCCACCATTATACCAGCCTCAGACTAGGCTACTCCTATACCAGCCTCAGACTAGGCCACCTCTATACCAGCCTCAGCTTCGGCTACCTCTATACCAGCCTCAGACTAGGCTACCTCTATACCAGCCTCAGACTAGGCTACTCCTATACCAGCCTCAGACTAGGCCACCTCTATACCAGCCTCAGACTAGGCTACTCCTATACCAGCCTCAGACTAGCCACCTCTATACCAGCCTCAGACTAGGCTACTCCTATACCAGCCTCAGACTAGGCTACTCCTATACCAGCCTCAGAGTAGGCTACTCCTATACCAGCCTCAGAGTAGGCACCTCTATGCCAGCCTCAGACTAGGCTACTTCTATACCAGCCTCAGACTAAGCTACTCCTATACCAGCCTCAGACTAGGCCACCTCTATACCAGCCTCAGACTAGGCCACCTCTATATCAGCCTCAGACTAGGCTCCTCCTATACCAGCCTCAGACTAGGCCACCTCTATACCAGCATCAGACTAGGCTACCTCTATACCAGCCTCAGACTAGGCTACTCCTATACCAGCCTCAGACTAGGCCACCACTATACCAGCCTCAGACTAGGCCACCACTATACCAGCCTCAGACTAGGCTACCTCTATACCAGCATCAGACTAGGCTACTCCTATACCAGCCTCAGACTAGGCACCTCTATACCAGCCTCAGCTTCGGCTACCTCTATACCAGCCTCAGACTAGGCTACCTCTATACCAGCCTCAGACTAGGCCATCTCTATACCAG
Organism: Hyperolius riggenbachi; assembly: GCF_040937935.1. Taxonomy (NCBI): domain Eukaryota; kingdom Metazoa; phylum Chordata; class Amphibia; order Anura; family Hyperoliidae; genus Hyperolius; species Hyperolius riggenbachi. Next base: position 39,817,871 of record NC_090654.1, read on the forward strand.
CCTCAGACTAGGCTACCTCTATACCAGCCTCAGACTAGGCTACTCCTATACCAGCATCAGACTAGGCTACCTTTATACCAGCCTCAGCCTAGGCTACTCCTATACCAGCCTCAAACTAGGCTACCCCTATACCAGCCTCAGACTAGGCTACCTCTATACCAGTCTCAGACTAGGCCACCACTATACCAGCCTCAGACTAGGCTACCCCTATACCAGCCTCAGACTAGGCTACTCCTATACCAGCCTCAGACTAGGCTACCTCTATACCAGCCTCAGCTTCGGCTACCTCTATACCAGCCTCAGACTAGGCTACCTCTATACCAGCCTCAGACTAGGCCATCTCTATACCAGCCTCAGACTAGGCTACCTTTATACCAGCCTCAGCCTAGGCTACTCCTATACCAGCCTCAGACTAGGCTACTCCTATACCAGCCTCAGACTAGGCTACCCCTATACCAGCCTCAGCCTAGGCTACTCCTATACCAGCCTCAGACTAGGCTACCCCTATACCAGCCTCAGACTAGGCTACCTCTATACCAGCCTCAGACTAGGCCATCTCTATACCAGCCTCAGACTAGGCTACCTCTATACCAGCCTCAGACTAGGCCATCTCTATACCAGCCTCAGACTAGGCTACCTTTATACCAGCCTCAGCCTAGGCTACTCCTATACCAGCCTCAGACTAGGCTACCCCTATACCAGCCTCAGACTAGGCTACCTCTATACCAGTCTCAGACTAGGCTACCTCTATACCAGCCTCAGACTAGGCTACCTCTATACCAGCCTCAGACTAGGCTACCTCTATACCAGCCTCAGACTAGGCTACTCCTATACCAGCCTCAGACTAGGCACCTCTATACCAGCCTCAGCTTCGGCTACCTCTATACCAGCCTCAGACTAGGCTACTCCTATACCAGCCTCAGAGTAGGCTACTCCTATACCAGCCTCAGAGTAGGCACCTCTATGCCAGCCTCAGACTAGGCTACTTCTATACCAGCCTCAGACTAAGCTACTCATATACCAGCCTCAGACTAGGCCACCTCTATACCAGCCTCAGACTAGGCCACCTCTATATCAGCCTCAGACTAGGCTCCTCCTATACCAGCCTCAGACTAGGCCACCTCTATACCAGCATCAGACTAGGCTACCTCTATACCAGCCTCAGACTAGGCTACTCCTATACCAGCCTCAGACTAGGTCACCACTATACCAGCCTCAGACTAGGCTACCTCTATACCAGCATCAGACTAGGCTACTCCTATACCAGCCTCAGACTAGGCACCTCTATACCAGCCTCAGCTTCGGCTACCTCTATACCAGCCTCAGACTAGGCTACCTCTATACCAGCCTCAAACTAGGCTACCTTTATACCAGCCTCAGACTAGGCTACCTCTATACCAGCCTCAGACTAGGCTACCTCTATACCAGCCTCAGACTAGGCTACCTCTATACCAGCCTCAGACTAGGCTACCTCTATACCAGCCTCAGACTAGGCTACTCCTATACCAGCCTCAGACTAGGCACCTCTATACCAGCCTCAGCTTCGGCTACCTCTATACCAGCCTCAGACTAGGCTACCTCTATACCAGCCTCAGACTAGGCCATCTCTATACCAGCCTCAGACTAGGCTACCTCTATACCAGCCTCAGACTAGGCTACTCCTATACCAGCATCAGACTAGGCTACCTCTATACCAGCCTCAGACTAGGCTACCTCTATACCAGCCTCAGACTAGGCTACCTCTATACCAGCCTCAGACTAGGCTACTCCTATACCAGCCTCAGACTAGGCACCTCTATACCAGCCTCAGCTTCGGCTACCTCTATACCAGCCTCAGACTAGGCTATCTCTATACCAGCCTCAGACTAGGCCATCTCTATACCAGCCTCAGACTAGGCCATCTCTATACCAGCCTCAGACTAGGCTACCTCTATACCAGCCTCAGACTAGGCTACTCCTATACCAGCATCAGACTAGGCTACCTTTATACCAGCCTCAGCCTAGGCTACTCCTATACCAGCCTCAGACTAGGCTACCCCTATACCAGCCTCAGACTAGGCTACCTCTATACAAGTCTCAGACTAGGCTACCTCTATACCAGTCTCAGACTAGGCTACCTCTATACCAGCCTCAGACTAGGCTACCTCTATACCAGCCTCAGACTAGGCCACCTTTATACCAGCCTCAGACTAGGCTACCTCTGTTCTAGCCCTTAGACTAGGCCACCTCTATACCAGCCTCAGACTAGGCCACCTCTATACCAGTCTCAGACTAGGCTACCTCTATACCAGCCTCAGACTAGGCCATCTCCATACCAGCCTCAGACTAGGCTGCCTCTATACCAGCCTCAGACTAGGCCACCTTTATACCAGCCTCAGACTAGGCTACCTCTGTTCTAGCCCTTAGACTAGGCCAGCTCCCTTGAAGCCTAAGCCTAGGTCAGTCCTATTTCCAGCTTCAGTGTAGGGAAGCGCCAGTCTAGGCCATCCTCATTCCAGCCTCAGCCTAGGCCAAAAGCATTCCAGCCTCAGCCTAGGCCAACAGTATCCCAGCCTCAGCCTAGGCCAGTCCAATTCCAGCCTCAGCATAGGCCAGCCCTGTTTCAGCCTCAGCCTAGGCCAGTTCATTTTCAGCCTCAGCCTAGGCCAGTCCAATTCCAGCCTCAGCCTAGGCCAGCCCCATTCCAGCCTCAGTCTAGCCCAGCCCCATTCCAGCCTCAGTCTAGTCCAGCCCCATTCCAGCCTCAGCCTAGGCCAGCCCAATTCCAGCCTCAGTATAGGCCAGCCCTATTCCAGCCTCCGCCTAGGCCAGCCCTATTCCCACCTCAGCCTAGGCCAGCCCAATTCCAGCCTTATCCTAGACCAACAGTATTCCAGCCTCAGCCTGGGCCAGCCCTATGCCAGCCTCAGCCTAGGCTAACCCCATTCCCGCCTCAGCCTAGGCCAGCCCCATTCCAGCCTCAGCCTAGGCCAGCCCCATTCCAGCCTCAGTCTAGCCCAGCCCCATTCCAGCCTCAGTCTAGTCCAGCCCCATTCCAGCCTCAGCCTAGGCCAGCCCCATTCCAGCCTCAGTCTAGTCCAGCCCCATTCCAGCCTCAGCATAGGCCAGCCCCATTCCAGCCTCAGCATAGGCCAGCCCTATTCCCGCCTCAGTCTAGGCCAGCCCCATTCCAGCCTCAGCCTAGGCCAGCCCCATTCCAGCCTCAGCCTAGGCCAGCCCCATTCCAGTCTCAGCCTAGGCCAGCCCCATTCCAGCCTCAGTCTAGCCCAGCCCCATTCCAGCCTCAGTCTAGTCCAGCCCCATTCCAGCCTCAGCCTAGGCCAGCCCAATTCCAGCCTCAGTATAGGCCAGCCCTATTCCAGCCTCCGCCTAGGCCAGCCCTATTCCCACCTCAGCCTAGGCCAGCCCAATTCCAGCCTTATCCTAGACCAACAGTATTCCAGCCTCAGCCTGGGCCAGCCCTATGCCAGCCTCAGCCTAGGCTAACCCCATTCCAGCCTCAGCCTAGGCCAGCCCCATTCCAGCCTCAGCCTAGGCCAGCCCCATTCCAGCCTCAGCCTAGGCCAGCCCCATTCCAGCCTCAGCCTAGGCCAGCCCCATTCCAGCCTCAGCCTAGGCCAGCCCCATTCCAGTCTCAGCCTAGGCCAGCCCCATTCCAGCCTCAGCATAGGCCAGCCCTATTCCCGCCTCAGCCTAGGCCAGCCCCATTCCAGCCTCAGCCTAGGCCAGCCCCATTCCAGCCTCAGCCTAGGCCAGCCCCATTCCAGCCTCAGTCTAGTCCAGCCCCATTCCAGCCTCAGCATAGGCCAGCCCCATTCCAGCCTCAGCATAGGCCAGCCCTATTCCCGCCTCAGTCTAGGCCAGCCCCATTCCAGCCTCAGCCTAGGCCAGCCCCATTCCAGCCTCAGCCTAGGCCAGCCCCATTCCAGTCTCAGCCTAGGCCAGCCCCATTCCAGCCTCAGTCTAGCCCAGCCCCATTCCAGCCTCAGTCTAGTCCAGCCCCATTCCAGCCTCAGCCTAGGCCAGCCCAATTCCAGCCTCAGTATAGGCCAGCCCTATTCCAGCCTCCGCCTAGGCCAGCCCTATTCCCACCTCAGCCTAGGCCAGCCCAATTCCAGCCTTATCCTAGACCAACAGTATTCCAGCCTCAGCCTGGGCCAGCCCTATGCCAGCCTCAGCCTAGGCTAACCCCATTCCAGCCTCAGCCTAGGCCAGCCCCATTCCAGCCTCAGCCTAGGCCAGCCCCATTCCAGCCTCAGCCTAGGCCAGCCCCATTCCAGCCTCAGCCTAGGCCAGCCCCATTCCAGCCTCAGCCTAGGCCAGCCCCATTCCAGTCTCAGCCTAGGCCAGCCCCATTCCAGCCTCAGCATAGGCCAGCCCTATTCCCGCCTCAGCCTAGGCCAGCCCCATTCCAGCCTCAGCCTAGGCCAGCCCCATTCCAGCCTCAGCCTAGGCCAGCCCCATTCCAGTCTCAGCCTAGGCCAGCCCCATTCCAGCCTCAGCCTAGGCCAGCCCCATTCCAGCTTCAGCCTAGGCCAGCCCCATTCCAGCCTCAGCCTAGGCCAGCCCCATTCCAGTCTCAGCCTAGGCCAGCCCCATTCCAGCCTCAGCATAGGCCAGCCCTATTCCCACCTCAGCCTAGGCCAGTCCCATTCCAGCCTCATTTTAGGCCAGTCCCATTCCAGCCTCATTTTAGGCCAGCCCAATTCCAGCCTTATCCTAGGCCAGCCCGATTCCAGCCTCAGCCTAGACCAGCCCAATTCCAGCTTCATCATAGGCCTCCCTATTCCATTCTCACCCTAGGTCAGTATCATTTCAGCCTCAGCTTAGGTAGCTGTATTCCAGCCTCAGTCTAGGCCAGACTCATCCCAGCTACATAAAAAATCTATACTTCTGCCAACCAAGCCATCTGTAGATGATCAGACTGGCAGTAATAGCCCTTGGGAAATATAAGCTGCCAGTGGCTGGTTAAACCCACCAGCATCATCCTAAGGCTTAAACAAGACATTTTGTTGCTGGCATCCTCAGCCTCGCAGTGGGTACAGTGCATTAATGAACACGTTACTTCACTGTTATTTTCCAGCCATGACTTCATTGGGGAATTCACGACGAGCTACAGAGAATTATCCAGAGGACAGAGTCAATTCAGCGTATACGAGGTGAGAGTTCTGTGTGTGTAGCCATTGCTTGTCTGTAATGTCTCTGAGCTCCCCAATGACCGCAGCGATCCTCTTCTCAGCCAGCTCTCAGCTCTGCCGATACACGTGTATATGGCTGCTAGTGTTAAATGCTCCTGTCAGTTTGTACCTGGCAGAATGCGGAGGAGAATTCCATCAGTTGTTATTGGACTGAGAAATAGAAATGACGTGTTTTTTACATGTTCATTTGTATCTGTCCTTTAGAAGCTGTCAGCAGGAGAACAATACCTACAAACCTTTTGAGATACGAAAGAGGGACATTTCAAGACATGCCCTAACCACGCCCTTGCCACTCCCCTAGTCACTGATATCAGAAATAATTCAGAAGCAAAAGACAACATTTTATCATTTAGACCACACTTGTCCTATCTATCATCATTACTTCTCCTTTATTTTAACATTTTAAAATAAGAAATATATCAATTTAAATGATAGAATTAACATTTAGAGTCTGTTAAAGAGACACTGAAGCTAAAAAAAATATTATGATATAATGAATTGTAGCAAAGAAAATATTCTGATATTTTTATTTTCAGTTATACAGATTTCTTTTTATAACGTTGCATCATTCTCTAATATTTGCAGTTTACACACTACTCAGCATTTTAAATGATTTTACAGAGCAGGCTAGTGAACTTTTGAACTGTCCTCTGCAGAGAAAAAAAACAATACAGTGACTGACACTTGAGATAATAAGCTTCAGAAGACAGAGCTCTCTGTGACTTTGAAAGTCGTGGAGCTCAATAGCTCTTTTGCATAGATAACAACTGGAGTTTCTTAACTCTTCCTGTACAGGAAACAATATTAGAGTTATGTCTCTGCAACTAATGCTTTGTTTCTTAGCTGTACTACACATACAGATCATTATATCATATATTTTTTTTCACTTCAGTGTCTCTTAACCTTCCTGGCGGTAACCCCGAAGCCGCGCAGGAGGTTTTCTCAGGCCCTGCTCGGCCGATTTACTTAATTTTTTTTTTTGCTGGACGCAGCTAGCACTTTGCTAGCTGCGCCAGCACACCGATCGCCGCCACCCCGCGCCCGATCGCCGCTATCCGTTGCGGCGCGCACCCCCCCCCCCAGACCCCGTGCACTGCCTGGCCAATCAGTGCTAGGCAGCGCCGAGGGGTGGATCGGGACTCCCAATGACGTCACGACGTCGCTGACGTCGGTGATGTCATCCCGCCCTGTCGCCATGGCGACGGGGGAAGCCCTCGAGGAAATCCCGTTCTTTGAACGGGATTTCCTGATCGGATATCGCCGAAGGCGATCGAAGCGGGCGGGGGGATGCCGCTGAGCAGCGGCTATCATGTAGCGAGCCCTGGGCTCGCTACATGATATAAAAAAAAAAAAAACTGCTGCGCTCCCTCCTGGCGGAATTTTTCATACCGCCAGGAGGGTTAAAGAGGACTTGAGGTCTAATTCACAGAGCCTATCAATTGCAGGCTCTGTGTGAATGAGCAGGGATAGGGGGAGTACAAAGGTAAATACGTGCTTGTCCTGACATCTTCAAGGAACAGGTGATGCTCCGCCCCCCTCTTCGGCAGTGTGGCAGTTGCCATGTTTCCGAAGACTGGCAAAGGTCTTTGGGAACCTCTGTCTGCATGGCCTCGGCCCACCCCCAGCTCGGCAGCCCCCAATCAGGCCACGGCTGCCAAGCTAGGGGCAGGCCGTGGCCACGCAGGTGGGCGTGCACAGAGCCGTGGCGACGCTTTGAAAAAAATCATCGGGGCTCGTTCTGAGGGGGAGGCGGAGCGATCATCTGCCTGGAGGGACATCAGGACAGGTGAGCTGACAAAGCTGAAGGATCAAATTACAGTGGTGATCAGTCACAGATGAGGAGGAATTAAACAGGCTAAACTCTCTAAATACATACAGGGTGCATTTCTCTATGTTTCCCTTCTGTCCTGCGCAAGAGTTCCACTTTAAAGCAGACCTGAACTCAGAACTTCCTCTCTGCGCTAAAAGATAAACAACAGCATAATAACCTTTACAGAAAAAAAAACATATCCTTGTTACAGCTTATAGAGCTCCTTCAAAGATGCTGCAGTGTAGTTACTTCCTGGTGTGCTGGGAGCACAGAAAGGGTTAAACTCCTGCATTTACATTTTAGCTCTCAACTCGACAGACAGCTGGGAGCTCAAATTACACTAGCTAAGTACTTACTGAGAAGGGAGAATAAGACAGGCTGTTCTCTATAAACACACACACACGGGGGACCAGGTGGATTTATCGGTGTTCTCCTTCTCTCTAGTACAAGAGTTCAGGTCCACCTTAAGAAAACTCTCTAGTTTAAAGCCAATGTAAATCGAACTAAAAATAAACAAACAGATACTCGCCTATGGAGAGGGAAGGCTCTGGGTCCTATAGAACCTTCCCACTCATCTCACATTCCCCTTGTTCCAGTGCTGTCACCTCGTTGGAAACTGCCGCCGTGGGGGGCTTTGGAAGTGTTCGGGAACCCGAGTGCTCCTGAAGACGTGGCAGCTCTGTACTGCGCATGCGTGAGTGCGTAAGAGAGCGAGCTAGCGCAGGTGCAGTACAGACCTGATTGTCTTCCTCTGGAGCAATCAGCCGAATACTGTTAAAAGAGTTAACAGCACTGGAACCAGGGACCGTAAGAGGAATGGGAAGGTTCTATAGGACCCAAAGCGTTCCCTCTCTATAGGTGAGTATGTGTTTTGTTTTGTAACTGTCAGGCATAAAATCAAAAATCATTTCTTTATTTTTATCTGGTAAAAGTAATAAGGATGCTAACCAGGCAATCCAAAAGTTAAAATCTCTATTAGTTTTCTTGTTGATAAATGATCGTTCCCCAGTTTACCTGACTCTTATTTGGTACACACACAATTTGGTACACAAAAAGGAAGTTGCAGGGCATGCTGGGTTGTCCTTTTTTGCTTCTGTACTTCCCCTCAGACTCAACTAATGCAGCCTGATTGGCTGAAGCCTCTTTCCCTCCTGTTTTCTCCTCCCACACCTCTGTTCCTCTCTGATTGGCCAATATTTCTCATGCTGAGACAATGCACTTTCTATAGTGAAGGGCGGACTATGCATACACAATCAGGCAGAGGAGAGTAAGGGAGGAAATTAAATCAGAACTGGCTTCAAAATAGCCACGCTTGAAATGGGAAATGCCAAGAAGGATTTTCTCGTTTTTTACTGTAGAAAAATCACTAAAATAAAAACGTGGACAGTGTAATACATGTTATGTAAGTAGAGCAAGTATTTATCTATTTATATATGTGGTGTTTTTTCTGAGATAGTATGGCTGACAGCTCCTCTTTAACAACATTCCAAAGACAACTGGTGGTCTAGGGCTGTCAGTGCATGCTGGGACTTGTAGTTCCCCGCAGCTAGAGAAGGTAAAGACTCCTCTGGGACTGCTTGACATTGCTGGTGATATTGACGCGGGCTGCGAGCTCTGGGTACCGATGGATGTACTTATCGGAAGGTTTAATCTGAGCAAAGTGACAGATGAGAGGATTAATCAGCTCAGTAACTCATTACTTTCAGTTAGTACAGAGGTTTGTGCAGTGAAGCTAAACGTATTATCCGCGTCTCATCCTCCCCGGCGACCGTCTCCATGAGATTCCGCGCCGGAAAGTCACTCGGAGAATTCCTCTGTGCTTCATTTCGGGTTGTTGTGGTTGGCACTAACTACGGATGAAATAACTCTTCTGTGCGGATAACATCTTCTTTTATCCAGCGCAGGCTGTACTCATCTCCAGTTTCCTATTTAAACCTGAAGAGAAAATAAACTTCTGAGATTATGAATTGTATGTGTATTACAGTTGAGAAATAGAACATTAGTAGCAAAGAAAAAGTCTTATAATGGCCTCAATTCACTAAGATCATGCTGGAGATAAATTGCCACCACACAGTGAGAGAGTTATCTTATCTCTCCATTGCTTAATGCCTAGTACACACTAGCAATTTTGATGGATCAATCATTGGTCAATTTTACCACCTCCATGTAGTATGACCATTTACCTATATAATCTGCATAGAATTGAAAATCTGTTTGGCCCTCATACTACATGGAGGTGGTAAAATTGACCAATGATTGATCCATCAAAATTGCTAGTGTGTACTAGGCATAAGTTACCTCCTCTGTAGTTAAGTTACCTCACCTGTAGTTAGTTTCACATGCAGTTAATTAACAGCCTGTCTTTAACTTTAGAATTTTGGAGTTATTTTAAGGAATGAAGAGTTAACTTAAAGACAGAAGAGTTAACTTTAGGTTTGCCTGAGGTAAAATGTTTCCTGAATACGACATGCCTTATCACCATGGTAACAACTCTAGAAACATTATTAAAGACAGGAGATAAGCTCAGTGAATTGAGGCCATTGTTTTTCAGTACAGGAAGAGTTACAAAAACTTCAATCTATGCAAAAGAGCTTATCTGAGCTATTTGACCCACTGGGAGGAATACAGTCCTGTTTTCTGATGCACTTAAACAGCCAAGAAACAGTGAGAGACAGGTTGAGATAAGGTTTTACTGCAGGGAATTTCAAAGGGTCATTATTTCTCCTAGGTGATATTTTCACCCCTTGTCAATAAAATACATTTTAAATCCCCAGCAAGCAAGAAAATATGCAATAATCTTGATAATACTTTTTTTATACTACATTTTAGTACTTTTTCAATTGCAAATTGGTGAAAAGCTTTTTTAAACAGAAGATCAAAAATTATCGCCTGGGAGAAATCTCAAGAGAAAAACTTAATTGCAAATGGGCTAGTCCAGGCATGAGCAAACTTGGCCCTCCAGCTGTTAAGAAACTACAAGTCCCACAATGCATTGCAGGAGTCTGACAGCCACAGTCATGACTCATAAAGGCAAATGCATTGTGGGACTTGCAGTTCCGTAACAGCTGGAGGGCCGAGTTTGCCCATGCCTGGGCTAGAGTGTGGTTTTAAAACTGCAACTGTAGCAGTATGATGCAATGTTATAAAAAGCTATGTAACTAAAAATAAAAAATAATGAGACTCTTTTCTTTACTACTAATGTTCTATTCATTATCTGTACTACACATACAATTCATTATATCATACGTTTTGGGGTTTTCTGTTTTTGTTTTCTTTGTTTTTTTGCTTCAGGTTTAAAGCAAACCTTTAGAGGGAGGAATGGGGAATGTAGAGAAACTTTCCGGTGTTGGTTTAGGCGCTAATAGGCAATGCCACCAAGCAGAATTCGGGAATACTTCCACATCAGTGTTTCATTTGTGGACAGACATTCAGCGGTTGTACAGCCGAAAGCCAGTTGTTGCTGGTGACAGAACATAAATCGAGCGCTGGCGTTTCCTTAAAGCGGAACTGAAGACTACCTAAAAAAAAGAGTTTCACTTACCTGGGGCATCTGCCAGCCCCCTGCAGCCGACCTGTGCCCTCACCGGTCCTGAACGATCCTCCGTTCCCGCGCCGCGGCTCACTTTCACTTCACGCAGTGGAAGCCAACTTCTAAGTCGACGTCCACTGCGCCCAGGCCACGCGAATCCTCGTACGTGTTCCGTAGCCAGGAGCGTCCTGCGCAGGTGCAGTATGGGAAAATCTCTATTGCGCCTGTGCAGTATGCTCCCGGCGATGGGAGCGTGCATGAGGGCGAGTGCGGCCAGGGACGCACAGGCGCAGTGGACACCCAAAGCGCTAAGTGAGAGTGAGCCGCGGCGGGGGAACGGAGGATCGTTTTGAAACGGCATGGGCACAGGTCGGCTGCAGGGGGCTGGCAGAAGCCCCAGGTAAGTGAGACTCATTTTTTTCAGGTAGTTTTTAGTTCCGCTTTAAGGGTCCCGCTAACGGTTCAGTTTTCAGCGAGGAATCGCCCGAGCGATCAGATGAATGTGTTCGGAAATAAAATGTTGTGATTATTATTTTATCCTCAACATATCTGTATTCCCTGTCCAACCGATTATAAAAAAACGTTTTTCCAATCGACTAAATTGTCATCGAAAGAATAAAGATGGTAGTAAAACTACAAAGGGGCTGATTTGTCTAGACAGGCGCAAAGTGAACAACAGTGGAGCAGCTGCTCAAAGCCACTAATCCCAATAATTATTTCTAAAGGACCTCTATCACGAAAACGTGTAACATACCGTACATGTGTATGAATACATATACAATCTACATTTGATTCAGAATAAAATGTACTAAAATGCACTATAAATGTCTTTTTTCTTGTGTTGCTATTACTCACAGTTGTAATAAAAATCTGCCATCTCCTCATGGGGGATTCTCTGGCTTTTCTTTATTTTCAAATGCAATTACTGATCTGCACTTGCTCTGTCCAACTGCCAAAACAGCACTCAAGGGATTAGGGAGGCCAGCCAGCCGGCATCTCTGTATACACCCTTTCCAGGAAGTGCTTTTGTAAAGAATAAATGAAATATTGAGAATTTCCCCATGAGGAGATGGATTTTTAAGTGTTTTTAATCATGTGTTTTCTGTGGCTCAATAAAGATTGATTGTTTATATATTTTCCATGGTTGTGCAGCGTATATGTACAGGTTGCTTTCCTCTTCTATTTATTTCTGATTTGATTTTCCTGTACTTGCACGCCTTGACATCTTGTAGTGCAGATGTTGTTCCTTAAGTACACCATGGCCTCGATTCACAAAGCGGTGATAACCCAGTTATCACGCCTAAAAGACTTTAGGCGTGATGACCTTTTCACCACTGAGTTATCACCGCTTTTTCCTGCTCTTCGCGCGAAGTTACCGCGCGTTCGCGCGTGAGAGCGCGCGCAAAGTCCCATAGGGTTTAATGGGAGCTTCGCGCGAAGCGTCGGGTGCTGCGCGCGCACTTACGCGCGTACGCGCGGTAACTTCGCGCGAGTTTCTTCTTATCACGCCTAAAGTGAGTTTAGGCGTGATAAGGGGCTTTTCACTGGCGTGCAAACACTTTGCACCGCTTTGTGAATCAAGCCCCATGGGTTCGATTCACAAAGCGGTGCTAACCCAGTTAGAGACTTTAGGCGTGATAACCATTGCACCACACTGGTGAAAAGCCAGTTTAGGTGTGATAATTTTAGGCATGCTAAGTTTAGATAAGTGTAGATAGCGTGCAAAGTCCCGCACGCAAAGCAGCGCCATTAAACTCTATGCGAAGCGCACCAGACTTTGCTAGCGCAAAACTTTTGATCAGCTGTGCACTGCGGTGCTAACGCAGTTGGTGCTTAAACTTATCATGCCTAAACTTATCACACCTAAACTTATCACACCTACATTTATCATGCCTAAACTGAGTTTAGGCATGATAAAGGGCTTTTCACCAGCGTGCTAACTGTTAGCACCGCTTTGTGAATCAGGCCCCATGAGGAGATGAACGTATCCAAAGCCTGTCAGATTTCCCTACCTACTGTAGGTGACAGCTTCATAGGAGAAAAGTAATGTATAGTGCTCGATTCACAAAGCGGTGATAACCCAGTTAAAGACTTTAGGCGTGATAACCATTTTTATCATGCCTAAACTCAGTTTAGGCATGATAAGTTTAGGCATGATAAGTTTAGGCATGATAAGTTTAGATCGCGCGCAAAGTCCCGCACGCAAAGCAGCGCCATTAAACTCTATGCAAAGTGCACCAAAGCGCAAAACTTTTGATCAGCTCTGCACTGCGGTGCTAACCCAGTTGGTGCTTAAAATTATCACGCCTAAAAACTTATCACACCTAAACTTATCATGTCTAAACTTATCACACCTAAACTTATCACACCTAAACTTATCATGCCTAAACAGAGTTTAGGCGTGATAAAGGGCTTTTCACTAACGTGCTAACTGTTAGCACCGCTTTGTGAATCAGGCCCATAGTGTATTCTACTCTGGGAGAGAGATACTCCTTACTGCATATGACATGTTTTTTAAAATTCTACAATTTTAACCGATAGTGGTTCTTTAACAGCTGAAGCCTGATTGGCTGCTCTGGGCAGCTGCCCCACCCCTGCTCCCGTTTCCTTTGCTCTCATCTCGATAAATCACCCCCAGCAGACAGAAGTCAGCCACTAGCTTCCCATTTATGCATGTAATGTAATACTTGTAGTGATATCATTGCTCATATTCCTTATTGTGCAGCTGCCTCTATCAGTACGCGGGCGGCGAGCGCTTAGCATTAGTTTGGATGAGTCACCGCGCTCCCTTCGCCCGCCGCCGCCGCAGCCATTATTCTGCAGCGCTGCTCTACATGTGTCACTTTAATTGTGACGGTGGGTCCAGAGGTCTGGCGGGATGCGGCCGCGGTTTTCGGTGATGAATGGGCGAGGAGCTCGGCTAATGAAGATGAATGCCGCCGAGGTGGCAGCAACAGGAGGGGCATCCTTGACATGTCATTCCTCTTTCTTTAGGTATTAAATCCGAAAAAGAAGTGCAAAAAGAAGAAATACATCAATTCCGGGACGGTGAGTGAGTTTCTAATGGACTCCAGCTATGTCTTTGCTAAAAACGATGACCTTTAGCAAATTACTGTGCTTCCCCCGCACTGCGCCGCAGGGCCGCTTGTCTTGTTTGGGTATCCGTTGGGAAACAAACTGGATGTTCCGCACTAAAAGCAAAACTTGCCGAAAACCCAGGCAACACGAGCAGAGCATAAGTACAGGAGAACTTTGGCTCTGCACACCCCTGTTGGTAGTCATTTCAGATGAGATCTGGATCAGGAGCGTTGCCAATTCTTCCGTTACCCTAATAAAATATGTAAACCTTTTTGTGGCCAGGTACCCCCAGGTTCACACTATGTTTGTTTTGTAATTAGAGGTTAGGGTCTCTTCCATGGAGTATGGCCTCATCGCGGTGGAAGGGTCCAGTACGGAACACTCAGCATGCAAACTGTTTTTGGAAGCTAACATCCTCCATTATGTTAATTTTGGTGCATCTGTTTTGAATGCAACAGGAACAAAAAGGATGTATGGAAACCGCTCACTCCGTTTCAGGACAGTGCCAGGACCAGGACAGCCAATCCAAAAACAAATGTCAAACAAGGTAGCTACGATTAAGAACTAGTTAGGTTCGAAACATGTCAGTTGTATGATATGACTTTGGATGCGTCCATAATAAAATAATTCATTTTTTGTGGACACTGTGCGGACCCTCCCTTGTTTGACATTTGTTTTGAATGCAAGTCGTGTTCCCTGCATATAATTAGGCTCAGTACCTCTATGCTGCTAGTCATTCGGATGCTGCCTGTCTTGGGAAGCGCTGCCACTTCTCTTGGTTACATTGTGAAAACGTGTTGTCATTGAAAACTGCATGTGAAAATGATCTGCACTTCCAGCGGTACAGGCTGCTGACATCAAAGAAAGGATTAATATGATATAGGGCCCTAGGCAAGGTAGCATAGTTGTCTCCCGCTGCTGGCCACCTTCTTTTGTGAGGTAAGATGAGGAATGGGGATCAGAAATGATGGCAGTCAGGCCCCTGAACACCTAGAAGGCCCTTGGCACCTGCCTCACAGGCCTTTTGGATTTGTCCGGCTCTGGCTAAAGTCAGAGTTAAAACACACCTAAAAGTATATGGGCAATTATAACATAAACGTGACATCTGCCCAGCATTCCTCCTTAATAATGTATTATCTGATGTCCCCCCTGAAGAAATCTGAGACCCCCAGGATGTTATTTATAATTATTATTGATTTATAAAGCGCCAACATATTCTGTGGTGCTGTACAAAGTAGGAAAACAACAAGGGCTACATAATGATACAGACAATGATATACATCAAATATGGGCACTTGTACAAAATACAGAACTGATGATGACAATGACAGATGTAATATGATGAATAAAATGTATAAAAGAGCGCAAGCTATGAAATGAATTACAAATTCCAAGACACCAAAGGGTGAGAGAGCACTGCCCTTGCAAGCTTACAATCTAAAGGAATGGCGTAAGACAGAGATATGGAGGCTGCCATATTTATTTCCTTCCAAACAACACCATTACTTTATGCGTCACATTAGCGTAAGGGCTCGTTTCCATTTGCGAATGGGAGCCGATGCGGCTACACATCACTTACGCTCCCGTTCACGTCATTTCTGCGAATGCGGAAGTGTATTGGAGGAGACGGCGGGCGGGAGAGGGGAGGGCGAGAACCTGCAGCATGCAGCAGATTCCCGGATCGCTCCACTCTGCTTAACCACCCTGTTTTTTTTTTACCTAATTTTCTTTTTTAATCATGTAGCTAGCCTAGCGCTAGCTACATGATTCCCCCCTCCCTCCCACCCTTCCGATCGCCGACGGCGATCATGCCCATCAGGAAATCCCGTTCTGAACGGGATTTCCTTCAGGGCTTCCCCCGTCGCCATGGCGGCGAACGGAATGACGTCATCGACGTCGTGACTTCACAAGGAGTCCCGATCCACCCCTCAGCGTTGCCTGGCACTGATTGGCCAGGCTGCGCACGGGGTCTGAGGGGGGGGGGCGGCGGGGATCGGCCGTGAGCAGCGGCGATCGGAGAAACACGCAGCTAGCAAAGTGGTAGTTGCGTGTTTCAAAAAATAAAATTATTCAAATCGGCCCACCAGGGCCTGAGCGGTGCCCTCCGGCGTTACTGGACGAGCTCAGCTCGTCCAGAACGCTAAGGAGGTTAAAGAGACTCTGAAGCGAATTCTCTTTTTTTAACTTGTATTCATTTTAAGCACCATAAGCCCTGCTAAACCACCGCTATCCGGCGGCAAAACGAGGGGTTTATACCCTCCAAATCCCCCTTGCAAAATCCACGACTTTCTTGGTCGTGGATTTTGCTGCGCATGGAGGCAGAGCGTTGAGCTACCGCTCTTCCTCCATGCGCGTCAATCGCCGTGCGGATCTCCGCCTCTCCCCGCCCCTCTCAGTGAAGGGAGATTAAGAGGGGCGGGGAGAGGCGGCGATCAGCCGGGATTAACGCGCGAAGAGGCAGAGCTACTGCAGAAAGCTCTGCCTCTATGAAGAAGCGCTCCCCAGACTGGCCCTAACTCCCCATGTTTATGGTTCCATCATGTTTGTCGGTTGTGAGATCGCACGCCATTACTGCCGCGCACCCAATCAATGTTCGATCAATACATACGACCAATTTTGGCCTGAAATTGGCTGATTCCTTAATCAGACATGCTTGTTGCAAAACCACCTTTCATCAGATTCAATAATAATCATCGAGTCAGGTGGTCGATCGGCAGAAAAATTGCCAGATGTATGGCCACCTTTAGTCAGATATCTGTTATCCACATATCAGGTCTGATGGGTGCTAATGGTGATCTATTTCCTGTCAGGACCCGGATCACAGATCGTCAGGCTTGATGTACAGATCACAGATCACAGCTATGGGATTAATCTAGTCAACAGGGGACACAGTGAGAGCTTTACAGAGAGAGGCAGGTGAACCTATAAGATCAGCAGGTAGATTCTCAGCAACGGATCAGTGAATAATGGCGCACAGCGCCTATACATAAAAATGGCGCCGCATTAAAAAGATACGCTTATCGCTATTTATCGTTAGTACTGCATAATAATGGCGCACAGGATAAAAAGAAGAAAAGCGGCACACAGTAACGTTATTTATCAATAGCGCCGCTCATATGCCAAACAGCAGACGTTATTGCGCACAGTAACGTTATTTATCAATAACTCCCTACATAAGCCAAACTGCAGATGTTATTTAACTGCAAAACGGTGAATGGATTTAATGTAACACTGTGAAAGTTAGGGTTAGGCACCACCAGGGGGGTGGTTAGGGTTAGGCACCACCAGGGGGGTGGTTAGGGTTAGGCACCACCAGGGGGGTGGTTAGGGTTGGGCACCACCAGGGGGGTGGTTAGAGTTAGGCACCACCAGGGGGGTGGTTAGGGTTGGGCACCACCAGGGGGGTGGTTAGGGTTGGGCACCACCAGGGGGGTGGTTAGAGTTAGGCACCACCAGGGGGGTGGTTAGAGTTAGGCACCACCAGGGGGGGTGGTTACGGTTAGGCACTACCAGGGGGGTGGTTAGGGTTAGGCACCACCAGGGAGGTGATTAGGGTTAGGCACCACCAGGGGGTGGTTAGGGTTAGGCACCACCAGGGGGGTGGTTAGGGTTAGGCAACACCAGGGGGGTGGTTAGGGTTAGGCACCACCAGGGGGGTGGTTAGAGTTAGGCACCACCAGGGGGGTGGTTAGAGTTAGGCACCACCAGGGAGGTGGTTAGGGTTAGGCACCACCAGGGGGGTGGTTAGAGTTAGGCACCACCAGGGGGGTGGTTAGGGTTAGGCACCACCAGGGGCGTGGTTAGGGTTAGGCACCACCAGGGAGGTAATTAGGGTTAGGCACCACCCGGGGGTGTTTAAGGTTAGGCACCACCAGGGGTTGGTTAGGGTTAGGCACCACCAGGGGGGTGGTTAGGGTTAGGCACCACCAGGGGGGTGGTTAGGGTTAGGCACCACCAGGGAGGTGGTTAGGGTTAGGCACCACCAGGGGGCTGGTTAGGGTTAGGCACCACCAGGGGGCTGGTTAGGGTTAGGCTCCACCAGCGGGGTGGTTAGGGTTAGGCACCACCAGCGGGGTGGTTAGGGTTAGGCACCACCAGGGGGGGGGGGGTTAGGGGTTAGGGATAGGTACAGAGAGGGTTCTGTGTGTTAACGCTAAATAACAATAAGGCTTTAACGTTAAAATAGTGATAAGGCTTTAACGTTAAATAGCGATAAGCGTCAAATGGATTAGCGGCAACACCGTGCGCCATTGTTCGCAGGCGCCATTTTCAGATGGACCCTCTCAGCAATGCTGCTTTATGCCTAGTGCACCATGCAATTTTCGAATCGATTATTTCCAACAGGTCCGATCTGATTTCTGATTGTTTTTCTGATTGATTTTGTGTAGAAATGATCGGAAAATTGGTCGGAAATTAGATCGAAAGTGTCCGAAATACTCCGTTTGACCCGTCTATCTGACCGGAAATTGCATGGTGTGTACCAGGCATGACAGTGTGATGCTAGGTACACACATTGCGTTCTTGCTGTCAGTATATAGTTACATAGTTACATAGTTATTTTGGTTGAAAAAAGACATACGTCCATCGAGTTCAACCAGTGCAAAGTACAACACCAGCCTGCTCCCTCACATATCCCTGTTGATCCAGAGGAAGGCGAAAAAACCCTTACAAGGCATGGTCCAATTAGCCCCTAAAGGGAAAAATTCCTTCCCGACTCCAGATGGCAATCAGATAAAATCCCTGGATCAACATCATTAGGCATTACCTAGTAATTGTAGCCATGGATGTCTTTCAACGCAAGGAAAGCATCTAAGCCCCCTTTAAATGCAGGTATAGAGTTTGCCATAACGACTTCCTGTGGCAATGCATTCCACATCTTAATCACTCTTACTGTAAAGAACCCTTTCCTAAATAAATGGCTAAAACGTTTTTCCTCCATGCGCAGATCATGTCCTCTAGTAGATGCGTTCGATTGATTATTTCCTTCATGTCGGATATTACTTTTGATAGTTTTACCACTCGATTTCTCATAGAAGTGAATGGAAATTTATAAGAATCGATGCGGACATCGAGCGGAAAAACGAATCAAAAATTGATTGAACGGTAAATTGAACAAAAAAACGCATCGTGTGTAACCAGCATAAAACCTAAAGCTGATATAACCCTGGTATATGCAGGTCTGTAAAAATAGGGAGTGCGCGTCTGTATGATTGGGGGGAGGAGGGCCTAAAGGTGGCCACACACCATACAATTTTTAAAATATCTATTCAATTTAAGAATTGCAATAAATGTTTCTGACTAATTGTAACATTTAAAAAATATGACCAATGTACCACACACCTATGTTAAATTTTGTCCCCAATTATGATAAAAGTGATTGGAAAATCAGAGAAAATTCTAGGGCGTGTATATTAACCTCCTTGGCGGTATGAAAAATACCGCCAGGAGGGAGCGCAGCAGTTTTTTAAAAAAAATTTTTTTTTTTAATCATGTAGCGAGCCGAGGGCTCGCTACATGATAGCCGCTGCTGAGCGGCACCCCCCCGCCCGCTTCGATCGCCTTCGGCGATCTCCGATCAGGAAATCCCGTTCATAGAACGGGATTTCCTGGAGGGCTTCCCCCGTCGCCATGGCGACGGGGCGGGATGACGTCACCGACGTCACTGACGTCGGGACGGCATTGGGAGTCCCGGGCCACCCCTCGGCGCTGCCTGGCACTGATTGGCCAGGCAGCGCTGGGGTCTGGAGGGGGGGGGGGCCCGCGCCGCAGCAGATAGCGGCGATCGGGCAGGGGCCGGCGGCGATCAGAGTGCTGGCGCAGCTAGCAAAGTGCTAGCTGCGTCCAGCAAAAAAAAAATTATTAAAATCGGCCCAGCAGGGCCTGAGCGGCACCCTCCGGCGGCTTACCCCGTGTCACACACGGGGTTACCGCCAAGGAGGTTAATAAATTGACAATCTAAAGGTTGCCACACACTATACAATAAAATGATCCGATTTTACAGCAATTCGATAAAAACGATCGGATCTCCTGAAAAAATCGAAAGCTTTTTTTTTCATTCGACTGAAAAATCAGATCGGATTTCCCGTTTTCTTCAATTTTTATCGATCCGGAATGCCAGATATTTTTCTTCAATCCTTCTAAAGATTGTATGGTGTGTGTCAATTTAATATACACACCCTAGCAATTTTGTAAGAGTTTCCAATCATTTTTATCATAATTGAGGAAAAATTGAAGATACGTGTGTGGTACATTGGTCATATTTTTGAAATGTTACAATCAGTCAGAAAAATTGATTGCAATTCTTAAATTGAACAGATATTTTAAAAAATTGTATGGTGTGTGGCTACCTTTAGACACACCATACAATCTTTAGAAAGATTGAAGAAAAATATCTGGCATTCCAGTTCGATAAAAATCGAAAAAAAACAGGAAATCCGATCAGATTTTTCAGTCGAATGAAAAAAAAGCTTTTGATTTTTTCAGGAGATCCGATCGTTTTTATCGCATTGCCGTAAAATCGGATCATTTTATTGTATCGTGTGTGGCCACCTTTAGAACTATTCAGAAGTCGGAATTGGTAATGATAAGCGCACTTAACGTTTAAATTAGAGAGCGTAGAGCTCTTAAGCAGTCTGTAGTTTAGTGGAGCCAATTATTGGAAGCGTCAGAAGTGGAAGGGGAAAGGCCAAGCTTGACTTTTAAGGGAAAGGTCAAAAATTACATTTTATTAAAGAAAAAAAAAGTATATCGTAAAATGTATATCTAGGACTAATCCTCTGCACATGCAGCTCTCACTACCAATAACCTCTAATGATGTCTTTCTCTGTTGTCACATCGCTATTGTTGGGGTGACTTGTAGTTCTGCCCCCCATGCACACAGCTGTCATTGCAAACAGCCACGCCCTCTCCATAGAGCTGAACACACTGATAGCCAGACAGCACGTCTGACCAGCAAGGGTTCTACATTCTAAGGGCCCATTCACACTTGTGCGTTTTCAGAGCGATTTCAGCTTTGCTGAAAATCGCTAGCGATTTGAAAAACGTGTGCACAATGAAAGTATATGGAAGTGTTCTCATCTAAGCGTTTAGCGATTTGCTGAAACGCAAACGCGTTGCATGCAGCGCTTTCTGAGCGATTCTGGAGCGATTAGCGATTCAATAAAAATATTTGAATTGAACTAGAAATCGCAAAATGCTAATCGCTGGAAAAACGCTCTCTATACAGTGAAAAATCGCTAGGAAAAAACGCCAGAAAAACGCTCAGCGTTTTGCATTAGCGTTGAGCGATTTCAAGTGTGAATGGGCCCTAAAGCTCTCCATGCAAGTCCTTTCTGGCCAACAGTCTGCTGAAGACAGCCTAACGCATTTACCTAGCTTGAGGGTCATGTCTGTAGGTAGTTTTGGTCTGTTGAGGTCTCCATCAGAGCCGGATCATCCACAAGGCAAACCTAGGCAGCTACCTAGGGCCTGGAGAGAGTGTAGGTCCTGGGGAAAGCTAGCCCCCCACACACACACACACACCAAACCTTACTAAAAAAAAAGCCAGGTGATCACTAGCGGATGGGACAAACTGTTATCTTGCCTAGGGTCCCATTTCATCTACATCAGTTTCTGGTCTCCAAGGTTGTGATGACATCACGTCCATCAATAACCTTCTCGTATGCACGACCCTGAAGCCCCCGTCCCCAATCTGAACTCTCTGCAAGCAGCGAGGGCTGGTGCTTCCATAGGGGCAAACTGGGCAATTGCCCCAAGGCCAGGGCGGCCATACCATGAAGCGGACTGAATTACGTTATTCAGGGCAGCAGACTGTAGGGGGCAGCATCAACTCTACACTAAGCTATTCTATTCCAGTCTCTCCCTCTTCTCTGCTACTTCTTCCTTACTTCGCCCCTTAAATATGCACTTCTCTCTACTAGCCCCACCTCCTCTCTATGTATGTGCCTTTCTGCCCTCTGGTTTGCATACCTATGAATCTGCTGCTGGGAAATTTGGGTGCAGGATACAGCCGATATACGGCTTACCCTGCACAAGTCCCGGTGGCGTTAATTACTATTCCCCCTCCAGGCCGCCATGGATAGTGGGGGAGTGATGTAATTCAGCTTCCAGCTATTGCTGGCGGACAGATTACAGTGTTTTACAAGTAACTTAAGCTCCGTCTTTTGACCTCACCCAAGTTACTCACTGACTGCTACTACAGACGTACTTCCTATTATGGCCTATGGTGGCGCCAGCTGCGCCCAAATCCCCTGTGCTGTTTCCCTGTCTTCATCCCAGCTGGCCAAATCTTCTCAGTGACCTGGCGGCATATTATGTAATAGCATGGGTGGGGTCATGGAGGAGAGGCGCCCCTGCAAGGATGACGGTGGGAACACACAGAGTAAGGGAGGGGCGCGCCAGCCGGGTCAGGTGAGTCGCTACGCTGCAGGGGATGACTGTAAAGTTAGGGGGAGGCCTGGAAGCGGCTCTTCAACCTGGGGAGAATGGCAACTAATACCATTCATGGCAAATTGGGGGGCCCCAGGTTAATTTTATCCAGTGGCCCCATTGTAACTAGAAGCGGCCCTGTTGGCAGCAGGTTGGCAAATACGGCAGAAGCATCAAAAGAACTGCTCCTTTACCTCCTACAGGCAGCAGCAGATCCCCGTTCCACTCATTTATCATTTACACTAATTGACATGATTGCTTTGGGAATCTGCATTGTTAATTTTCGGGCTTAGTTGGGCTTCCCTGACTTGTGTTGTCTTACAGGTGACGCTTCTGTCCTTCAAAGCTGAGTCGGAATACACATTTGTCGACTACATCAAAGCAGGGTGAGTTCTACAAATAGCTTCTATTGGTTAGGCTGGATAGAGGTCAGAGACCCACATCACAGCAGGGGATACATGTCAGTGACGAGCGTCACCGTTTAACCACTTAAAGTGAGCCAGAGACGAAGTACCCTCGTGTATTTTACCAAAAATATCAGTGGGAACATTAGAGAAAACACCTACCCTGCTCTCTGTTTCATTCTTCTCTGTTTAGCCTGCTTCTTATCAGCCCTGACTGAGCATTCAGGGGTTAAGGGGAAATTGTAAGGTAGATAAATAGTTATATATCACTTATTACGGCTAATTTCCTAATATCTATTTTTCTGCTTTAATATATTGCTGAAAAGAGGCATTTTGGCTCCAGAATGTCAAGGACTGAGTTTAGATCGTTGTTAGGAAGGTGTACACCTCTGCTAACAATATTTTTTTCCAAAGAGAACCCATAATTCTGTGGAGGATGCTGGCTTTTTGGGCGGGGGGATAGGTTTGCCTATTATGGGGCCTACAGATTGGCAGCCCTGATCATGTTTCAGTTAAAGGACAACTGAAGTGAGAGGTATATGAAAGCTGCCATATTAATTTCCTTGTAAGCAAAACAAGTTGCCTGGCAGCCCTACTGATGTATTTCACTGCAGTAGTGTCTGAATAACACCAGATATAAGCATACAGCTAATCTCATCAGATCTGACAATAATGTCAAAAACACCTGATCTTTTGCATGCTTGTTCAGGGGCTCTGGCTAAAGTATTAGAGGCACAGGATCAACAGGATAGCCAGGCAATAGGTATTGCTTAAAAGGAAGTAAATATGGCAGCATCCATATACCTCTCACTTCAGATGATCTCTTAAGGCTCATACACACATCAGATAAAAGTCTTTGGAAAATGAAAGATCACAGACCAATTTTACCCCCTTCCATATAGTATGAGAGCCATACCTACACCGTCTATTCTATGGAGCTGAACTCCCCATCAGACAGAAATCTTTGCAAGATGCTGCACACAAACATTCACATTCAACAGATCAGTATCTGCAAAAGATCCGTTCCTGCAAAATGCATTCATAGATTATGAGATCTGCAGATCATCATACACACCTTGTTTAACAGACTGAGATCTGCAGATCAGATCCACCAAGATGGATTTTCAGATCTGCAGATGATTGTCTGATCTGCAGATGAATGTCAGTTAAACAAGGTGTGTATGAGGATCTGCAGATCTCATAGACTATGGATGCAATTTGCAGGAATGGATCTTTTGCAGGCACAGATCTTTTGCAGATACTGATCTGTTGCATGTGTACAGCATCTTTGTGTGCAGCATCTTGCAAAGATTTCTATCTGATGGGAAGTTCAGCTCCATAGAATAGCCCGGGTAGGTATAGCTCTCATACTACATGGAAGGGGGTAAAATTGGTCTGTGATCTTTCATTTTCAAAAGACTATAGTCTGATGTGTGTATGTGGCCTTACTCAGGGTGATCAATAAGATGCAAATAATTTCTCCTTACATTCAAATTTCATGTAAATGATATGCAGCTTGGATTTAGACCAATAAAACGGACAGGAAGTTATTCTGTTTTTCAGGAGGGATTTATTTTTTGAAATTGTTACAAATCGCTTGCAGCTTAAAATCTTAGTACAGCGGGATGCGAAAATTTGGGCAACCTTGTTAATCGTCATGATTTTTCTATAAAAATCTTTAGTTGTTACGATACAAAATGTCAGTTAAATATATCATATAGGAGACAGGATTTATACAGGAAAATCGTGACGATTAACAAGGTTGCCCAAACTTTCCCATCCCACTGTAGATGCTGATTTTGATTGGCTCAATTCCACATGGCGTGCAGTTTGCGGCAACAAATGACAACAGCTTAAAACATTAGCGGTCAGCTCCGCAGCAGTTGATGGCTGTCCCAGCGCAGGCGGAGGCCTCTCCAGCTGATCTCAGTGGCTCCACAGTGGCCACTTTTACGCTAGTCTATAAAAAACACCATCAGATCTGGTGATTTGTACACAGCCCTGCTTATCCCATGAGCTCCTTTAAAGCAAACCTGAAACGAAAAAAAAAAATATGTGTATGATATAATGAATTATATCTGTAGTACGGAGAATGAATAGAACATTAGTAGCAAAGAAAAGAGTCTCATGTTTTTATTTTCAGCGATATAGTTTTTTTTTTACAACATTGCATCACACTGTCACATTCGCTGTTTTAAAAACCACACTCTGTCTTTTAAAGGATACCCGAACTGACATGTGACATGATGAGATAGACGTGTGTATGTACAGTGCCTAGCACACAAATAACTATGCTGTGTTCCTTTTTTTCCTTTCTTTGTCTGAAAGAGTTAAATATCAGGTATGTAAGTGGCTGACTCAGTCCTGACTCAGACAGGAAGTGACTACAGTGTGACCCTCACTGATAAGAAAATTCCTCTTTTTATATCTTTCTTGCTCTCAGAAGCCATTTTCTGCTAGGAAAGTGTTTCATAGTTGGAATTTCTTATCAGTGAGGGTCAAACTGTAGTCACTTCCTGTCTGAGTCAGGACTGAGTCAGCCACTTACATACCTGATATTTAACTCTTTCAATCAGAGAAAGAAAAAAAAGGAACACAGCATAGTTATTTGTGTGTTGGCACTGTACATACACGTCTATCTCATCATGTCACATGTCAGTTCAGGTATCATTTAAGCTATAAAACAAAGCAGAAATAATGAACCTTACTGCAGTAAAACCTTATCTCATGCTGTCTCTCGGTGTTTCGCGGCTGTTTAACCACTTGACGACCATAGGCTTACACCCCCCTAAAGACCAGGCTATTTTTCACAATACAGGGCTGTGCAGCTTGGTCAGGTTACTGCACAGCCCTGCAACTTAGCACACACCTGATTTTTACCTCCTTTTGTTGTCCTCCTTAATAGGACACTCTGCCAGAGGTATCTGATCGCTGCTCTTTTTTCTTTCTTTTTTTTTTTTTTTTAATAAGAAAGGGGATTTTCCCTTCCTCCTTCTCCCTCCCTCCCCCCGTGCCGTCCTGTTCGCCATAGGGAGGCGATCGGCACTCGTCTCTGCCTCTCATAGGCATCAGCCTATGAGAGGGCTCCATTCGCCAGCCATTCCCGGGGGACAGCCGAGTGTCAGCTGCACAGCGCTGCAGGAGATCGCAGCGCTGTACAAAGGTAAACAAAGGGGAATTACTTCTAATTACTAATATTTGCAGTTTACACACTACTCAGCATTCTAAATGATTTTACAGAGCAGGCTAGTGAACTTTTGAAATGTCCAACTAAAGAGAAAAATAAGATACAGTGACTGACAGTTGTGATAACAAGCTTTAGAAGACAGAGCTCTCTGCGACTTTGAAAGTCGTGGAGCTCAGTGGCTCTTTTGCATAGATAACAATTGGAGTTTCTTAACTCTTCCTGTACTGGAAACAATATTAGACTTATGTCTCTGCTCCTAATGTTTTATTTCTTAGCTGTACTATACATACAAATCATTATATCATCATTTTTTTTCCGCTTTAGTGTCTCTTTAAGTGCTTCAGAAAACAGGACTGTTATCAACCCAAGTTGAGTCAGAGAGCTCAGAGAAGCTATTTTGCATAGATAACAACTGAAGTTTTTTAACTCTTCCAGTACTGGAAAACCATATGAGAATAATTCATTATTTCATAAGTCTATTTTCGCTTCAGGTTTGCCTTAATACGGCATATAAAAATGCTGCACTTCTATCCATCACTTAAAATGACATTCAGGTAGTTGCTGAGGATACCCGGCCAAATGAACCAGCTGTCACATCACAGACGGTACGCGAGGAGGGAGAAGATTCCGCAATTACTTCACTTGTTTTTTTCTTTCCCTCTGTAGGACGCAATTAAACTTCACAGTGGCCATTGATTTCACAGCTTCGAACGGTGAGTATGAGGAAGTATTTCCTCCTCATCTGCCTCCTCCCTCCCAGTTACTTTCTCCAATTAATGGTGGGAACAAGTCTCCCGGCTATGGGAATAACAAGGATCTGCTGGAGGGGAGAGTGGGTTGCTATGATAACGCAGAGGGGCAGGTTGCCCGTGGAGGGCGAGTTCAGTAGAAGGCTGTGCAGATGGTGATCGCTCTGCTCCACGTTTAATGAGGCTGCCGGGATGACTCTTGTACGACGTGCCACACTAAAGTCTATTTGTAGAAGCTGCAAACTGATCTGAAGGATGCGTTTACATGCTTACCGTCGCCGGCACTGCGAAAAGAAGCTATATACAGTAGCAGCATCAGAGGGATATCTAGAGCAAGTACATCTTTGTAGATAGAATCATGTATATCTGAAAGTGTGAAAGCGAGATCACCGCCTGGTATAGCCTACAGTTTGAAAACCTGTCTCTCAATAGTTATCCTACTTGTCTTCGATGCAAAGTAATGTCATTTGTGTGAGAATGACAGTATACCCCCGGTTACCAGCCAAAATCCTGGAAGCGGTCATCTTGCATGATAATGTAATAGGCAGTTCAAGGTATGCAGACAGGAAAATACATTACAGTCAGTGTAAGGCTGCTCATACATTGCTCGATATTGTGGGCCCATCGACCTTCTGGCTTGAAACATTTATGGAATGGGAAGATAATTGGAGGTGCAACATGGCGGTCATATCAATCTTTCAATTTATTTCTAGCCAAAATTGTTCGAAGGATCGATCAGGAATACTGGAAAATCTCAGCCAGAAGGGTTCCATCGGGTACGCGACAGCAAGCGCGTTCAATATCGCATTGATCCACGGACCCCTCAGCGGTGTCACCCAAGTATATTTGTATTCTTCCCCCTCACCCTAGCCTCCGAACCCCCCCCCCCCCCTGGCTCGTGTGCATTGTCAAAGTTTCACCTGTCACACTGCTGCCAATCCTGACCTCCTCCGGTGTCCACCATCACCACGAGCACTTGTACCACATGGCACCAGGTGCATGTAGCGACGCCACTACATGCACCTGGTGTCAGTTGGTACACCGGAGGTGGCCAGGATTGGTGGCGGTGGACATGTGAGCTTTCCACACTGCACATGGGGGGGGGCAACATATACATTCAGGGGACGTCGGCAGAATGATTTCCAATAGATTACATGCTGAGAAATTGCTGTGTAGTGTTGCAGTGTGTGGGCAGGCAGCAGATTCCACTCTGATCAGATTGGATCAGAGAGGGATCTAGCCAATGATTGATCTGGCCATACAAACTATCTGCTATAAGGTATGGAACAAAAAACCTCCCCAGCTTGGAGACCTTAGTGCTTTACACTAATGAGGCACCCAGGAGAAAATGAAAGTAAGCCTATTAACCTTTTCACACACTTTTTTTTTAAGTTTGATTTTAGAAGTACTAATAATGTGGCTATTCTGTTGGAAGAGATTTTCTAACCATAATTCCGCTTTTAATACAGAGCCCTGGAAAGCCATAGTACCAATTAATGCCATAATACACTATTAGATAAGTAGATAAGTTAAACAATTAATATCTACCCTCCTAATGATGCTTAGCCTAGACTGTTAAGCTATGCGGAATTCTCCTTCTAGAGCATTGTGGGAGACGAGGTATTATTCTCACTGGCTTCGGAATTCTCAGAATTAAACATTCCGCAGAGATACACCTGACAGGGCTAAAGATGTGGTCAGAATGCATATCAGAGTGAGGAATGATTTTAGAAATGGGGAAAAAAACTGACTAAACAATGTATAAAGTGATATTGGAAATGTTATTGGTTGTGTTATTTTCACTATAGTTCCTTTTTAACTTTGTCAATTCAACCCTAAAATGCCACTGATTAATAATGTAGTTTTAGTCCATTACTGAAGCAATATGAGCTCCCCCTGGATGCCTGTGGTTTCCTGTACTTGCAGCCTGGACACCACGTCACTGTACTCCTGCTGTGGGTCTGCCTGCTGGTCTGACAGCTTTCCCTGCCCGTCCGATATGGAGGCTGACATATTATTGGCTGCCTGTACAGAGCGGAGGGGTGGGGGAGGCTCACTGGCTACCTGTACAGAGGGGAGGGGGGCTCGCTGGCTACCCATACCCCAGGGGAGGGGCTACCTATAGAGAGGGGAAGGGGGTTCCCTGGCTACCAATACAGGGGGGGGGGGGGGGGAACTCTCTGGCTACCTATACTGTGGAAGGGGAGCGGAAACCCATACAGAGGGGAGGGGGGCTCACTGGCTACCAATACAGAGGGGGAGGGAGGCTCCCTGGCTACCTATAGGAAGGCTCTCTGGCTACTTATGCTGTGGGAGAGGAGGGGATTGTCTGGCTGCCTATATAGAGGGGAGGGGGGCTCTCCGGCTACCTATACTGATCGAGGGGGGAGCTCTCTGGCTTCCTATGATAGGGGAGATATCTGCATCTGGCTAATTAATACTGAAGGCTTCTGTGGCTACCTGCACAATTTTTGCACCCTCGCCCTGGGAGCTACATAGCCTAGAAACTGCCCTGTCTCTAATACCCTTAAGCTCAACACACACCATACAATCTTGGTTGTACAGATTTACCAATTCTATGTAGTATAAGGGCCAACAGATTGAAAATACCTTGAAAGATTGATTGGATAAGCTCTTATACTACATGAAAGTGGTAAGATTAAACAACCAAGATTGTATGGTGTGTGTTGATCCTTAGATGTGTCTGACTGGGGTCTGACTGGAATAGCCACATGCTTGTTTCAGGCCTGTGATACAGTTTAGGTGTCTTTTAAACAAGCCAGATGATTCTCACATCTCCTTGGAGGAGCGATTGATGTTTCTTTAGCGTATTTATACTGAAGATGCCCTTATTCTTTAACATCTCGATTTTGTGTCAACGTGTTTTCTGGCTTTTCCATCTGGACCAAGTTCTGCTGTTTTCCTGACTGGTCTCGTGTCATCCTCTCCCCAGGTAACCCCTCACAGCCGACTTCTCTCCATTATATGAACCCCTACCAGCTGAACGCATATGGCATGGCCCTTAAAGCTGTCGGAGAGATTATCCAGGACTATGACAGTGACAAACTATTTCCAGCATACGGCTTTGGTGCCAAGATCCCACCAGATGGCAAGATTTCCCATGAGTTCCCGCTGGTGCGTAAATGTCTTCTGACATATTTTCCTGAGCGCAGTGTCAACGTGACTGAAAATCAGCGCTGTAGAGTTCAGAGACGTACTGTACTAGACGGAACGAGTTTGTCTCTGTGAACGTGAAGGGTTAAAGGACATCCACCAAACTCAAACAAATTTAATAAATGAATAAGTGAAATTATAGCATACATGTGCAAAGTCAAGTCAGTTTGCTTTTTTGATGATAACCCATTTTGCCCACTGAAAAAAGCTGAGACCCCCCCCCCCCCCCCAAACTCCCTATGTCATTATACAATGATCCCCAATAACAAAAATCCACTTTCTCTATCTGAACTTAACCTCCCCCCTTTAAAGGGGCACTATGGCGAAAAATTGTAAAATTTAAAATATGTGCAAACATAGACAAATAAGAAGTACGTTTTTTCCAGACTAAAATGAGCCATAAATTACTTTTCTCCTATGTTGCTGTCACTAACAGTAGGTTGTAGAAATCTGAGAGAAGTGACAGGTTTTGGACTAGTCCATCTCTTTATAGGGGATTCTCAGGGATGTATTTATTTTCAAAAGCACTTAGTGAATGGCAGTTGCTCTGTCCAACTGTTAAAAAACTGTGTAGCGAGCAGGGAAGCTGGCCAGCTTCATTGTTTAAAACCTTTTTAGGAAATATCTTCATAAAGAATAAAAGCCTTGCTGAGAATCCCCTATGAAAAGAGTCCAAAACCTGTCGCTTCTGTCAGATTTCTACTATCTACTGTAAGTAACAGCAACATAGGAGAGAAGTAATTTATGGTTCATTTTACTCTAGAAAAAACATACTTCTTATTTGTATAAGTTTGCATATACAATTCAAATTTTGCAATTTTTCGCCATAGTGCCCCTTTAATGTTTACCAGTTCCTGATATTCAACTTTAACCTTTCACCTTCTGTGTCTCTGACGAAAACGCTGCTATATGGTGATTGAATTGTATATTTTTACATTCTTTTCTTCATGCACTTTACACTCTTTCATCTTGCACTTTATTTCACCCCTGACAAAGCATCCTATATGGAGGCGAATCATGTAGAGTTTTTTGAGGGTCACTGTTGTATTGTATTAGCGTCATGACAGGGAAGGTACCACTACAAAATAACAGTACCCCAAACATTGCCTGATAGGGGACCTCTGTCAAGCTTATTAGGAACTCACTCAGTCACTTTATATTAATTATTACCTCTATGCTCAATATTTGAATAATTTATTACAAGTTATAATTTACCGTATTGTATTTTTCTTTAGAGGGTCAACCCTAATTGTGCTTAATCAGGTTTTGTGCTTTTGCCTTCCCCCGTTAAAGTCAAAGTTCCCCCTCCCAGATTTGACATTGTTAGTGAGGCATCTTTTACACCAGGGGTCTCAAACTCAATTTACCTGGGGGCCGCAGGAGGCAAAGTCAGGATGAGGCTGGGCCACATATGGAATTTCACAATCGCGGCGCATCGCCGCCTCTGCCCGCCCCTCTCACTCTTCCTTCACAGAGAGGGGCGGGGAGAGGCGGCGATCTGTGCGGCGATTGACGTCAGGAGGGACAGAGCTGAAGCTGAAAGCTCTGCCCCTTCCAGGAAATGCCGGCGGATTGCCCCCCAGGCGATTTGGGGGCTCTGCAGCCCTCGTTTAGCGGCGGGGATGCGGCGGATTACTTGGGAGCACTGAAGCGAACTATAAGGAAGCTTTTGCCGGCGAGGGCTACAAAATATTGTATCGAGGGCCGCAAATGGCCTGCGGGCCGCGAGTTTGAGACCCCTGTTTTACACATAACAGAATTTGTGTGCGATTTCCGTTTTGTTTTGCGAAATTTTGCATATATCGCACATATAACAAGTCAAAAGCATCACATTTGATTCTCCTTATGCCAGATGTGATTTTTCTGCAAAGAAAAAGTACAGCCTAAATGTATGCTTTTTTCAGAATGGACATGGGATTGGCTTAAAATGTAAGTCAATGGACATGCAGAAGAAGCGCATTCGCTATGTGAAGATCTCATTCAAGTGTGAAGTTAATCATGTAAATTAATTTAATTGATTGAAATGAATTGAAGAATGGAAACAAAAAAATTGCAGATTGAGGAGTCACAAATACGAATAACCTGGCCATATGTGTGAAGGCAGCCTAAAGCAGGATAGGGGACTTTGCCATTACTTACACAATTGTTATATCTATTGCAGCAGTTCCTGAGAAATTCCCTTGGGAAAAGTCGGTCATGTGATGAGACGCTAAAGGTGCCAACTGTACCATTGTTTCACCAAATGCGATATTTCAATGCGATTTTTACGATCGAATTGTATAGAAAATACGCCAAAGGCAATCGAGAAGGAACGATTCTTTGGTTTCTAAATAGGATAAAATCAATTTGAAAGTTGGATTTTACGTTCGAATTTCTAAGAAAGTATCATTCAGTAAATGTGAACAATCGTAATTGCCTTCGGATTAATTACGATCGTTCAAATCGCATCGAAAGATCGCATTTAGTGAAAAATTATACCGCCAATGGGCACCTTAAAAGTTGCTTTATGAAAGTTTAAAGGAAACCAGAGATGAACAAACATA
Organism: Hyperolius riggenbachi; assembly: GCF_040937935.1. NCBI lineage: Eukaryota > Metazoa > Chordata > Amphibia > Anura > Hyperoliidae > Hyperolius > Hyperolius riggenbachi. The sequence continues at coordinate 39,849,970 of NC_090654.1, forward strand.
AAAAATGTGTACATACCTGTGGCTTCCTCCAGCCCCATCCGCATGGATCGCTCCTACGCCACCGTCCTTCTCCCTCTTCGGTACCGAGTCCCGTAACTTCGGCATTCGTGACCAGCTTGACGCATGCGCAGTGCACTCCCTCCGTCTCTCTCCGGCAGAGAATAGTACCGCGCCTGTGCAGTCGGAGGAAGTACACTTCTCTGGCATCGACTGGCCACGATTGGCTGAAGTTACGGACCCGGTACTGAACAGGGAGAAGACTGATGACGGCGGCGTGGGAGTGATCCGTGTGGATGGGGCTGGAGGAAGCCCTAGGTATGTATACAGGAAAATTAATACTTACCTACCGGAAATTTTCCTTTCCTGGTGCAAGTCCATGGCAGCACACTACGGGTTCCGGCCCGCCCCCTGAACCCATTGGACACCATAACTATAAGTTTTTTGCGAGGACATAGTCCCACCATTCTAATAACTATAGTCCTCCCCGAACTTGGGTGGGACCGTATGCTGCCATGGACTTGCACCAGGAAAGGAAAATTTCCGGTAGGTAAGTATTAATTTTCCTGTTTCCCTGGTACAATTCCATGGCAGCACACTACGGGATATAACTAGCCATAATAATCAGTCAGGGAGGGAATGCTTACACACTATTTATTAAACAGTAGAGGCAGCAGAAATAACAGACCGTCCAACATTTGTACAGGTAAGTAATGCAGGGTCTATTCTATAATGTTCTATAAACGTGTTGGATGATGACCATCCAGCCGCTTTACAAATGGCTGCTGTAGAAATTCCAGCCAAAGAGGCCCATGATGACGCCATTCCTCTAGTAGAATGGGCACACAACTGATCAGGCGGGGTAAGATTCTTTGCCCTGTATGCTTTTGATATTACCCCCCGAATCCAGGATGCTATAGTCCTTGATGAGGCTTCCCTACCCTTTCTATACCCACTAGGTACTATTAGAAGATGATCAGATTTCCTAAAGGATTCTGTTATAGACAGGTAGTTTTTTAGTAAGCCAACCACGTCAAGAGGATGTTGGATTGAAGGATCCTCCGTATTTATGAAAGCAGGTAATGCCCACTCATTGTCTAGATGAAACACGGTCACAACTTTAGGTAAAAATTCAAGCATTGGTCTTAGAATGACTCTATCATGATACATGGCAATGAAGGGTTCCTTGCAATCTAACGCATGTATTTCTGACACCCTTCTTGCTGACGTTATGGCCAACAGAAAGGCTATTTTGGACGTTAAGTTTTGAATAGAGCAGTCCTGAACAGGATGAAAGACTGAAGAACTCAAGTATTCAAGTACTATGGGTAGATCCCATTTGGGATATAAATTCCTCCTTGGAGGTTTCAATTTCAGTGCAGCTTTTAAGAACTGTTGAATCAAGGGATTGAAGGCCCATTTTTCTCCAGATAAAGAGGAAAGTGCTGTTACTTGAACTTTCAATGAATTGTAAGCTAAGCCAAGTTCTAATCCAGCCTGAAGAAATTCAAGTACATCGTTCACTGATGGTTTAAATGGATCAAAAGATTTTTTGGAAGCAAAGTCCATAAACCTCAACCATACTTTTTTATAAGTGTTATTAGTAGATGGTTTCCTTGCCTTTAGAAGTGTTTGCACGACAGCCTCTGAGCATCCTACTTTCAATAACCTCTCCCCCTCAACACCCAAGCTGCTAGATGAAGCTTGTGGGGTGCTGGATGAAATATTTTCCCCTGTGACAACAGTGACGGAGAGGCTTGCAGGAAGAGTGGTTTCATCTCGGCTAACTGCATCAACAGAGGAAACCATATTCTGTTCGGCCAGTATGGTAGAATGGCGATCACTGTCGAACTCTCCCCCATCAGCTTGCGAAGGAACCGGAAGATCAATGGTATTGGAGGGAAGGCGTAGAGGAGAACATCTGGCCAAGGCTGGGCTAATGCATCTGTCGCTAGAGCTTGTGGACAATAATTCCGAGTGAAGTAGTGGGTAAGTTTGTGATTGTGCTGGGAAGCAAATAGGTCTACTACTGGGATTCCCAGTTTCTGAGTAAGCTGGAGAAAAACTTCGTCGTCTAACGACCACTCGTTGTTGTCCAACATGTTCCTTGAGAGGAAGTCTGCTTTTGTATTGAGATATCCTGGAATAAATGCTGCTTTCAGATGTGACAGATTGTCTTCCGCCCATGCGAACAGTAACGCCGCTTCCTGGGCTAGAACACTGCTGTGAGTTCCTCCCTGATTTTGTATATAGGCAACGGTCGTCGTGTTGTCCGACTTGATACACACCGCCTTGCCAATCAGAAGAGGTGCAAAGGCTTGTAGTGCCAACCGTGCTGCCCGTAATTCCAAGAGATTGGAACTTCTCGATACAGGACGACAGGGCCAAGGTGATTGGATCATCTGGTCTTGACACCACGCACCCCAACCTAACAGACTGGCATCCGTGGTCAACTGGATCCACTGAATTGGAAGTAGGGAAAAGCCTGTGAGTAGGTGTTTCTGCTCCGTCCACCAAAGGAGAGAGTTCCTCATTGCAGTGGAAATTATGATCTTTTATTGTAGTCGTTTCCTGTCCCATTGCTGAAGGAAAGGAAGTTGAAAACCTCTCATATGGCAGTGGGCCCATCTGATCATTGGTATAGTAGCGGATAAAGTCCCCAGTAACCGTAGGCATTCCCTTGCTGAAAGGTAGTAAGCTACTCGTGCCTTCTTTATCCAATACATAATGGAAGGGATCTTTGCAGGTGGAAGAGACACCGTGTTGATAGACGTGTCGAAAAGCGCCCCTAGGTAAACCATCTGTCTGCAAGGTAGTAACTGACTTTTTTGATGGTTGATTAGCCAACCTAAATCTTTCAAAGTGTTCAATGTGACATTGGTCTGGTGGCGCAGAAGATGTGGGCAACCGGCTAGAATCAGAATATCGTCCAAATAATGGAAAATTCGAATGCCCTGTTCTCTGAGCAAAGCTATCACTGCTTGTAAGACCTTCGAGAAGGTTCTGGGAGAAGTCGAAAGGCCGAATGGAAGGGCTCTGAATTGAAGATGAACCTCTTGGAAGGTGAACCTGAGGAATTGTTGAAATTGCGGATGGATTGGAATGTGGAAATAAGCATCCTTTAAGTCTATTGAAACCATATGATCGTTTGGTTGAACTGCCAGAATGATCGACTGCAAGGACTCCATCTTGAATCTTGGAAGAATAATGTATTTGTTCAACTTCTTCAGGTCTATTACGGGCCGCCAGTCGCCCGTTTTTTTGGCAACCAAAAAGAGAGGAGAGTAAACTCCCTTGTGCTTCTGAGAGGTAGGGACTTCTACAACCGCTTCTTGTTGAATCAGCTGTTCTATATACTGTACCAAGCAATTTCTTTTTTCTAAGGAAGATGGGAGTCTTGTAGGAATGAAGATATCTGCTGGCTGGGATCTGAATTTCCAGCGATGTCCTTTCCCTACCGTCGCCAAAACCCAGGGATTTGAAACCCTGTCCGCCCACACTCGGGCGAAACTTAACAGCCTCGCCCCAACTGGAAGAGTGTGGGCGGACAGGGGCTCAAAAGGACTTCCCCTGAGACTGACGAGTTGAGGGTGCAGGTTTTACTGTTTTATTTAAGGATGCTTGGGCCCCTTGCCATTTCCTCTGATACTCCTTTCCTGGTCTATATGTTCTAAAGTTTTTGAACCTTTGATTTTGGGATTTTTGAACAAATCTTTGCTTTCTGAAAGTTTTCTCCTGGGGAATCTCCCCCGACTTTCCTCCAGTCTTTCTCGAAATGGCCGAATCCAGCTTTTCGCCAAACAGGAATTTCCCATTAAACGGTATTTTAACCCAATTTTGTCTAGACGCGTTGTCGGCCTTCCAAGACTTTAACCATAAAGATCTTCTGGCCGTAATCGCCGACATCATAGATCTTGATGATGCTCTTACACCATCGATAGCTGCTTCACCTACAAAATCGGATGCGATTTTCAGGTCTTCTAATGCTGAGACTATATGTTCGACGTCCGCACCTGATCTTACTGCTTCCTCGATGTTATTCGTCCAGACCCTCTTAGCTCTGGATAAAGATGTTAAAGCTATTGATGTTCTACATGCTGCTCCTGAGGCTAAATATGTTTTCTTTAACTCACTTTCCATTTTGCGTTCCATTACGTCTTGGAAAGACACAGAATTTTCCATTGGCAGTGTGACGTGTTTGGCCAAAGTTGCAATAGAGGCATCCACTAAAGGAGCGTTCTGTAAAGCTTCTATATCTGAATCTTTGAATGGATACAATTTGGACCATCTGTTAGAAAAGGCAGTTTTATTTTCTCCTTTGGCCCATTCATCCGTCATTATTCCTTTGATTTCCTTCATCATTGGAAAAGAAGGACCCGCTTTTGAGAGATGTGGGTAATATTTTCCTACTTCAGGAGCTGCATCATCTTCTTCCGTCCATTGAAGTGCTTCTTTAATCGCTGAGACCAGTGGTTCTACTAAGGAAAACTGAAAATTGATCTGCTCCTCCGTATCGGTCTCTTCAAGAGGCGGTTCTTGCGCTGATGAAATATGATCAGGAGAAAGGTCGATCATTCCTTGCTCGACTGGCACGGAGGAGGGTTGGACAGAAGTGGAAGGTAGACTAGGAAGATTTACCGCTATTTCTTCCCTTACAGCTTGCTTAATTAATTGTAGTACTTTTGCTGAATCTTCTGATTTTTCAGACGATTTTTCTTGAAAGCATCTTTCGCAGACGATTTTGCCAGGCAGAGATCTGTCGCCGCACATCCAACAATCGCCTCTACGCGGTCTTGGAGGAGAAGGATTACGATAAAACGATGGAGATCTTCTTTTTGAACTTGCTCTATAATAGTTGCTGGGTGAGCGTCTTCTTGATCTGCTTCTACTCCTGGATCTGTTGCGAGAAGATCGATAAGTAGATGTATAGTAGCTAGTTCTAGGAGCTTCTGCTGATCTGTGATCTTCCGTTCTTTTAGGTCTGGGAGGACTGAAAAGAATACTAATTAGTATTCATTCGCCAAAGACCCTCCTTTTTTTTTTTTTTTTTTTAAATATACCTTTTATCCTTGACTGATTCTTATGGCGACCCATTTCAAAAACAGCTGCAAAGAACAGAGTGAAAAATTAGTAAAGAAAATATATATAAGTATATAAATGTAATGGCCCAACTACCCAATAACTTACTGGGCAGTCAGCCACAATATATCTTCATATATATATATATTGGTATCTGTCCCTTTAACAATCCACCTCAGGCGTCCAGCAGCAGGGAGCTTCAGACAAAAGCAGCCTCCCTCTATGAAAGCGCTGCTTAAATACTTACTAGAGGCTTGTGGGCATGCTCAAAGCTATTTGCCCACAAGCAAGATGGCCGCCGCGACCCCCGAAAGGGCGGAAACAGGAAGTGAGGCGGCCACCAACAAAAGGCCCTGAAGTCTCGCGCGGCCGCGCGAGAGAAGCTCCTGCCCATACACCCGGAAAGAGGACGGCGTCCTCCTATCTCCAGACACCATAGCGGCCACTGCCGCCGGCGAAACACCGCTCATGGAAGAGAGCAGCGCCCACCGAAGGTAAACCTGTAGGGAACAGATAGGAGACAAAACACCTATGTCTCAGAAACAGATAGATAGCTAGAAAAAAGTGCAGCCAGTCGCCCCCCATAAACCTGTGTTTAACAGGTAATACACGCCGGTGATCAGTAACCGGGCTCTCACTTAGGAGCATTTAGCCCCACGGAGACTTCCTTAGGGAAAGGGATAAACCCTAAGGGAACAAAATAGAGACATAAAGATAAAGGGAAAGTTAATAAGTGTGTCCAACAGGAGGGGAGGACAAAGGAAAAAGAATGGTGGGACTATGTCCTCGCAAAAAACTTATAGTTATGGTGTCCAATGGGTTCAGGGGGCGGGCCGGAACCCGTAGTGTGCTGCCATGGAATTGTACCAGGGAAAAATATTTTATGCTTGTTTTCCCCTGGTACACATTAAAACTGTTGCTACTAAATAAGCCTGTAGTGAGAATACTGGTGGGGCTGTTTCCTAAAAGTTTAAAACAGTTGTTACTAAATACGGTAAGTCTAAAGTAAAAACACTGGGAGAGAGTTTTTCTGAAAGTTTAAAACGGTAGCTACTAAATAAGCCTGTGGTGAGGACACTGGGAGGTGCAACTTGTGCAAAAAAAAAAAAAAGTGCATTTGAAGAACAATTGTGATTTAGATACACTTTTAATAACACTCATTACCTCTTTCTGGTCTCCTGTCTGTGCTTAGAATGGAGATATGGATAATCCAAACTGTGTTGGAATACAGGGTGTGCTAGAGGCCTACTTTAAAAGTCTGCGAACGGTTCAGCTTTACGGTCCCACCAACTTCGCACCAGTCATTAATCAAGTTGCCAGGTACGTGAGTTCATTGGATGGAACTTAAAACCAAATTAGCCTTCTAGGCATGTTGTAATTTTTACTGTATTTTTTATTTAACTCTAACTGTGTTGGCCTTGTCTGCTCTTCAGTTCTGCCGGTCAGCTAACGGACGGATCCCAGTATTATGTACTTCTGATCATCACCGATGGAGTAATCTCTGACATGGCACAGACCAAAGAGGCTATCGTAAATGTAAGTGGGAAGGGATGGCATCTACACATTCCTCTCTCCGGCTACTTCAAAAATTACGAATTGAAAATGATCTACCAGGTAGAATCAACCTACAGATGCAAACCACAACTGCAGCACATGCACAGCGACAGTCCATCAGTGATTGCCACAGCTGCAGCTCATGCACAGCCGCTGTCCATCAGTGATCACCACAAGCCACAACTGCAGTACATGCACAGCGGCAATCCATCAGTGATTACCACAAGCCACAACTGCAGCACATGCACAGCGGCAGTCCATCAGTGATTACCACAAGCCACAACTGCAGCACATGCACAGCGGCAGTCCATCAGTGATTGCCACAAGCCACAACTGCAGCACATGCACAGCGACAGCCCATCAGTGCTTGCCACAGCTGCAGCGCATGCACAGCCGCTGTCCATCAGTGATCACCACAAGCCACAACTGCAGCACATGCACAGCGGTAGTCCATCAGTGATTGCCACAAGCCACAACTGCAGCACATGCACAGCGGCAGTCCCTCAGTGATTACCACAAGCCACACCTGCAGCACATGCACAGCAGCAGCCCATCAGTGATTACCACAAGCCACAACTGCAGCACATGCACAGCGGTAGTCCATCAGTGATTGCCACAAGCCACAACTGCAGCACATGCACAGCGGCAGTCCATCAGTGATTACCACAAGCCACAACTGCAGCACATGAACAGCAGCAGTCCATCAGTGATTACCACAAGCCACAACTGCAGCATGTGCTCAGCGGCAGCCCATCAGTGATTACCACAAGCCACAACTGCAGCACATGCACAGCGGCAGTCCATCAGTGATTACCACAAGCCACAACTGCAGCACATGCACAGCGGCAGTCCATCAGTGATTACCACAAGCCACAACTGCAGTACATGCACAGCGGCAGTCCATCAGTGATTACCACAAGCCACACCTGCAGCACATGCACAGCGGCAGTCCATCAGTAATTACCACAAGCCACCACTGCAGTACATGCACAGCGGCAGCCCATCACTGATTACCACAAGCCACAACTGCAGCACATGCACAGCGGCAGTCCATCAGTGATTACCACAAGCCACAACTGCAGCACGTGCACAGCAGCAGTCCATCAGTGATTACCACAAGCCACAATTGCAGCACATGCACAGCAGCAGTCCATCAGTGATTACCACAAGCCACAACTGCAGCACATGCACAGCGGCAGCTCATCAGTGATTACCACAAGCCACAACTGCAGTACATGCACAGCGGCAGCCCATCACTGATTACCACAAGCCACAACTGCAGCACATGCACAGCGGCAGTCCATCAGTGATTACCACAAGCCACAACTGCAGCACGTGCACAGCAGGAGTCCATCAGTGATTACCACAAGCCACATCTGCAGCACATGCACAGCGGCAGTCCATCAGTGATTACCACAAGCCACAACTGTAGCACATGCACAGCGGCAGTCCAACAGTGATTACCACAAGCTACAACTGCAGCACATGCACAGCGGCAGTCCATCAGTGATTGCCACAACTGTAGCACATGCACAGCGGCAGTCCATCAGTGATTACCACAAGCCACAACTGTAGCACATGCTGGGAGGGGAAGAAGGAAAGATAACAAGCTTCCCTCTCCCTGGCAATGTATGAGAAAAGAGCCAGGCTGACTGAGATAAGATTCATTATAGCAGACACATTTATGATTATATTGGAATGCTTGCAATGCAGGGACAGGATGTAGACTACAAAATAAACACAGAGTAGTGGGTACAAGGAATTTGATTTTATGCCTGAAAATTAACAAGAGTGCAGTTTTTAGTTTAAAAGTTCAACGCACAAAATAGAATATCCCTCACACTCCAGGTCTAAAGGTGAATTAAACTTGCTGGGCTTGATTCACAAAATCTGCTGCGCGCGAAGGCGTGCATAAAGGATTACGCTGCGTGATAAACAAAGGTTTGCGCGCGATCATGGGCGTGAAACGCGCACGTGATCGCGCGCAAACCTTCGTTTACACTCAAACGTAATCCTTTGCATGCGCAAACCTTTGCGCGCGGCAGATCGCGTGATAACTGCCGTGATAGCAGTTAACGCGCTTTTGTGAATCAAGCCCACTACACGGTATGAAAAATCTTGCATAAGCATCCACGTTGTCCTGTCGGCTTTATCGGAGCAGGCGAGCTGCACCTCTACCATTCCCAGATTCGGTATTAGCAGCCTACCCGTTTGGTAACGCAGGTGCCTACACACCAACGCCGCGCAGTCTCCTATTATCAGCGGCGTCACAGTGCAGGTTATTAGGACAATTAAACGCCAACACATATTGCACAATCCCACTACTGCTAAGTACCGCGGTGATGCAGATTTTAGCTTATAATCGTCACGCAACAATAGAGTCACAAATTAGCAACATCAAGCATCACACGGTGCTAACAATGGAAGTCCATAATAGCAGAGCCAAAGCTTGTATAATCCCACCACTTCTTCTACATGACATGAAAACTGAACTACTAGGAAGGTGGCATGAGATTCTACTCATTCACATGCCTAATCTGCACAACTTGCTACGTGCCGTCCACCTCCCAAGGGCAGAAAAATAGAAAAGGGAACGTAGATCTTAAAGTGGGATTGCCAGCCACGAAATCAAATTCCATTTACCCACTGCTGTGCTTTTATTATGCAGTCTGCAACCTGACCCTACATTGCTTGCATTCCAATATAATCATAAATGTGTTATCTCAGTCAGCCTGGCTCTATTCTGGAACATTGCTGAGAAGAGGGAAGCTTGTTATCTCCCTTCCCCCATTCCTGTGCCTCACTGATTGGCTGAGCGCAGTTCAGTGTGACACAACGCTGAGAAGGGAAATACACCTCACTCCTCTGCAGATGGTGCTGAAATATGATCTTTGCTGTGCTCACATGTGTTTACAAGCTAGATATGACAGTGCAGTTTCTGGGAGGGAAAAAAAGAGTAAGGGAGGAAATGACATCAGGATTGGCTTCAGTCAGAGGCAGTAAAGATGGAAAATGTCTGGAACAATTTTCTCTATATTTACTATATGAAATTCACTGAAATAAACACGTGGACAGTAAAATACATATCTTATGTAAGTAGAACATGTATTTATCTACTTATATATGTGTTTTTTCCTGGGATATTATGGCTTTCTCTGCTGCTGTAACATCCAAAAATAAATAGGCAAATTTTGGTCTAGGTGCCTTTACCTCACTATAGGAACTGTGCAATGCAAGCAGAATTGTGGTAAGTTGTTGTCATTGTTTTTTAAGATACAGTAAGAAGTTTGTCTCAGCATGCAAATAACAGAAAGCTTCCTGTTTTGGATAAGATTATGACACCATAACCAGAAGGTAGTGTAATTGAATCCCTCCTCCCTTTGAAGAGTTTACCAGGCCCATTTCTAGGGCCGTGCGGCTGCCTTGAGCGCTATTGGGAGGGGGCGCTGTAATGGAGGGGGAAGCCCTCGCCGCCGGTCTCCTGCATAGACGCTGATGCACACGCTGCTTCCTTTTGGAAGCAGCATGTGTATCAGCATCTATGCAGAGCAGGAGACCGGTGGCGAGTGAGTGATCGGCGATTGGAACCTGGGAGGTGAGTTACTATTTACAATGAGCGCTTCCCTGCACTAACTCTGCAGTCTGAAGGGGGGAGCATGGAGGGCGGCCCGGGGAAAGGGAAGGGAGGGAAAGGTCGGGCTGCCCTCCCCGCGGTTGTGGCTCCCCCCGCCATTATGAGGGGTATTTTCTTTTTTTTTCATATCATGTTTATCCTAAATCTGACAGTGAACACTAAAAAGAACAGGATAGGAAAACTTAAAAAGTAATTTCTTATAGGATTATTTTTTCAGGTAATATGGAGTTTCACCCCACTGTAATGAAAACATATATGTTTTAGCACGTTTTCATTCATATTAAGCTAAAAACTTTTTTTTTTAAATCCATTACATACATTTAAAAGATTACATTTTGTTTTGGGTGTCTTTCTTTTTTTCTGCTGTATTTGGTATTGCTTTATGAGCATGTCAATTTACGTATTATAATTTACCCATTTACACTTAATCAATTGGTGTGGGTTAGTATGCATTAGCGCGCGTTGGTACGCGCTTTTTCCATAGCAGTGCATTGTGAAAAAGATTGCAGTTAAAACATGTTGTGAAAGGTGCCATAGGAAAACATTGGACTCACTTTGAAAATCAGTTTTCAGGTTTTCTATAACTGAGAGCAATGTAAAAGGGGCCTAAGGTAGGCATACACCGCATTATATATTTAGCAGATTAGACACTAGAGTCAATGCTAAAATCAAATATTGTGAAAATCTATTACTGTGGCAGTGACCATTGATATTACAATAAATATGTTGATTGAATATTGGTCAGACTTCCTTGATCAATGCCAGCAGGAGCATGAGGGGTGCCAGTCTGACAAACCATGCCAATATACTGTACTTGGAAAACCTCCTGGTGGCCATTGACATGGAAAAGCTAGCTAGTCATTGGATCCATGAAATGCAGTAGCTGCTGATTTTAATTGGTCTAATTTCAGTCTGCATAAATTTACATACATGTAACATTCAATTTACATCAGTTCAAGTTATTATGTTGTTGATCATCCCTTTAATAGAGTAGTATGAAGAAATTTGTGAAAATTGGCCTTCTGTGTCACAAAATCCAAGTTTTGTTAGTCAGCCACGCCCTTCTCCTGAAAAAAGTGCTTTGGCCGTTTTAAGGCTTTGCTAGGACTACTGGGAGATTGTGTCATAGGTTGACAGGGTGTGTCTTTTAATACAAGCTAGTAGCAGTGATCTGTTTGTGCCTGTGCCTCTAAGCTAGCCTATCAGAGAAGAGAGGAGGGGAGTGGCCTGCCTCCTACAGTATTCACAGTACTGGTTGCAGAATGGGACCTGCCAGAGCTGCTGTGGCGTTTCCCTGTCCCTGAGTACAGAAGTGTTGCTATATTAGAAGAAAAGGAGGGGGTAAATTCTTAGTCAATGCCTGTCTCCTGTTTTATTTGGAATGCACAGTTTGGGTCAGCTTTAATATGTTTTAAAATAAAATAAAGCATTAAAACAGTAAATTAAAAAAATGCTAAAAAAACACTCTATATTCCCTTTAATAAAACAGATATGGAGTATGGTTTTGAAATATGGGTTAAAATGTCATAAAACTCCATATTAACTGAAAAAATAATAAAAAATCACCTATCCTGTGTTTCCTGCCAGGTTTATCAGAATTGTGATATGTAAAAAGAAAATATTTCTGCTGGTTACTTCCTGTTTCTCTGTGATGCCAAAAGTGACATCACTTCTGCTCTTTTGTTTTGTTTTGTTTTTTTTAACACAGCTTAATGTTAACCCCGCCCCCTATTTTTGGGGCACCAAGCTATTTTTTGGCCATTTTTTATTTTTGTATTTTACAACCATGCTTAACAGTAAACTAACTAGCAGCACCCTGTGCCAGTTTGAGGCTGCAAATAAAATCTTAGGAGCTCTCTGATAGCCATAGGAATGCAATTAAAGTCCTGCGGCGTGATCGAGCCATGAACTTGTATTTCGGCGATCGCAACTTTGTCGATGCTGCAGGAGAGAACAGGTCATACGCACAGGCATAAACCAAATTAATGAACCGTTTGTATGAAAATGTATTTCCTGTGGGCAGCGCGGGCGCAAAGAGCTGTAGACAAGCCAATATCCTCACATCTGAGTATAACAATTAGTGTCTAAAATCCAGGCACACAATGCTCGCCCTCCCAGTGGGCTCGGAGATGAAAAACAAAAAAGCGGCCTTTATTCTGCTGATAAAAATCTGGTTTAATCAAGAGTTGACATTAATTCTAATTAAAATGGGTAAGGTTAATAATAATCCCATAAAGCACAAGAGGGAGACGTTTGTAGTAAAGAAGTCCTCGTACGCAACAAAGACAGCAGAGAAGGTTCTTCTGAGGACCGAACGACGCGCCGCATTTAGAGCGTGCCAAGTTTTGTAGAGCGGCGCATCAAGGGGATCCGCCAAAAAAAAAAAAAAAAAAACGCCACATTATTATCGTCAACGGACCATAAGAAGTTCAGGGCTTCTAATTATGGCCGGGAGCGGTTTCCAGTCTTTCTACACGCTGCTTCTACTTAACTAACTTCTTGAAAATCAACTCGTACTTTCTTCTGTAGGAACAAAAATGGTTCAAAGGGAAGTAGTCTTGAAAGCCAAGCTGTGCTCTATAAAAAAGTGACTACCCGTCAAGATTTTTGTAGAAGTGGGGGTTGAGCCGAAACCCTCAGTCTTGATAGTTTGTGACTAACGTTAGACTTACAGATTTTAGTGTTTTTTTTAGAAAGTGGTATCTGACAAATAGTTGGAACGAATAAAGCTATGTTAAAGTGGACTTGAACTCTTGCACAGGACAGAAGGATAACAGAGAGAAAGGCACCCTGTGTGTATTTAGAGAGTTTAGCCTGTCTAATTCCCCCTCATCTGTGACTAAGCACAAGTTGTAATTTGATATCTCAGCTGTGTCGGCTTGCTGCCTCGGCAGAGCAACTCATTTGTAAACACAGGATGTTAACCCCATGTCTGTTTCCATGAACACAGGAAGTAGAGATACTGCAGATTTATTGCAGGATTTGTATCAGCTGTAACAAAGAAATGTTTTTTCTGTAAAGGTTAGTGTGCTGTTGTTTATCTTTTAGAGCAGAGAGGAAGTTGTGAGTTCAGGTCCGCTTTATTGGAGAGCTGAATATGGAAACTGCAGGCGTTATTTCCCTTTACTGCCCTGGCGGTCATGCTGATCTGGTGACTTAAAGGGACTCCGAGCAGTGCCTGTGGGTATGCCTTTAAGCATACCCACAACTAATTATTTACATCCTCACACCTACCAGCATGATGTTTGTAATTATATCCCCCTGGGTACCTTATATTTCATTGCATTGTGCTGAATGGAACTGCCGACTTTGGGGAAAAGTCGTCCTGTGTAATAAAATGCTGGACTCCGAAAAGTGCAGTAACTATGGAAGGCCTTTTAGTTTTCGTTATTTTCGCAATTGAAATTGCGGTGGCCGCAATTTCAATCGCGCAAATAGCAAAAACTAAAAGGCGTAGGGCGGCTCTTTTTATATCATTGGAAAGAAGAGAAAGAGAGCTTCAAAATGGTATATATCTTTCCATAGTTATTGCACTGCTCGGAGTCCCTTTAAGCTATATACGGGCAGCAAAGTGGATAGCAAAATGCCGATTTCCAATTCTGCTGAAAAATTCGATTTCCGCCAATACCGATTTTCCGTCTTTTTTTTTGCATCCTCTGATTGGCTAAATATTTCTGAGTTGACTCGGAAGTATTGAACCAATCAGAGAAAGCAGAATGTGACTGTGGTAATCGGAATGCCATAGAAATTTTAGGCCAACCACAAGACACAGGAATACTCGGTAGGCCGATTCCTTATAAATTTTTTCATTAAATCTTTAGGGAATCGGCCTTGTGACGCTGCCTCGCCGCCCTCCCTCAGCACCACCTCCCCCCCGTCGTTCTAATGTTTTATGCCCCCGCCCCCTTCCCCGTGCAGTTATATTTTTCCCGGCCACACTGAGTGTCCTCATTGTACTTCTGCATTTGCGCCCCACATAGTTGCCGGCATTACAGCACGTGAGGCGTGTGTGTAAAGTCATGCACCCCATGTACTATATGCCAATAGTCACGTGAGGCCCGATTGCAGAAAAAGGGCGTGGCGCAGACACTCAGCGTAAATGATGGGCAGGAAAGGTATAACAGCACGGCACCCGGCGGGGAACATAATACATTACAGGGGACAGTAGATGGGGATTCCGCTGCGTTTGTCATTCCCTATTATCGGCCCGAGATTTTCCAGCATATCCAATCGATACATGCGACTTATTTCAGCCCATTGTCGATCAAGCATGCTCTTGGTGGCACACATTTTCATCAGATTCAATAATAGTTATCAAATCTGATGGTCGATCGGCCGCCAAGTCTACAGATGTATGGCCATCTATTTTCTCCCTTATCGGCATTACTCAGCAAGTGTAAATTAGGACTGTCCGCTGTCTCTGAACAGTGCTGAGGTGTGCCGAGGTCCAGTGCTAACATGTAAACACTGGAGGTTAACCCTTTCTGAGCTCCCGGGAACCCAGGAAGTAAACACTGCTGGATCTCTGTTGGATTTCTATAAGCTGTAACAAAGAAATTTTCTTTAAAGGTTATGCTGTTGCTTATCTTTTAGAGGACAACACAGTTCTCAGTTTAGGTCTGTTTTAATTAAGTACCACTTTCCCTACAGGTACTTTTTAAAGTTCAATAATCTACTGTATTTCCAGTTCAAGGAGTAGCCTGAAAGTAAACAATGTATCCACATGTTCCAGTATGCATAGCACATGACTCGACTTAGAAACAAATTCAACTTACAAACGACCTCCTTGAACTGAATCAGTTTGCAAGTAGGAGACCCCCTGTAAATAAAACAATGTATGAAGCATATAAAACATTAGAAACATCTTGTTTAGCACCATATGAGATATCAAAATGAAACATGATCTATACAAAACCATGTCTGAAACATTTCTTTGGAAGTGTAATAGGGTGTATTTCCCCTTTCAGTGGTTGCTTCTGGTTATCAGTGCTGTCCATGGACTTTTTGTTGTAGGACTTCCGCAGTCGCTTGGTTCACACATAAATCTGTACATTTCCAGTCCAGTCATGTCCTGTCCTGCCAGTTTTGCATTTGTTTTTTTATCAGATTTACCTGGCAGGATTGGAACTTTACACCTTTTATGTGTGAACACACCCATAGAAAACTCATACAAAACTAACAGGACAGGACTGAACGGGAAATGTACACCTTTTATGTGTGAACACACCCATAGAAAACTCATACCTGTTACCGCATGAAAAGCTGAAATTCCCAAGCAGTAGGGTAAATTACCGGCTTGTGCGGTAAACACCTCCAACACATGTCAGCAAATGTCAATACATGAAGATCAGAGCATGCAGTAAAGCCTAGGAACATGTTCTCTAATTACCTGCAACTCTTATCTGTCAAATACAGCTTCAAATGCCTTCCATGTGGATATCCCCATGACTGACTTCTCTGGAGGGTTCAGCATCTCTACCCCCCCAGGCAGCGAGCGAGAAAAAAATGTTTCCCCTGCCGCTCCTCGGCCGTTTAACCTCTCTGGTTCCTGTTGGAAGATGTAAAGGAGCTAGTGGGAAAATCACCTAAGCAGGGCATGTGTAGTGTCACCTGGAAGTTCGTCTAAGTTGTGGCAATTAAATAACATGTTAAGAAAGACTAATGGACAGAGTCAAAGCGAGCAGAGGCAGTATAACAAACATGCCTCTTACTATTGTAATGCCCTCACTGCACGGAACAGCCTGTAACAACACAGAGACAACCCTACAGTTACCAAACAGGTTTTCGTGAATTGAAGCATAGTATTTCGGGAAATTACCGAACTTTTACCCACCTGTGAAAATATTGATGAATTAGCAAAAAAAAAGCCTAAAATACCGAATGCTGTATTTTCTAAACTTGTTTTTTTTTTATCGAACAGCCTTTGATGAATTGACGCCTATGTGTTAATCTAGCCTAACTGATGCCTTAATTGTGTCTTGTAGGCTTCATCACTACCAATGTCAATTATCATAGTGGGAGTTGGACCAGCAGAGTTTGATGGTAAGTGGAGACATTGTGTTAGGATTTGGTTCACATGGGCTTCTGCTGAGGTTCTGCTTAGCGTTTCGTTCAAACATTCAAGCATTTAACAGCTTTGCTTTTAATGGCTTTTGAAGGCTTTTAATGGCTTTCAGGCGAGCATTGCATTTTCTGGGCTTTTGGTGGGTTTTGCAGGAAGTATATGGAAAGGCTGGGCTTTTATGGGCTTTCATTGACTTTCAGTGGCTTTTGCTGGCTTTCAAACGCCTTTCAGAAGCTGCATGTTGCTTTTGAGATGAGACGAGACGCTGGGACCAACTGCCAGGCTTTCATGAAAGCCGGCAAAAGCTTGTACTAAACGCTCCCATTCACTTGCATGGGAGGGCGGTAAAGCCCTAAAAACGTTACTTTTAAAATGCTGCGTTTAATGCCAGCAAAACGTCCCTGTGAACCGGCCATAACAACATTGTGCTGTGACAGTTATTTGTAACAGATAAGATAAGCCAGATGTCCGGAGTTTATTTGTACTGACCCATGTATTGTTTCTAAAAAAGTTTTCTGGGAAACAACTTCAGCACATATGTTCTTGCATGTTAATCAAGCAAACAGCTTTGCAGCACTGGTTACAGGTGGACACTGAGGTACACGGTACTGGGGGGTACTGGAGCATTGGTGCACAATCTTAAAGCAAACCTGATCTGAAAATGAAAAGTCAAAAATAAACATACACTTTTTATACTTACCTCCCGTGCAGTCTACTCATCAATCTCTTCCTCCTCTCCCATGTCCCGTTTGTCCACTGTGATTAATGGTATTCCCCATCTTCCACTACAAAAGTGGCCATTACCCCATAATAGCTTCCTAGTCAGCACACTGTTAAATTGTAATATCACCGACAAGAGCCACAGGAAAACATGGACATTAGCTTGTGCATCAATTGTCCTTTCAGTTATAACTGACACCAACTGATATAGAACTGACAACAACTGATATATTTCAGTTCTGACAAAATCTTGTCAGATCATTGCTCGAAGGGATCGTTGTTTGAAGAAAATGGTGAGCTTCTGATCGGAACTGACAGCGAGGTAAGTATGTAATATTCATTTGCATGTACAAACAAGTGTTTATTTTAAATAACTTTGCTTTGCTCGGTTTAGGTTCACTTTAAAGCATAGTGCTGCTTGGCGTAGGTAGAGTAGGGACCAAGGAGGAAACTGTGATGGGGTGAAGTGGTCGAGTACAAAAGATACTGCAGACTCTCGCGAGCTTTCCGCGCAGCGCCACAATCAGCGTTTTTCGTCCCTGCAAGGGGACATTTAGATGTGGCAGTTAATGGACCCTGGAAGCTGCATGAGACCAGGGTCACACCGCATTTGCGCAAATGATACCCGCCCCCTCATACAAACTCTCCCATTCAGTTGAATGGGAGCATTTACCGACGAGTTCCGGACGCTGGTGGTAAACACCCGGCAAGCGTCCGTGTGAACTGGCCCTTAGGCAGCACCCCTCCCCAGTATAGGTAGGTAGACAGATGAGCACTCAGTGTTAGACAAGACAAGACAAATAACATTTATATTGCGCTTTTCTCCTGGCGGACTCAAAGCACCAGAGCTGCAGCCACTAGGGCATGCTCTATAGGCAGTAGCAGTGTTAGGGAGTCTTGCCTAAGCTCTCCTACTGAATAGGTGCTGGCTTACTGAACAGGCAAAGCCGAGATTGGGACCCAGGTCTCCGGTGTCAGAGGCAGAGCCCTTAACCATTACACCATCCAGCCACTATCTATACTATCCAGCCACTACTAGAACTGGAAGCATAGTTGTAAATGTACCAACTAGTTAGGTAGCCCCACTCTCCAGTATAGATAATAAGGAATAAAAATTCTCTGCTTGCATTGCACAGGATTAGTACAACATCAGTGCCTGGAGTCATCCCTTGAGTCATTGTGGAATTTTTTATAGTTCCTATTTATGTATCAGGCGTGTAAATAAACCACTTTTATGTATTCTAACTGAACCCCAGCAATGGTTGTATTTAGTCCTATCCTTCCATGGATCCTCTGTGTGGATGCTGCAGTATAATAGCGGCTGGGTAAGCCTTGCTGCAGACAGGAGTTTGGCGGTTAATCAGTGACATTTTTAGGCTGCCCTTGAGGACTCGCTTTGCCTGCAGGAGGAAATTGCGCAGATTCCCCATCGCAGCTCTCAGGTTTGCTGCGCAGCCGTTTCATCTGAGAGGCTCACAGTAATTAGGGGACGCACTCCTGAATAGATATTTACCGCGCGGCAGAAGATTTCACACCGCCGTCCAAATATAGACTTTCCTAAAATGTGCCCAGCGAGGATTGTAGCGGAAGGAAGAGAAGAGAGAGCGCCTGGAACTTTGCTCTTGTTCAGACGAAACTAGCGGGAAATGATCGAGTTTTGTGGAACTGCAGAGGACAGCAATGTCCTCAAAGGGGTACTTTTTAATTGAATATATTATTATTATTGGTTTATAAAGCGCCAACATATTCCGTGGCGCTGTACAAAGTAAGAAACAAACAAGATAATACAGACAATGATATACACCAGTATACACAATACATAGTTGGAATTGGTAATAACAGTGACACAATTAATATGAATAAATGTGTAACAAAATCCAAGACACAAAAGGGTGAGGGAGCCCTGTCCTTGCGAGCTTACAATCTAAAGGAATGGGGGGGGTCAAGAGGTGGGGTAGGTAACAATGGTAACAATATTCATACTTAGAGGCGGAGTGTTTTAGGTTATCTAGTAGGAGTGCAGCTTGGCCAGAGGACAAAAGGTGGACTGGCCTAAGGTAGAGCGTATGCTTGACGCAAAAAGTGTGTTTTGAGGTGATGTTTAAAGATATCAAAGCAGGGCCTGCAAGCCAGATAAGTAGAGCTTAAGATGTTGGGGGCCCTGGGGCACCTCTTAAGGGGCCCATACACTGGTAGATTTCAGCCATCGATCTATAAATCAATTCAATAGAATCCATCGATTAGAAATCGTTTCTTTCAAATCTATCTATCGATCGATTTGTGGCCGGTTTTGATAGATTTGCTGGCAGCAGATCGATGGCCCATAGAGTTGCATTGCATCTAATGGTCCAATAATGCATTTAGATAGATTTCCAATAGATTTCAGAATGAACTGAATCTGTTGCTAGTGTGTGGCACACATCAGATTCCTGGCAGATTCCACTTAGTGGGCATCTGACAGGAATCTATCTGATGGTCGAATTTGCTGCAAATCTATAAGTGTATGGCCACCTTTAGTCTAATAGCAATCAGTGTGTGACAGCTGGAGTGGGAGGGATGGAGGGGCGCACTTTGGGGTCTCAGCCTTAGGTGTTTCAGGACCTTGTCCCAGCTCTGTATCAAAGGTTGGGGAGTGACGGCTGTGTTGTGGCAGAGGAGTCCAATTTTTTGCTATAGTGGACCTTTGAACAAGAATGAAATAGTATATGACTTCATGGGCAACACGGTGATGTAGTGGATGTAGTGGATAGCACTCTTGCCATGCAGCTCTGAGTCCCCAGTTTGAATCCCAGCCAGGGCTCTAGCTGCAAGGCATTTGTATTTTCTTCCCATATCTGTGTGGGTTTCCCCCCGGGTACTCCGGTTTCCTCTCACATCCCAAAAACATACAGATACATTAAATGGCTTCCCCCCTAAAATTAGCCCTAGACTGCGATGGACATATCACTGTAGTAGTGTTTAGCTTGTGAGCCTTCAGTCCTCGCATGGTGATTGGCTGGCTGCAGGACTCCTGTGAACTAACCAGGAAGTGGAGGAGATGCGATCGCCGGGACCAGGTAATGAATGATAGATGATAGTAAAGACATCTTGCTACTATGGTTATTAAACATTTTAGGGCGGGAGCCACGAACTGATGGATGAGCGCGCCCACCGGCACAGGTAAGATGCTAGTTTGCAGAAGACTCTGTGGGGCCCCCCAGAGACCACAGTTTAGTTGCGGGGGGTAACCTGTGAGGGCCCTGCAGCTGGCTTGGGGCCCTTGGACAGTTGCCCAGGTTGCCCTCACGGTAGCGCTGGGCCTGTTTCACAGAAGCGTTTCACTGACTGGTATAAACTATAGCATTTTTATTCAGATAGTGAGTTACACTTTAAATCTCCCCAAAGCCGGGATAGAACCACGAGTGGCTCCTTGCGAAGTTTCTCCGCTCGCAGAGCGAGCAGCCGGCTTGAATGCATTAAATGGCATTGTGCTATATCTCCTCCCGCTTTGAAACTACAGAGAAAGGACAGCCTATGCTGAGGATTAAAAGATTCCATTCTGTTGGAGACAGATAAAGTGTAATGAAAAGATCACCAGTCGAAGTGTATCATTTTTATATAGCGGATAGAAAGATTTCCCAGCTTCCTTTCTAAATGGTATCGGGGGGCGCTCACCAGACACATTCAACCTTCAAGGACATCTGAGGCTTTTGTAGCGATTTCCACAAAGCAAGTCATTTCAAATCAAAATGAGATGGTAAGTTCACCGGTTTTTAACATCAATATCTAACCGCCGGGTTTAACCTCTTCTGTCAGGGTGGCTGAGCCGCTTCTCCCAGAATGACGAGGGCTTCGTCAGCCGCGGGCTCTGTGCCTGCCCCGGGCGACCGACACCACCGGGAGAGGACAATCAGAAAGTTATGAACTTGTGAGAAAGTTTGGGGTTTATTGGTAATGACGGGGTGAACCCAGGAGAGTTTTCTGGTGACGTTTTCTGGGGGTTTAGGAAGGAAACGGCCTGTGCTGCTCTCGCTGTAGGCGTGGCATGTTTTCTATGTGAATCTGTGCAAGTCCAAAAATCTGCAGCATTGTTTTGTAGGAACTGGAGGCATGCTGTGTATGTACTCCTCTCGCTTGTGCGTCACAATTGCCCCTGCAACTGCAGGGGGGCCCGGTGGCCACTCCCATGCACATGCAGAATACCTGAGGGAGAGCTATAATTACCTGCTTCCAGTGCTTCCAATCTCCGTACATCACAGCAGTACTCTCTGCTGCCCTTCCCCAAGCTCCAGATCACGGTGACTGGCAGCAGAGAAGAGTGTGCTGTGATGTACGGAGGAGACCTGCAGCACTGGAAGCAGGTAATATTACACCCGCTACCTGTTCCAGCACTGGGAGTCTCCTCCATGCATCACTGCAGCAGTACTCTCTGCTGCCCTTCCCCAAGCTCCAGATCACGGTGAATGGCAGCAGAGAAGAGTGTGCTGTGATGTACGGAGGAGACCTGCAGCACTGGAAGCAGGTAATATTACACCCGCTACCTGTTCCAGCACTGGGAGTCTCATCCATGCATCACTGCAGCAGTACTCTCTGCTGCCCTTCCCCAAGCTCCAGATCACGGTGAATGGCAGCAGAGAAGAGTGTGCTGTGATGTACGGAGGAGACCTGCAGCACTGGAAGCAGGTAATATTACACCCGATACCTGTTCCAGCGCCGGGAGTCTCCTCCACGCATCACTGCAGCAGTACTCTGCTGCCCTTCCCCAAGCTCCAGATCACGGTGAATGGCAGCAGAGAAGAGTGTGCTGTGATGCAGGGAGGAGACCTGCAGCACTGGAAGAAGGTAATATTACACCCGCTACCTGTTCCATCGCCGGGAGTCTCCTCCATCCATCACTGCAGCAGAACTCTCTGTCGCCCTTCCACAAGCTCCAGATCACGGTGAATGGCAGCAGAGAAGAGTGTGCTGTGATGTACGGAGGAGACCTGCAGCACTGGAAGCAGGTAATATTACACCCGCTACCTGTTCCATCGCCGGGAGTCTCTTCTATGCATCACTGCAGCAGAACTCTCTACTGCCCTTCCCCAAGCTCCAGATCACGGTGAATGGCAGCAGAGAAAAGTGTGCTGTGATGTACGGAGGAGACCTGCAGCACTGGAAGCAGGTAATATTACACCTGCTACCTGTTCCAGTGTCGGGAGTCTCCTCAATGCATCACTGCAGCAGTACTCTCTGCTGCCCTTCCCCAAGCTCCAGATCACAGTGAATGGCAGCAGAGAAGAGTGTGCTGTGATGTACGGAGGAGACCTGCAGCACTGGAAGGAGGTAATATTACACCTGCTACCTGTTCCAGCGCCGGGAGTCTCCTCCATGCATCACTGCAGCAGAACTCTCTACTGCCCTTCCCCAAGCTCCAGATCACGGTGAATGGCAGCAGAGAAGAGTGTGCTGTGATGCAGGGAGGAGACCTGCAGCACTGGAAGCAGGTAATATTACACTCGCTACCTGTTCCAGCGCCGGGAGTCTCCTCCATGCATCACTGCAGCAGTACTCTCTGCTGCCCTTCCCCAAGCTCCGGATCACGGTGAATGGCAGCAGAGAAGAGTGTGCTGTGATGTACGGAGGAGACCTGCAGCACTGGAAGCAGGTAATATTACACCCGCTACCTGTTCCATTGCTGGGCGTCTCTTCCATACATCACAGCACTCTCTCTGCTGCTTTTCACCAGCTCCTTCTCACATGCGAGTCATGTGATCGGGATCTCGGGGCAGGGCAGCAGAGAGTGCTGCTGCTGTGATGCACCCATCATCCTTGTGCTGAAAGAGATTAATCTCTCACCAAGGCATAGTCTACAGCTGCAAGCCTCTCAGAAATCATAGCCTCCTCTGCCCAACCCTCCGTTGTTAGACCTGTTTATTGCACTGATCTGAAAAGTATGGCTCAAGAAAATGATCATCATTTCTTTCTAAATTGAATTAGTTACTGCAGAGACATGTGTTTATCATCGATCACTGACCCAAAGTCACACGGTTCACTGTCAAATTAGTAGGTAAGTAATGTATTAGCCGCGTTGCCATGACTTGAAATCCTCCGGGGCTTTGAGCTGCGGCTGAAAAATGTTAGGAAAATTATAGCCTTTACGTGAAGGGTGACATTCAAAAACCTTGATGTAAATTTTTCATGCTTTGTGAATACTAATTTTATATAAGCAGGACTTCGGAAGGTGCATATCAAAGCAGGCTGAAGACAGAAGCGCTATAATGCTGGGAAAACATTGATTTCCTTGACTCATTACTCAAAGGCTTAAAGCCCCACTCCGGATAGACAACATCCTAGCTCTGTACAGTAGCCAGTAGCAGAACTTATTCTTAGCCCAGAAGGGTTTGATTAGCGCAGACTGTTGATGCTCTGTGCTGTAAACTTCTCAGAAAGTTAGGTCTTTGCCCTGCCCCTTTGTAGTTTGAACAGCAGGATGATGCAAGCCAGGCAGCAGTAGCAGCCCCACCCACCGAGCCTACTGTTAAAGAGAACACATACGTACCGAAGAAGAAGGAAGCCTCTAGATAGTGAAGAGGCGTCCAGTGTCCTCCTCGCCACTGCTCACTGGGACCCATCTGGAAGATCCGGGCTGCACTCTCCTTCGTGCACGAGTGTGGCCGTGCTGCCCCTGCGCAAGCACGGGCGCGCTGCACAGTAGCACGGAGATGCTAGTGCACAAGCTGCCTAGTTTACTACACAGATACTGCAGTACTTGTGTAACCGCAGTACAGCAGCACTCGTTTCTGAAGAACTTGGCAAAGTGGGAATGGAGGACAGCATAGGAAGCTATTCTTAGGTAAATATGCGTTTTGTTCACCTCAGGTACCCTTTTTTTTACCTCAGCTACTTTAGGCAGAATGATCACATTTTTGAAACGTGATGTTTAGCCGAAGGAGATTAATTTTTCACAAAGTAGGTAACATTTTTTCTCTGTAATTACTAAGCGATCAGTTGGTATAATTAGATCTGTACCTGGTGATTGGCTATATTTGGAGATCTAAACATGCCATCTGATAACTTAGTATACATTGTAAGATAGTAGTAAAAATGTTTCTGTACCGTGCTAGCCAAACAAATGATGTAGGTAGAAAAATACAAAGTCTTGTAAAAGTAATACCTTTTAATGGCTAACTGATAAAGTTACCGTAAATAATGCAAGCTTTCTACTTTGTAAGCAAAGTTATAATATATAGAAAGACTTCCGTCCACAAGTCACACTCGGACCCATAGTTACATCAATTCCTACCAGAACCATATGTTTCTATGTGTGATTTTTAATGTGCCACTATATTATGCAGCTATCACAAGTTCAGCCTTGCTAGTGGGGAAAATCACTGATGTCACCCAAGACTGACCTATAGCAACAATAAAGGTTCTGCAAGGTTGGTGTTACCAGTCCAGGATTTTAGGGCCGGTTCTAGACTTTTTGCTGCCTGAGCCAAACTGGGATGATCACACAGCACCCAACAATTTGCACCGCACCATAGCTGCAGTGAGCCCCCAAAAAATAACCTCAGTATAGGTAGGTAGCCAGGTACAGTTGCCCCCAATATAGGTTGGCCAGGCACTCTCTTCAGTTCCTGTTTCTGCCTGGTGCTGACCCCAGACTTCTGCTGCCTGGGGAAGTCGCCTCACTTGGCATCATGGGCAGGCTGGGCCTGTGCACGCCCCTGATCCTTCATTCAGCTGTGTTCCATTCAGCAACTGTCCCCTCCAAAAGCTGCATGCCCCAAGACACGCACCTGTTGACACTACCATCACCCGTCCGCATGTGCCGAACGCTCTCGGCTATGGGAGGGAGATCGAGGGCTCAGTCGGCCAACTTTCTGAGGGGCACTGCTGCTGAAGAGCAGAGCAGAACGGCAGCGAGAGACCAGAAGGGCTGCAGGGGGCTGGAAGAAGCCGCAGGTAAGTTAACCCGGACACCTTACTTTCACTTTAGGTACCCTTAAAACGACCTGTTGCTAAAGTTTTTTATAATGTAAGTTCACAAGGGTAGTGCTCTCGCACCCATTTTTGTTTTTTAATTTGTTATGCATTTTATTGTTCATGCTACATTTGTCACTTCGACTACTATGGGCTTGATTCACAAAAGAGTGCTAACTGTTAGCACGGCCGTTTTCGTGTGAATTTTCGCGAATTTTCACACGCAGTTAAATGTTTTTGTGCGCAAATGTGAATTTTCACGCAAAATTGTTATCGTTTTTGCGCACAAATGAAAATTTTCGCGAAAACGATAATGATTTCGTGCGAAAATTCACGTTTGCGCGCAGAAACGGCCGTGCTAACAGCACTCTTTTTTGAATCAAGCCCTATGTCTACCAAGTCTGTATTTTGTACCAGTGTCTATATTTGGTGTATATCGACTGTATTATTATGTACCTCATGTTTGTTTCTTACTTTGTACAGCGCCACAGAATATTTTGGCACTTTATAAATCCTATACAATAAAACCTAACTGTCCCTGCGTCTTCCACTTTCCCTGTCTGTCCGTCCATTGGAACCTTTTTTGTACTGCGCATGTGCGCAGTACAGAAAGCCATTGGGATGGGAGGTGAGGCCAGGGAGCAGGGCGGCTGTGTGTGCTCCCGATGGGCGGGCGGGTGCGCGCGCATGGCGGGCAGGCGTGGCGAGAGCGCGGCGGATGCGGTTAAATCACTACCTAGAGCCAGTTTTTTAACGGGCTTAGGTAGCCTTGGCAATAATAATAATAAAGTCTTGGATACCTTCTGAGATCTTGTGGTGTCCATAGCTTCACCGGTCAAAGCTTGTCAAACAGCACAGGGGGGACCCACACAATATCAGGTGGTTTCAATATAGAGGAGTGGGTGCCCTGACACCCTGAGGAAAAAAAAAACCCATAGAGACAAGAGGAGCCCAAATAGTGCAGCAGGTTAGTAGCTAATGGATGGTGTATAAAATCAAAAAAGGGCAACCAACCACTTGAGGCAGGTGGAAACAATGAACCTAACTCCTGGATATGGATATGGTCAGTATCTTAGGTAAAAAACAACTGGATGTCACAATGGCGTCCACCATGCGACCCCAGAGAGATCCCCTCCTACCTTGATGGGATGGAGGCGTGTAATGCACACAATAAGCATAAAGAGGCACCCAGGTAATGATAAAATTAGGGTAAAATCAAATAAAACATAGAGAAATGAGGTGGCTTACCTCAGTGACGCACGTCAGTCAAATAAGATAATAAGGCAATGCACTAAGTACTATTGGCTATTGGTACTACGGCACTTGTATTGGCCTGAGGAAGCGGGATCAGACCCGTGAAACGTGTTGCCTGTGCATAAATAATCTTACTGTCTTATTTGACTGTTATCATTCAGGTAAGCCACCTCATTTCTTTTTATTTGATTTTAACCTAATTTTATCCTCACCTGGGTGCCTCTTTACCCTTATTTGGTGGTTTCCTTGTTTGTGCTGATCGGTGTAAATAACAGCAGCTGCCTAGTTTGCTAAGGGTGACCTTTTGGTGATAAATTCCATTTATTTTGGCCTAGTGGCTAATAAGTCCATGAGTTGATGCTTGGGCTATTTAGCTGTGCTGGCTGCTGAAGATTTGTGCGAGGTGCGACTATCTGAATACAAGATAACCGAATGGATTCATCATCTCAGCTTCTGCATTGGCTGACTAATATATTGAACAGCCATTATCATAATCCCAGAGGGAACGCTGTACCTGTGATCCGCTTATACTATCACAATGACAATCTTAGTGTTAATGTGTCTGAGCGCGTAAAGACAAGTGTGACCAGAGACATTATCCGCCACGTGCCTGGCCAGAATTTACTGCAGCAATAATTCCAGTGACCTTACAAGGTTCTGAGCATTTATGACCTCTATGGAAGTTCTGTGTATCTCTTACAATGGCGGCAGACTCACGTCGCGTGGACATGTCTATTAGAGTAATAGTCATTTTCCAGGGGGGTCCTGTTGGAAGCTGGGCTGTAAATATTACCCTTTAGTAGTGGCTGGCTAGCGTAATGATTAAAGAGCAACTTTAACCTCACATGGAGCTTGATTCCTATCAGTAGCTGACACCCCCTTTCCCACAAGAAATCTTTACCTTTTCTCAAATAGAGCATCAGGGGGGTGGCCATTTATTGCGGCTAAACCCCTCCCACAGTGTGATGTCATGACCATGGTTCTGACAGTTTCCTATCTGTGAACCTCATTGCATTGTGCAATATACCAGTATTTCCAACTTCAAACAAGCAGTATCTCACTTTTTAAACATTACTTGTCAGCAGTAAAGATGTAAAAACAAAAATAAGCAATTGTATTCATTGTTATTTTCACTGCAGTTAGTCTTTAAAGAGAACCAGAGATGAAGCACCCTCTTGTATTTTACCTTATAAATCAGTGGGAACATGACAGTAAACACCTAATCTGCTCTTTGTTTCATTGTTCTCTGTTTAATCTGACTGTTATCACCTCTGATAAGAATCCCCAACTGAGCACTCAGTCTAGCTTTGCTAGGGAAAGATTATAGCTGAGTCTGTCTTCTCTGGTGTCTTTTCAAGCCCAAGCCTGCCCCCTTGTGACTCTGCTATAATTATTCCTTGCAAAGCCAGACTGAATGCTCAGTCCGTGATTCTTATCGCAGCTGATAACAGACACTTTTAGCAGTGAGGATGAAACAGAGAGCATGGTAAGTGTTTTCTCTAATGTTCTTACTGATATATATGGTAAAATACACAAGGGTGCTTCGTCTCTCTGGTTCCCTTTAAGGGCTCTGCCTCTGACACAGGAGACCAGGGTTCGAATCTTGGCTCTTCCTGTTCGGTAAGCCAGCACCTATTCAGTAAGGAGTCCTTGGGCTAGACTCCCTAACAGTGCTACTGCCTACTGAGCGTGCCCTAGTGGCTGCAGCTCTGGTGTTTTGAGTCCGCCAGGAGAAAAGCGCAGTAGAAATGTTCATTGTATTGTCTAGCAGCTCTAGATTGTAAGTTCGCCCTTTTGTTTCCTGTTTCTGAGCAATATGTACTGGATTCAAGTCTGATGAAGGAAAAATAGCCGAAAGCTTACTCTTATATTTTTACTTTAGCCAATAAATGGTATCATCCTGATTCAAAACGTCATGCCCTATATCAAATGATCATCTATCAGTATTGGTCATTCAAACGAAACATCAGTTGTATGTATCGGTACATTGTTGTATGTTTTGCACGTTGCACAGCGCTACGGAATATGTTGGCACTCTAAAAATAAGTACCATTTCATTTTGGTTACAAAAATCTAGTGGCTTGGATGAGATTATTTACAGTAAAATTGGGGCTATACTGACTACTGTTAAAATGACACCTTTACTAAGTACAGTTTATGTGTGGCAGCCAGGTGTCAGCTGCTATTTATGATTAAAACAGATCTACAGGAAGCTAAATCCGTAATTGGGCTATATGTGTGATTGCCTAGAGCAGCATGAGGCATGCTGATAGTATAATGTGTGTACATATAAGTATGTACATATAGTACCAATCCTACTGAGTGCTTACTCAGTGGCATAGCTAAGGAGCTATGGGCCCCAGTGCAAGTTGTACACTGGGCTCCCCCAAGCACTCTATACATAACAATTAATACGGTGCATCAAAACCTGCCAAGGACGATAGGGAACAGCTTGTTCATGATTATTACTATTCAAATCATCTATAGAAGTGATTATTACCAGCACAGGACTAATAAAGAGCTAATAAAAAAAAAGTTAATTTTCTTACCTGGTGCTTCTTCCAGTCCCCTGAAGTCCTCCTGCTCCCTTGTTGTGACTCTGCACTCAGCAGTTCCTCCACTGTCCCCTTCTGGCCCCACACATCCTCTATCGCACTCCCGCAGCTGGGAGCATTCTGCGCATGCACAGTAGCATTTTTTGCTTACTTCGCAAACACTACCGCTTAACACCCCCAGCCAAGGGAGTGCATTGGAGGAGGCGTACGGCAGGGAGACCCGCATCCAGCATTGGAGAACACCTGAGGAGCGGCTGAGTGCGGGATGATGGCGAGGGACCAGGAAGACTTCAGGAGGCTGGAAGAAGCCCCAGTTAAGTAAACAGGTATTTTTTTTTTACTTTAGGTTTCCTTTAAGGGTGCTGGACTTTGCAACATGTGACAAGGAAGAAGAGATAGAGCAGGGTCACATGACCATTTGTTCAAGAATGTATTGCTCTTTCTTATTTCATTTTTTTAAATGCCCATGTATGGAAACAGGAAATTTGGGTGCATGTGGTTATTGGACGATTTGGGGTCCCTGTGGGAGCTAATGCAAATATCGGCAATTTGGCACCAAAAGCAGAAATTAGCAAAAAAAAATTTGGTTTTGAAAATTAGAAACTTACAGTTTTTGACATTTTTTATCTTCTGTTTTTAAGAATTTTTCATTTTAGGCACCAGGAAGGAGGGTTTTAGGGTTAGGCATCAGGAAGGGGTTTTAGGGTTAGGCGTCAGGAAAAGGGGTTTTAAGGTTAGGCATCGGGAAGGGAGTTTTAGGGTTAGGGTCAGGAGGGGGTTTCAGCGTTAGACATCAGGAAGGGGGTTTTAGGGTTAGGCACCAGGAAGGGGGTTTTAGGGTTAGGCATCAGGAAGGAGCGTTTTAGGGTTAGGGTTAGGAGGGGCTTTTAGGGTTAGGCATCAGGAAGGAGTTTTAGGGTTAGGCATCAGGAGGGGGTTTTAGGGTTAGGCGTCAGGAAGGGGGGTTTTAGGGTTAGGCATCGGGAAGGGGGTTTTAGGGTTAGGGTCAGGAGGGGGTTTCAGCGTTAGGCATCAGGAAGGGGGTTTTAGGGTTAGGTGTCAGGAAGGGGGGGGGGGGGTTAGTGTTAGGAATCAGGAAGGGGGTTTTAGAGTTAGGCGTCAGCAGGCCTGGCCCTAGACTTTTTGCCGCCTGAGGCAAGCTTTAGGCAAGCTAGCCGCAGGAAGTGACGTCAGTGGAGCGCACGCTGGAACGAGGAAGAGGTGAGTGATCCCTGCCCTTTGCCTCTTATAGCAGCCAGCGACGCAACTTTTTAAAGCTGGAGGGGAGCGGAGGACGGGGGACCCAGGCGAGGGAGGGGGTGTCCGACCCCCTCCCCGCCGCTAGGGCCAATACCCCCTTCCTGCCCGCTATCCCCTCCAGCTCGGGCGGCCCCTCACACCCACGGACGGGCGGGTGCCGCCCCCCCCCAGAAGTGCCGCCTGAGGCAAACGTTTCACGCCGCCTCATGGGCGGGCCGGCCCTGGGCGTCAGGAAGGGGAGTTTTAGGGTTGGGCATTGGAAGGGGGGAGTGTTATGTGTGAGAGTAGGATTAGGTTTAATTGTAGAAAAATATCTGTGACATTTACCAATGTTTTAGCATCGCCATTACCACTGTAAATATTTTTTCATTTTCATCTGGCACCTATTTCATGATGGTATTTATCGTTCATACTTATATCAGCTGCCCCCGATGCCCATTTTTCCTCTCGCCTCTATTTCCTGCACACCCCACGTATAGCCTACTAATGAGGGAGGCTACGAATTCATTAATTCCGGGATTTCAGCTTTAAAATGTTTTAAACATAGTAATGATTAAGGCAGACCTATACCCCTATTCTGCTTAGTTATTCAGCACCCTAGTTTGATTGGCAGTTAGCGATGTTCATCACAGCTCAATCACCTTCCAAGCTAAACACTATCTGTGACGAACATTACGGAAGTCGTGCGCGTAGTCGCCATCGATTTTCGCATAGTCGTGCGCAGTCCCTGTCAGTCCCGGGTAAATGCACAATAGATGTCAATTTCCCTCTCTCTTACTGAGAACAGTAACCTTCCCCCCACATCCTGTTCAGGTCAGGACAGAATTCACACTTGGCTAGCTCCCCTGCCGAGAAGCCATTTGGTACATAGCTCATCTTTCCCCAAAAGGAAAACCAGCTCAAACTGGTTGAGATTCAAAATTTCCCTCCAAGCGTATAGCTTCACACAAAGGGAACGTTAACTTATTAATAATTCAAAATAGGTTTGTCACAGCAAGACCAAAATTACATTTCCTGATACCTAGGAAACAGGTCTATAATTCACATGAATTATCATTCTCTAGCTATCAGGAATCAATTGAGAAACCGCTTTATCCGGCATGCGTAGAGCAAATTCGTTAGACTAGGCGTGTATAGTCTCATTTAATACAGAGTCGCATGCTGCTTACGAATATGGTCTCGGATCTGCGATGCACCCATCTGGGGCGGAATTACACAAATTATTAATAATTGGTACATTCCTTGCTCCAAGTCTGTGGGTGGTAACCTGACTTGCCAGGAGGTAACCCTGCCTCCAACACACCTACTTTCCAGGTAGTGACCGCCCCAAAACTCTGGTCAGTAAAAAGCGTTTGCAAGGAACTCCACCCAGTTCTTCAATTTACATCGACTAGGGAAGTCCAGGCATGTGCTCACGGAAGAACCGGGCGCATGTTGTGTACAAAGGACTTTTAAGCTGAATGCCTACGTTTAAACTGGACTATTTTCTTCATGATTCAAATGGACTGCTCAGCTAACTAAGTAAGAACTTTCTGTTTTATTCCTTTTATTTTTAAGCTCTGTGTTTTATATGTTAATAGGTGTATATAACTGTATGTAATGCATTTGTGTTATTAAACGTTTAAAAATCGTTTAGCGGTTATGACCTGTTGCTGAACATACACAATCGTACCTATTCTCCTGAACTCGCTACCCTGTGTTTAATAGAAGTATACATTTATAACCCGTATGCGAGAACCCGGCCCAGACATAACGATCTGGCCCAGATTCTTGCATACTGCTAGGGGTTACTAAAGTGTTCTCGAAGTCCTAGTAAAATTACAGTAGCGGGCTGTGTAACTCGCTTGGTGGCAGATCTTTGAATTGTATATGTGTGTGGAGTGATTCGGTTGGTATCAGAACGCTCCCTTCGCGAGTCAGTTCATCAAATTGCGAATGCGGGTTACCCTTCGTGATGAACAAATGACCGTGTAAGAGGATTTCTGACGCTGATCGATTTACCCCATCCGCAGACCGGCTCGCGGTCTGTGACATTTGTTTGGCAGCTTATTGGGATTTGTGTATGTTCAGAACATCAACGGCAACGTTATTTGATTAACCTGCCAGAACAGATCAAAAATCTGTGGTTGATAACCGGTGCATTACCATTTATATAGACTAAACGTGTAGCACAGAGTTCCCCCCCCCAATCTCTTTTCCTATCCTATCTTTTATTTGGCAAAAATGGCTGCAGCAAGATACAAGAAAATGTCAGTGGCAGACCTAGTAAACTTGTGTGAGGAAAAAGGCATTGTGACTTATAGAAAAAAGAAATCGCAATTGATCGAGGACTTGTTGCGACTGAATACCCAGCCGGAGCAGATGCTGGGAGAGCACACTCCTGGTTCAGACGGTGCTGTAACTGGGGCAGAGGAAAGTGAGCGGTTGGAGCAAAGCAACCCACTTCCAGACCCAGAGGAAAACGGTACCGCGGCTGAACCGGTCGCTGTAACTGCTGAGGAGCATGGTGGCCGGCAGGAGCCCGCCCATGCCAACCTGTTCTGTGTTCCTGATGCTGGAATGCAACCTGGATTACAAAGGCTGTTGGAGACAAATCCTGAGCTGTACATGCAGATTGTCAGAGAGAATGCTGACCGTGCAGAACGCCAGGCGGAACGGGAAGCGGACCGTGCAGAGCGCCGGTGGCTTGCTGAGAGAGAAGCGGAAAGAGAGGAGAGAGCAGCCGCACGCAGACATGACCTTGAAATGGCCAACCTGCGAACGCAAGGCCAAAATCCCTCACAAAGTGCTCCGGAACCCCGGCCCACAGCAGGCCCGTTTGGGACTCCAAAGTTTAAATTCCCAGAAATGGAGAAGGGAACCGACCCGGACACTTATTTACACTCATTTGAAAAGACTTGTCGTCAGCATCATCTGCCCCAGGAGCAGTGGGCGAGATATCTGACACCCAACTTGCGGGACAAAGCGCTTGAGGCGTTTGTGGACTTACCCGCTGACAAGGACAATGACTATGAGGCGATAAAAGCTGCAATTATCGCCAAATACCAGCTGACCCCAGAGGTCTATCGCAAAAAGTTTCGCTCCCTGCAGAAAGGCCACACTGACTCTTACACCGACCTGGAGAGTCGCCTGCTGACTGTGTTCAGGCAGTGGTCACGGGGCCTCAAAAAAGACTCTCACCAAGGTCTGGAGGACCTCATCGTGCAGGAGCAGTTGCTGAACTGCTGCACTCCAGATGTCCGGCAGTTTGTCTTGGAGCGGAAGCCTGAATCCGCCAAAGCTGCCGCAGAACTTGCAGACACTTTTGTGGCCACCCGTGTGCCGGACAGCCGCAAACCTCCAGTCCCGAGCTGGAGAGGGGGGAGACCTATACAACCCAGCTCTCCTCCCCCTGCTAACCGTGGGAATCGGGTCCCACAGCCACAGAGGCCGGATGCTGCACCTGCTACTCATCCGCCTGATGCCACATATGTTCCGAAGTGTTACCACTGTGGACAGCGAGGACACCTCAAGTCTGCCTGCCCCGAGGTGAGGACGCCGTCTCCAGAGCCTAGCGCAGAAGTGGCTAGCGCATCCTCTACTGCACACGCCTACCTCGTCATGGGAGCAGCAAATCCTCGACTTTCCGGAAATCATCAAGTCGTGGAAGTTAACGACCAGATCGCTGTTGGTTTCCGCGACACAGGCGCAGAGCTTACCTTGGTTCGCTCTCATCTTGTAGCCAGGGAGAATTTCCTGCCTAATGAGCGTGTCACACTTTTGGGAGTTGGTGGCACACACGCACGCATCGCCAAAGCTCGTGTTGTTCTCGATTGGGGAAGGGGCCGCCAGTCAAAAGTTGTGGGGGTGACAGATGACATCCCAGTGCCTGTGCTGTTGGGCACCGATCTTGGCACCCTACGATCCTTTTATGAACCTGTGATCAACACCCCGGATTGCCAGTCTGGACCCACTCAGGTACTGTACAAGCTTGGGGTGGGACAGAGGGAGGCAGCCAGGGTAATGGTACCTAGCCCTCCTAGGGAAGGAGGGAAGGAAGCGGTACCTGTTTCTAATGGACAGCTGTCTAGTCACGGTTTGTCTGACTCTAAACCTGTCACTGTTGTTCCAGATACCTGTGTACATGTGAAAAATGAACGTAACTGTGATTTTAATGTTGTACCAGATGTTGCTAATAGCTTTCATGCTGAATCTCACAGTGCTAAAAATGATGTATGTTTAAATGTGACAGTCTCTAATCTAAGAGGTAACAGTCTTGTTTTGCCTGGGTCATATCCGTCCAGGGCAGTGGAAGCAGGCCAGGTGTCAGAGCAGGCAGCTGGGGGCCTAGACCTCCCCTCCTGCTATGACAGCCAGAGTGCTCCACCATTGTCTGCTGTTAACAAACAGCTGGTGGAGACAGGCCGTTCCTTCCCTGTCTCACCCTTGCATGCCTTCCCCTTGCAGAAGCAACCCAGTGCAAAACTGCCCACAGGTCCACCCTCTATCCTTCCTGGAGAAGGGGCAAGCCTCGCCACCCAGGTGAAGGCAAATTCGTTTTTAAAATTGTGCTCTAATGTTCACCTAGGTTGTGCTGACCAAAATGTTGTGCCAAGGTGTAGTCAGTTAGAGCAGGGGTATGCTACGCTGCTTCCAGATTCGCAGGCTGACACCCGAGAGTCAGGAAGTGACCCGGATGTCAGCCAACGACTCTCTCCCTTACAGGAAGCGCTATGCAAACCCAGCCAGGCCTTTAGAGGTAAGCCTGTTGGTGTGCATCGCACCGTCCGCAAAGCGGACACTGGGACACACCGGACCATGAGGCCTTACGCTTCTGGTGAGTTGTCTAACGGGCAGTCAGATAAGAAGTCGAGAACCCGGTCAGTAGCTAAGCGCCGCGTAGAGCGAGTCATGCAGACCCACTCTGTGCGTCCGGCTGGTAGGAGGGAGATGTGACGAACATTACGGAAGTCGTGCGCGTAGTCGCCATCGATTTTCGCATAGTCGTGCGCAGTCCCTGTCAGTCCCGGGTAAATGCACAATAGATGTCAATTTCCCTCTCTCTTACTGAGAACAGTAACCTTCCCCCCACATCCTGTTCAGGTCAGGACAGAATTCACACTTGGCTAGCTCCCCTGCCGAGAAGCCATTTGGTACATAGCTCATCTTTCCCCAAAAGGAAAACCAGCTCAAACTGGTTGAGATTCAAAATTTCCCTCCAAGCGTATAGCTTCACACAAAGGGAACGTTAACTTATTAATAATTCAAAATAGGTTTGTCACAGCAAGACCAAAATTACATTTCCTGATACCTAGGAAACAGGTCTATAATTCACATGAATTATCATTCTCTAGCTATCAGGAATCAATTGAGAAACCGCTTTATCCGGCATGCGTAGAGCAAATTCGTTAGACTAGGCGTGTATAGTCTCATTTAATACAGAGTCGCATGCTGCTTACGAATATGGTCTCGGATCTGCGATGCACCCATCTGGGGCGGAATTACACAAATTATTAATAATTGGTACATTCCTTGCTCCAAGTCTGTGGGTGGTAACCTGACTTGCCAGGAGGTAACCCTGCCTCCAACACACCTACTTTCCAGGTAGTGACCGCCCCAAAACTCTGGTCAGTAAAAAGCGTTTGCAAGGAACTCCACCCAGTTCTTCAATTTACATCGACTAGGGAAGTCCAGGCATGTGCTCACGGAAGAACCGGGCGCATGTTGTGTACAAAGGACTTTTAAGCTGAATGCCTACGTTTAAACTGGACTATTTTCTTCATGATTCAAATGGACTGCTCAGCTAACTAAGTAAGAACTTTCTGTTTTATTCCTTTTATTTTTAAGCTCTGTGTTTTATATGTTAATAGGTGTATATAACTGTATGTAATGCATTTGTGTTATTAAACGTTTAAAAATCGTTTAGCGGTTATGACCTGTTGCTGAACATACACAATCGTACCTATTCTCCTGAACTCGCTACCCTGTGTTTAATAGAAGTATACATTTATAACCCGTATGCGAGAACCCGGCCCAGACATAACGATCTGGCCCAGATTCTTGCATACTGCTAGGGGTTACTAAAGTGTTCTCGAAGTCCTAGTAAAATTACAGTAGCGGGCTGTGTAACTCGCTTGGTGGCAGATCTTTGAATTGTATATGTGTGTGGAGTGATTCGGTTGGTATCAGAACGCTCCCTTCGCGAGTCAGTTCATCAAATTGCGAATGCGGGTTACCCTTCGTGATGAACAAATGACCGTGTAAGAGGATTTCTGACGCTGATCGATTTACCCCATCCGCAGACCGGCTCGCGGTCTGTGACACTATCTACCTCTATAATCTACGCATTCTCCTAATGTAGTCTCAAGGGCACCTTCTCTGTTAGGTGCCAAGTTTGCTCAATTAAGGTTTACTGGAAAAAGTAAGCTTATATAAGCGCAACCTGCATTACCTAACTAATGAACAGACCTTTCTTCTTTTTCGTTCTGTCTGGGCATCCCCCATAAAGAATTTTTTCACTGCATCATTTACATAGATCTGTCCATCAGTCCTAAAAGAGGGACTAATGAAGAAGTAAGAGGGACAGAGGAATTTGGTTCCCAAAGAGGGACTGTCCCTCCAAAAAATGGACAGCTGGGAACTATGGGAGACGCTGTGTAAAGCTCACACTGGGGCCGAGGCGTATATACAGGGGTGCAGTGATAGCATGTGCCATGGGCGCCTCTTGCTGGGGGCACTGCTCCATAGCATGCTTGGACTTCTCCATACAGATACTAGTTTTATCTGGTGGACATAAGGGAACAAGCTGCCTGTTATTAGGGGGATATGTATAGGGTACTACATTCTTTCAGGCCATGCTTCTCTTCAAGGTGGACACAGTCGATTCAACCGGCACTAACATGTTAAAATATTTGGAGGATGTTCCCCCACACTTCCCCGGCAGCAGATTTCAGTGTTTGCAGAGGCACAGTCTTCCTTAGATACGCATCTGCACTGGGGCCCATAACTGCTTAGCTATGTTTGCCATTTTGACTTAAGAGATGGGATAACACGGTGGGCAGCGCGGTGGCGTAGTGGTTAGCGCTCTCGCCTTGCAGCACTGGGTCCCCGGTTTGAATCCCAGCCAAGGCAACATCTGCAAGGAGTTTGTATGTTCTCCCTGTGTCTGCGTGTTTCCTCCGGGCACTCCGGTTTCCTCCCACATCCCAAAAACATACAGATAAGTTAATTGCCTTTCCCCTAATTCGGCCCTAGACTATAATACATGCACTACATGGTACATACATAGACATCACGATACAAACATAGACATACAGTATGACTCTGATAGGGACTAGATCAGGTATGGGCAAACTTGGCCCTCCAGCTGTTACGGAACTACAAGTCCCACAATGCATTTGCCTTTATGAGTCATGACTGTGTCTGTCAGACCCCTGCAATGCATTGTGGGACTTGTAGTTCCGTAACAGCTGGAGGGCCAAGTTTGCCCATGCCTGGACTAGATTGTGACCCCATCTGAGGGACAGTTAGTGACAAAACAATATACTCTGTACAGCGCTGCGTAATATGTCAGCGCTATATAAATACTTAAATAAATAAATAACTAGCCTGGTGCTGATGCTGCTCTCTAATTCTATCTTGTGACTTACAGCAGATATCTGACAGAGGATAAATTGCCCTCAGACACATGCTTTGGTTTCTCTGAGGAACACACACTGTTCTCTTTTTTTTTTCCTTCTCTGCTTTCTGAGTAAACTTTATTTAACTCTTCAGACGACATTGTCACATAACTCAAGATCAGTGGATAAGCTGTATAAGAGCATAGGGATCATAACATATCTTAACCGGAACAGCACAGCTGTACTGTGTATCAGTGGTGGACACAGCCAGCAGTGGGCCCCTGTGCAAAATTGTAATTGTGGGCCCCCTACGACCGCGGCAAAATATGGGCGTGGCTACAACCTGCGGCGCGTTAAGCGCTCCGCGGCACAAAATAGGTGTGGATAGAACCTGCGGCGCGGCAAAAAAATGGGCGTGGCAATGACCAGATGAGGGCGGAGCTAACTGTAACTTAAAGCGAACCTGGGGTGAGGGTTTATTTCCTTTTAAACAATACTAGTTGCCTGGCGGCCCTGCTGATTTATCTGGCTGCAGTAATAAACTGAATTACACCAGCAACAAGCATGCAGCTAATCTTCTCAGTTCTGACAATATTGTCAGAAACCCCTGAACTGCTGCATGCTTGTTCAGGGTGTATGGTTGAAAGAATAAGAGGCAGAGGACCAGCACGGCAGCCAGGCAACTGGTATTGCTTAAAAGGAGAGAAATATGGCAGCCTCAAGATTATTCTCAACTCAGGTTCCCTTGAAAAGTGCAACGCAAAGACAGTGGGCCCAAGTTTTGGTGACCCTTTCCCCAGAAAATTCACATAATTGTGCAGGTTTTCTCAAGAAAATACACATCATGTCGGCAGATATGCCCAGAAAATACATGCAATCATGTCGGCAGATATGCCCAGAAAATATGTGCAATCATTTCGGCAGATATGCCCAAAAAATACGTGCAATCATTTTGGCAGATATGCCCAGAAAATACGTGCAATCAAGTCGGCAGATATGCCCAGAAAATACGTGCAATCATGTCG
Organism: Hyperolius riggenbachi; assembly: GCF_040937935.1. Classification (NCBI taxonomy): domain Eukaryota; kingdom Metazoa; phylum Chordata; class Amphibia; order Anura; family Hyperoliidae; genus Hyperolius; species Hyperolius riggenbachi. The sequence goes on from NC_090654.1 coordinate 39,888,654, forward strand.
GCAGATATGCCCAGAAAATACGTGCAATCATGTCGGCAGATATGCCCAGAAAATACGTGCAATCATGTCGGCAGATATGCCCAGAAAATACGTGCAATCAAGTCGGCAGATATGCCCAGAAAATACGTGCAATCAAGTCGGCAGATATGCCCAGAAAATACATGCAAACAAGGCGGCAGATATGCCCAGAAAATACGTGCAATCAAGTCGGCAGATATGCCCAGAAAATACGTGCAATCATGTCGGCAGATATGCCCAGAAAATACATGCAATCATGTTGGCAGATTTGCGCAGAAAATACATGCAATCATGTGGCAGACCTGCCCAGAACATACACCTGCTAATATAAATAAAAAAACAAAAACATTTACTCACCTGCAGCAGCAGACCTCCTGTCCCAGCCTCCATCCGGCGCGCAGCTCCCATGGGTGGTTGGGTGGATAGGTAGCCTGGTGGGTGGGTGGGTGAGTGGGTTGGTAGCCTGGTGGGTGGGTGGGTAGGTAGCCTGGTGGGTAGGTAGCCTTGGTGGGTGGGTTGGTAACTAGCCCGGTAGGTAGGTAGCCTGGTGGGTGGGTAGGTAGGTAGCCTGGTGGGTAGGTGTGTAGGAAGGTAGCCTGGTGGGTGGGTAGCCTGTTGGGTGGGTTGGTAACTAGCCCGGTAGGTAGCCGGGTGGGTGGTTAGGTAGGTAGCCTGGTGGGTGGGTGGGTAGGTAGGTAGCCTGGTGTGTGGGTGGGTAGGTAGGTAGCCTGGTGGGTGGGTAGCCGGGTGGGTGGGTAGGTAGCCTGGTGGGTGGGTTGGTAACTAGCCCGGTAGGTAGCCGGGTGGGTGGTTAGGTAGGTAGCCGGGTGGGTAGGTAGGTAGCCGGGTGGGTGGTTAGGTAGGTAGCCGGGTGGGTAGGTAGGTAGGAAGCCTGGTGGGTGGGTAGGTAGCCGGGTGGGTAGGTAGGAAGCCTGGTGGGTGGGTAGGTAGCCGGGTGGGTAGGTAGGTAGGAAGCCTGGTGGGTGGTTAGGTAGTTGGGTGGGTAGGTAGGTAGGAAGCCTGGTGGGTGGGTGGGTAGGTAGCCGGGTGAGTAGGTGGTTAGGTAGCCGGGTGGGTAGGTGGTTAGGTAGCTGGGTGGGTAGGTAGGTAGGAAGCCTGGTGGGTGGTTAGGTAGTCGGGTGGGTAGGTAGGTAGGAAGCCTGGTGGGTGGGTAGGTAGCCGGGTGGGTAGGTGGTTAGGTAGCCGGGTGGGTAGGTAGGTAGGTAGCCGGGTGGGTATGTAGCCTGGTGGGTCGGTAGGTAGCCGGGTGGGTAGGTGGTTAGGTAGCCGGGTGGGTAGGTAGCCTGGTGGGTGGGTAGGTAGCCGGGTGGGTGGTTAGGTAGTCGGGTGGGTGGTTAGGTAGGAAGGCTGGTGGGTGGGTAGGTAGCCAGGTGGGTAGGTAGGAAGCTTGGTGGGTGGGTAGGTAGCCGGGTGGTTAGGTAGGTAGAAAGCCTGGTGGGTGGTTAGGTAGTCGGGTGGGTAGGTAGGTAGGAAGCCTGGTGGGTGGGTAGGTAGCCGGGTGGGTAGGTGGTTAGGTAGCCGGGTGGGTCGGCAGGTAGCCCTTTTAGTAGCTATCCGGGTGGGGGGCCCGACTCCTATCCTCCCTCCCTCCCTTCCTTCCTCACCTCGGAGGGCCCTCCTCCTGATATGCGCGGCGGAAGAGCGAGCGGCAAATACAGGAAGTCTTCGGCTCTCCAGGCAGACGCTAGAGGGCTCCGCCGCTTGGTCTCCAATATGTCTCCAACTCTGTCGACATATTGGAGACCAAGCGGCTGAGCCCTCTAGCGCATGCCTGGAGACCCGGATTTGCCGCTCTCCCGCCGTGCATACCGGGAGGGGGGCCCCCGAGGTGAGGGAGGGGGGCCCCCGAGGTGAGGGAGGGAGGGAGGATAGGAGTCGGGGCCCCCCGGGGGAAAAAATAATAAAAAAATATATACATTAAAAAAAAAAATACTTAATGGGCCCCTGAAGAAAACGGAACTTCAGGGGCCCTCGTGCGGCGGCACGGCCTGCACGGCCGTATGTCTGCCACTGCTGTGTATCTATGCCCCTGTGGACTTCACTTCAGCACCAGGGGCGTAGATTCTCTGTAGATCTCCACGTTTACAGTGGCGTGTGCCCGTGCTCACAACACACCCACCCACCCCCTTCCCCCTGTAGCAAAGTACTGATCGGGAAATAGCAACATGTGTTCCTATCCCCATCAGCAGGGCCGGATTTGTACTTTCCAGTGCCCTAGGCCTGCTGTCACCAAGTGCCCCCTCCCAAAAAAAATGTTTTCCAACACTCTGACTAGCGATCATTGGTTTGAATGGGCTCATTTCAGTTGTACTGCTCTGCCCCCCATTCAACAGATAATTCCTGTAATTTGCGCTCCTGCCCGAATGTGCACAGCACCCGATAGTGTTCTGGGCATGCATACTTGAGAAATGACGCTGATGTATGACCGAGACTTGTCAAGAATGCATAACACTGTATCGGCCTCGGTTGCTGTGCACATCTGGGCAGGAGCAAGAAATTACAGGGAGTTCCGAGTGGCCAGAGCATGCACTGCTTCTTTGTCCTCTGTGCGACTGGCTGCAGTCGGAGCCACAAACAGGTGGCAGGGCAGTGCAATGGAGAGAAGCCCATCCAAAACAGAGAAAAGGTAAGCAGCAAACATCCTAAGACCCACTTTGGATGTTCTGTTGTAATTATAGTGGACCTGAACTCAGAACTTCCTCTCTGCTCTAAAAGTTACGCAACAACATAACCTTTAAATAAACACATTTCTTTGTTACAGCTGATACAAATCCTGCAATAAATCTGCAGTGTGTCTAGTTCCTGCTTTTATGGAAGCAGACATATTTTTAACATCCTGTGCTTTCAAATGAGCGTAGATGTTGTGGCAGTCAGGTGACACATTGTAGAGATCAAAGTACAGTACAACTTGTGACACAGAGGAGGGGGAATTAGACAGGCTCTCTACATACATACATGGATGGTACATTTCTCTGTTTTCCTTCTGTCCTGTGCAAGAGTTCAGGTCCACTTTAAAGCATCTGAATGACATTTATTTATATTTGCTGAAAAATCTATATATCTCTTTTGAATGCTGAATGTACATATGGTGGTGTGCTCTAACATATTGACAGTATACAGGAACAAAGTCTGAAGAAGGCTTATTAGCAGAAAGATTACTCTTTTTCTTTTAAGTCAATAAATGGTATCATCCTGATTCAAAACTCTCTGCTTTCGCTGATGGCTAAGATTTTACAATGCTCTACTGCTACAGGAAAGTAGAAGGATGCCAAACCATACACACTAGCATAGAGGCAGTAACAGCTCAGGTGACAGTTTAGCAATGAAAGGGAAGCAAACTACATTTTTATTCCTGCAATTCTTATAGCTGGTAGGAGCAGGACAGAGAATGAGTCAGGTAAGAGTTAATTGAAATGGAAGAGATCACTACTAGCTAGGAAAAAAAAAAGAGAAACATAAATTAGGGTTAGATAAAGTAATTAACAGCTGCTGGGGTCAGTGTCAAAGCTGTAAAAGAGGTGAAGAAACTAGTAAAGCTCACTGATGTTTGTGAATGCCTGCATTAAAACTCAGCGGAACTTAGTTGTATCTGCTTTGTAATGTAAATCTCTGGTATTTCACACATCGATCTGTATGCCCATCACACAGAGGAATGGATTATCAGGTGACAGTTATGATTGATCCTGATTGTTATAACACATCAGGAAATGTGAGAGAGAGAAGCAGGGATTGGGGAACTCTGGAATTCAGCAGAGCAGGGCGCTGGCTGCACTGCGGGACCAGAAGAGATTATTTACTTTGACATATGACCTCTTCTCTCTCCAAGTCATGCCACACTTCTTATCTTATCTGATTTTATCTCCCTAGGTCGTGGCCTTTCTGGCCTTCCCAGAAACCCGGCCCTGCCCATCAGAGTCCCTGTAGTGAATGATCATCTGGCATCAATGAAATGCAGATGGTCATTCACAAAATGAAAGTAAAAACATACAGTTTTACACTACTTCCTGTGTACTGTTCAGTACACAGTATAGTGTGTTAACATCTAGTGGCCAAAAAAATAAAATACACACACATACATATGTAAAATAAATAAATATTCACCCTTAAATTTTAACCCCTTATTCGACATATGTTGTACTAGGGACACAATTTAAATGTAATAACCGGGATAAATAGGCAAAAAGTGTGGGGGGTTCTATCGTAGCACATTTTATTTTAAAATGATAATGGCTGAAAAATTGAGAAATTTTCTTTTTCTTGTTATTCCCTTTAAAATGCATAAAATAATTCTTAGCAAAAAGTACCACTCAAAGAAAGTTTAATTTGTGGCAAAAAAAATGCATAGATCATTTTGGTGTGATAAGTTGTGATAAAGTTATTGGCAAATGAATGGAAGGAGCGTGATGTTGGAAAATTACTCTGGTTTTTAAGGGGAAACAACCTGAGGTGGGGAACTGGTTGAAAAGCTAGGCCACAAAGTTACAGGACTTTCAGCTGTACTTTATAAGGACGGAACGGCTGCACTGACCGCAGCTATAAGCAGACATGTGCAGATTCATTCATTTATCTCCACACGCTCCCCACAGGAATAAAATAATTAGCAAAGAAATTAAAAACACACAGACCAGGCTCTGCTAATATGGATGATAAGAGCGGTGTACGGAGGGAGAAGGTGCTGACTCCTATGCTCTCTCCTCATGTATTGCCCCCAGAGGAGGGGAGATAGAGAGAGAGGAAGCCTATTTTACTGATCCCATTGCAATGCTGAGGAAGAGTCCGATTCTCACCTATTATATCTTCATCACACTGTGTGTGCATAATGCATGGACAGAGAAGAACAATACCCAGCATGACCCACTCTTTACTGCGCTATTCATCTCTCTGCCTCTCCCAGTCAGGGGAAATTGCCTTATTACATTATTAGGTTCACAGTAGGGACCACCGAGAAAGTGCATAGAGGATCATTCAAAGCCAAACTTCATCCAGGAATCTAAAAATACCATTAGATAACTTGGCAAGAGAAGTGCCTAAATGTTATCTGCTCTTTCTCTCGAACAAGGCTTTTGCAACTTAAAAAATTCCGATATAGCATACCTCCCAACTTTTTGAGATAAGAAAGAGGGACACTCTAAGACACGCCCCTGCCACATCTCTAACCACTCCCTGCCACGCCCCTGTCATGCCGCTAACCACACCACCGCCACACCTCTTGTCATGCATATGCAAGAATTCAGAAGGAGATGTAGTTTTTTCATTCAGACCACCCAGATCCTTTTTCCTTTATTTTAAAACTTAAATTTAAAAATAGAAATAACATTTAGAGTCCATTAAACACATTTACAGTTGAAAAATACATATATTTGCACAGATCTGTACACGAGTCCTGAAAGAAGGATACGTGAGGAAGAAAGAGGGACAGGGGCATTTAATTCCCAAAGAGGAGCTGTTTCTCTGAAAAGGGACAGTTCGGAGCTATGTATATAGGGATGGCAATGCTTAATACAACTCATGGAGAAGCATGTGATCAGTTTGATCAGCTGATAGATTTGTACGGTTCTCATTTGATGCTGTAATGACTTCCTGGTTTAACGCATGATTATGACCAGAAAATAAGATTCTTACAAATGTATCAGCTGATCAGATTGATCACATGCTTCTCCATGAGATCCCAGATGCATTGCCATCCTTATATCCTATATTTAGAAACATGATCACATGACCTGCATTACCACAGCTGGAGAAGCGATTACTGCTGCTGTTTGACTAAAGGTGTACACACAGGAACAACAACAGTAGGGATCAGGATCCTTAGGGTGACAGTTCCGGATACAACCTTATATAGACACATCCCTCAGCCACAGCCACATAACATCTACTGTTGCTATGGAGAGGGGGGGAGAGACAACAGCACAGGAGCATGGAGCAACTTCTGGTGGGCGGAGTTAGGAAGGGAATAATGTACTCATTGGTCACTGTGGCATGCCTAATCTTTAAATAATGTCACTGGGCAGTTGTACATGTGTTATATTCCTATTCCTGAACCGCTGCCTTGGCCCAGTCCCTTGTAAAGTGTGTACGAGACTTTAGCCTCATGACATGAGTACGTATTTCCGCATCAATTGGGCTCCAGGTGGTGCCGCTAATAGTAAAATGTAGGTAATTTCAATTACCAATATTTAACCATACACAACCCGGCACCTATCCTAACCTAAATCCACCTTTTGGTCTAAGTGTCTAAGCATAACCTTCCCCCTCCCCCCCCCCAATCCCTAACCCCCCTTGGGTGCCTAATAAACCTCACCCCCACCTAATGCCTAGCACTAACCTCCCCCCGTAAGTGCCTAAAAATAAACACTCCCTGTTGGGTCCTAACTCTAACCCAGAGATCGGGCACCAAAATGCCCGATAGCTGAAGCTGATAGGCTACGATCAACTACAACCATTAAATACTATGTTGTTGCCGATCGGCTTCTAGCTGCGCCCAAATGACCGGTTGTTACCATTCTGTATCTTGTTACCTTGACAAAGGGGACCCCACGGGGCCTCGAAATGACTCGTTGGTGTATGGAGTGGATTTGTGGCACGATACTTAAATAAAACCTGGAACTTGGTTCATCGAGTGTGCGGACCCCTTGGATTTTTTTGCATTGCACATCGGTCCAGCACCTCTACAGTGGTGTGTGATTCTTTATTGATTTGTCAAATGACCGGTTGGACGCTTGATTACTAATAGTTAACACAGGTGTCTATTAGACACCTTCCGATCGCAGCGCCCAGATAACCTTATCTGCATGATATTGTTCACATGCCAACACGAGACGTAGAGACTGACTGTGCTGGAGGATATATATATTCTTCTCAATGAACAAAAATCTCAGCTTGTTTTCCTGAACAAGCCCATCTCCTCCGCGTCTCAATTTAGAGCCTGTATGCGGTCTCCTGGCAGCAGATCCCCCTCTGTGAGCAAAAATCTATACTTGTGTAACCGCAGTGAGAGCCTACAGAACCCTCGGCGCCTGTTACTATAGAAATGACCCGTCTTCTTTCACGTATATTCGTATACAACTCATCCTCCGGAGAGAGATGTTTTTGTAGATAGTGTTTACTGAGACTGACAGCATTATCTGATGCGCACCGGGGGGAAGTGTCCCCAGATACAGGTCTACAGTACATATGAGACTATAATTCACTATGAATTCATTTCAGCTTTATGTATTGGAAGAGTTGAAGGCAAACATTGAATGACCTGCAACTGTCCAGTTCTGACCTGTAAGACCTGTCTTGCCCATTCATGTCCCGTCTGGCCTATCCTAGAATGTCCAGTTCCGACTTATAAGTCCTGACTCGCCCATTCATGTATTGTCTGGCCTGTCCTATTCTGTCCAGTCCTGAGCTGTAAGTTCTGACTTGCCCATTCATGTCCCGTCTGGCCTGTCCTATTCTGTCCAGTCCTGAGCTGTAAGTCCTGACTCGCCCATTCATGTCCCGTCTGGCCGGTCATATTCTGTCCAGTCCTGAGCTGTAAGTCCTGACTCGCCCATTCATGTCCTGTCTGGCCTGTCCTATCCTGTCCAGTTCTGACCTGTAAGTCCTGACTCGCCCATTCCTGTCCTGTCTGGCTTGTCCTGAGCTGTAAGTCCTGTCTTGCCCACTTCTGTCCTGTCCAGCCTGTCCTATAATGTCCAGTTCTGACCTGTAGGTCCTGACTCGCCCATTCATCTCCTGTCTGGCCTGTCCTATTCTGTCCAGTTCTGAGCTGTAAGTCCTGTCTTGCCCACTTCTGTCCTATCCAGCCTGTCCTATAATGTCCAGTTCTGACCTGTAAGTCCTGTCTCACCCATTCCTGTCCTGCTGGCCTGTCCTATTCTGTCCAGTTCTGAGCTGTAAGTCCTGTCTTGCCCATTCTTATCTGCCCTGTCCTATACTGTCGAGTCCTCTCTGACCTGTCCTATTCTGTCCAGTCCTATATGACCTCTCCAGTCCTATCTGACCTGTCCTATTCTGTCCAGTCCTATATGACATGTCCTAATCTGTCCAGTCCTATCTGACATGTCCTGTTCTGTCCAGTACTATCTGACCTGACCTATTCTGTACAGTCCTATTCTCTCCAGTCCTATTTGACCTGTCCTATTCTGTCCAGTCCTATCTTACCTGTCCTATTCTCTCCAGTCCTATCTGACCTGTCCTATTCTGTCCAGTCCTATCTAACCTGTCCTATTCTGTACAGTCCTATCTGACCTGTGCTCGCTCTCACCATCTCTCTGTGCTCACTACTTCAGTCTGTCCTCCCTTTCTGAGCTGTCTCTTCTCTGTTTGCTCTTTATCTCCGTGATCTTTCCTTTTCTTGTTGCCATCTCTCTCTCTCTTGCTCTTCTATGGGGAAATGAGAAGCAATAGAGCTGAATAGACAGCTGCCTTTTGTCAGACTGAAAGCCACTGAGAAAGTGAGAAACAAGGAGACTATCCACCAGTAGTAGACAATGGATTGAGAATACAGGTAAACACACTGGTGGGCTGTTTCTAGCAAATTTCATTACTTAGATTAGTGGAATCTGCCACTAGTCTTTTCTCTGCTACCTATCCAAGTGATGCAAACTGACTTTAATAATTTTATTGCTTGGAATGACATTAAATCTCAGATCAGGTCTTCTCCGCGCCTGATCCACGCCATGCTCCGCCTGATTCGGGCGCCGCCATAGACCGTAATTTTAAAGAGGAACTTTAACCAAGCATTGAACTTCATCCCAATCAGTAGCTGATACCCCCTTTCCCATGAGAAATATTTACCATTTGTTGAATAGCTCATCAGGGGGCTCTGTATGGCTGATATTGTGGAGAAACCCCTCCCACAGTGTGATGTCATCATGACCATGGTCCTGACAGTTTGTTGTCTGTGAACCTCATTGCATTGTGGGAAATAAGAGCTTTTTCCTACTGCCAAGCAGGCAGTATCTCCCGCTGTGCATAGAACTCTCAGTAATGAACATTCCATACAGATAACCTGGCAGAACCAAAAATGTCGGCACCAGTGATACATTTCAGAATGTAAATCAGGGAGAGAAAAGATGTTACAATGGGCAAACACTGACTAAATGATCTATAAATGAATATTGTAAAACATAGGCAATTTTATTCATTATGTTATTTTCACTACAATTCCTCTTTAATACAGCCCTGGGGATGGAGGAGGATTTTGCAATAAATCCCTCGAATTACGTGTCTCCCCCGAGTTGCTACAACTCAGAGGGGGGGAGAGGTTATTTTTGTTTGTTTGTTTGTTTGTTTTTTTGCAGGATCACTCAGGTTTATTGGTGTTCTCTGTTCTCCAGCCTAAAACTGTAAAGCAGCCTAACTTTCTTCTGTAATAGTTTAATGCAACTGTGTATAGTTTTTCTTCTCCATTGAAGATAGTTCATAATTAGTAGTATTTGTTGAAATATAGGACTTAATGCGGTTTTAGGTGGAGAATTTGGTCAGATGAGATGTCGGTGATGCTGGGCGGTGAGTGCACATCAGCTTGGTGTAAGAAACAGGGCAGAAAATTCATAGTTTTTTACTTTCCCCTAAGTTTCAGAGGTAGCAGGGTGGGTCATCTTTCGGCTCACCCTGCGCTCAACTGAACAATGACTTGGTGATACCTAAGCATGAAATCTTGCTGTAGCATTTCCAGTTTTGTAACACAGATCTCCCTGTTTCCACAGCTATGGAAGAACTGGATGGTGATGAAGTCCGTGTCTCATCAAGGGGGCGCTTTGCAGAGAGGGACATTGTGCAGGTAAAGCAGCTACTGGATGACAGAAACGTCTTCCTTGCTTCGCCTAGGTTATGGCCTCAGTTCCACACTGAATACAAGTTCACATCTTTCCTGAAAGTGAAGCCGAGCAATATAACTGAGTATATGAACTCCAAAATGGCTTAACCTCCTGGGCGATAATCCCGAGCTGAGCTCGGGGTATATCGCGCAGGAGGATTTCTCAGGCCCTGGTGGGCCGATTTGCATATTTTTTTTTTTGTTACACGCAGCTAGCACTTTGCTAGCTGCGTGTAACTTCCGATCGTCGCCGCCGATCCGCCGCTACCCTCCGTGCCGCGCAGCCCCCCCCTCCAGACCCCTTGCGCAGCCTGGCCAATCAGTGCCAGGCAGCGCTGAGGAGTGGATCGTGACTCCCTCTGATGTCACGACGTCCATGACGTCGGTGACGTCATCCCGCCCCATCGCCATGGTGACCGGGGAAGCCCAGCAGGAAATCCTGTTCTGAACAGGATTTCCTGCTTACTCTGATCGCCGAAGGCGATCGGAGTGGGTGGGGGGATGCCGCTGCGCAGCGGCTATCATGTAGCGAGCCCAGGGCTCGCTACATGATTTAGAAGAAAAATTTTTAAAAAGTGCTGCGCCCCCTCCTGGGCGATGCAATTGTATCGCCCAGAGGGTTAAAAACCTTTTATAAAATGGTGGATTTACATACTCAGCATGGGCAGAGGAATAGACATAGCAGTTGCTAGAAGGTCCACACCTAAGGGCCCTCTCTGCCCTTATACTGCCAGTCATCCACTTTTTCTTTTGCCCTATGATGTGAACACCACACACTTGCACTTAAAGAGAACCTAAACTGAAAAGGATATGGATTTTTCCTTTTAAAATAATAGCAGTTGCCTGACTCTCCTGCTGATCCTGTGTCTCTAACACTTTTAGCCACAGCCTCTGAACAAGCATGCAGATCAGGTGCTCTGACTGAAGTCAGACTGGATTAGCTGCATGCTTTTTTCTGGTTTGTGATTCAGCCACTACTGCAGCCAAAGAGATCAGCATGACTGCCAGGCAACTGGTATTGTTTAATAGGAAACATCCATATCCCTCTCAGGTTAGGTTCCTTTTAAAGAGAACATGAGCCAGGTGGATTTTAAAAAAAAATTATACATACCTGAGGCTCCTTCCAGCCCCCTCCAGGCTGATTGCGCTCTAACACCATCTGGATCCTCCGCAATTCGCCCCGGAGAGTCCTCTGGTTCAGGGCATACAGCGTTTGTGTAGTAGTACTGTGCAGGCGTAGAGCGCTTCCGACTATGGAAGAGCGCACATGGCCTAATTGCACCTGCACCGACTGGAGGACATTTTCGGGGCAAATTGCAGAGGATCTAGATGGTGCAGAACGGTGGCGAGAGAGCAATCAGCTTGGGGGGGGGGGGGGGGGGGGAGGGGGATGCGGGGCTACAGGAAGCCCCAGGTATGTATATTTTTTTTAAATCCCTCTATCTCAGGTACTCTTTTAATGCAGTGCTGGAATTAGGGAGAGTGACAAGGAATGCACACAGTGTAGAAGAACTAGAATAATGAATGGATCCACACAGACGTGGAACCGGCAGGGACGTTGTGTTGAGTACAGCATATCTCTCCCAAACACTTTGATTGGACAGTATGGAATTCCTCCCCTCCAGGAAGTGACATCACTGTTCACTGGATCCTGCAGGAGAGGTATGGGTATTGCCAATAGTGTTTACACATCCTATATACTTCCTAGTGTCCCTGCAGACTCTGTGCATCAGTGTGTGTGTCTGTGTGATATCTTCGGAGGAGCAAAATTAGTAAAGAATTATAATGGAATTATTGACCAGCAGAACGTTTGGAGCTAATTTAATATGCTTTTGTTGCTTTTGTTATTTCACTTATCCTTTAATGTGAAGTGATATGAAATGTGAGGAGATAAACATAGATACATGTAGTACCAGTCCTACTAGGAAATTGCACTTAGAAAAAGTTCCTTTTTGTTATCCTGAACAGCAAATGTTGAAAAAGAACTGTGCTTATCAATGCAAATTACTTGTTGAACAGATTGTTGAATTCAGCCTGATGTCCTGAAAAGTAAACAGAAGGCAAAACACTTTTATCTGGCAGAGGAAAAAAATGCCAAAAAGGGTTTTAGTGCCGGAAAGTTTTAAAGGGTCATTAATTCTGTATGTTTAGCAGCTGAATGAAGCAGGTTTTACATCAGACTGTCTTGGCTGCTGTTTAAACTGAAAATAAAAATATATGACTACTAATGGTCTATTTATCATTAGTCCTACTTACTAATTTATCATTAGTAATACGAATTACCAATTATCTATTTATCATTAGTACTACACATACAACTATCTCATATATTTATTTTCCGTTCAGGTATGCTTTAAAGTAGTATTATACTCCCTAAACCATAAAATCATTAACTGCTCTTAGGTACATAAAAGAACATTTAAAGAAAACCCAAGATGGGGTTCTGACAATGCAATCCACATACAGAGGCTGGGTCTGCCTATACTGGCCAGCCACTGTTGCTATTTCAATCCCCCCTAAGCCCCCCCTGCGCTCTGCTATCCCCCATAAATCACAGCCGCGCTGTGACATGCAGTGTGTCACAGCGGGCTGTGTTTATCTCTGTACTGTCACTCTGCGTGCTCCCCGAGCACGCCCAGTGACAGTGCAGATGTAAACACAGCCCGCACAGCACGGCTGTGATTTATGGGGGATTGCAGAGCGCAGGGGGAACTTAGGGGGGATTGAAATAGCAACAGAGGCTGGCCAGTATAGGCAGACCCAGCCTCAGGTTCTCTTTAAAAGCATTCTCAAACATCCTGTGTGTAATGTTTACCGTCACTGCAGAGAGCAGTACAGGCTTGCTTATCTCTGGCTAATCTGCAAATGTAATCATTGCCTACAAGAATCTCTGCCTGTGTCTTCATTCTGCCCCCCTCCTTCCCTCTGTTAAATAGCCCTGGCAACAGCTAAGTCACTTCAGCAGAATAGGAGGGGGGCAGAGCGAAAATACAGGCAGAGAGATTACATTTGCCATTAACCAGAGATAAGAAAACTTGTACTCCTCTTTGCAGTGATAATAAAAACTTTGACATTCAGGGAATGCCTGTGACTGCTTTCAAAAGTTCTTTAATGTAACTAAGAGTAGCTACTGAAATGTTAGTTTTTGGAGTATAATCAAACTTTAAGAAGACCTTTTAATCAGTAGGGATGGTCAATGACATACTAATAATTCTAGCTTGCATGACATTTAATGCAAATCATCTGCACATTGGAATTCAGCAAATCCAATGCACTTCCTGTATATTTTAATTGGCTCAATTCCAAGCTTCATACAGTATACATTACATTTTCATGAGGTCCAGAATTGCATCTCCATTTGGAGTAATCACTGTACATTCACAGAGGTCCTGAACAGGGAAGATCACTGAGATGATCACAATTCTGAGCTGAAGTCAATGTTATGTGAATTGTAGGCAAATGTATGCTGCTTGCAATTGGGACCAATCAAAATCATCAGTCACTGCATTTGTTGGTCCACTCCCAAGCTGCATATATTTACATAACATGAACATACTAGCATCTGATTGGCTATCCCAAGTATCGAGTCTGAATATAGCGAGAGTCACATGATGCATTCTTCTGTTTTTTTCTGCTCCACAGTTTGTGCCATTCCGGGATTACGTGGACCGTTCCGGCAACCAAATCCTCAGCATGGCCCGGCTCGCCAAGGACGTCTTAGCCGAGATCCCGGAACAGTTCCTCTCCTACATGAAATCACGCGAGATCAAACCCCGCCCAGCGCCACAATCCGCCCCCATTCAGAACCTCCCTTCGCACATCTGAGCACCAACCTTTGCTTCTCCATCTTGCACAGAAGTGGTGGCGCCCCCTACCGGCTACAAAAGACAGGGTAAAGCTTTGAACCCCCCAATCTTCCTTCTTCCTCGGCCTGGTATCTACATAGCTATGGGACATGCTGCTGACCGTATCCAATAAAACCAGCGGCACCCTACACTCCCAGGGGTTATGCAATACGGCCCGCAGCTCCGCACCCTGGATAACCAGCGCTGGTCCTTCCTCAGGCGGGATTGTTCAGGGTGGGCGGAGCCATCTGGCGGTACGGTGAAGAGGTGGGGCATGAGGGGGTGAGCTGTATTGGCTAGGAGGGGAGATAACGGAGGGTAGAGCAGATTTTGCACTTTGAAAGTACGCAATGCTAGCTGGGTTACGCTGTACAGTATTTAAGAACATTTTTAAAAGTATACAAATAATGTACATTTGTGCTTTCTGAGGGACTGTATACTGTAGTCCTCGTCCGTCTCCAGATATATACAAATAAACCTTTAAATAAAATTACGTTGCTCATAAGTTGCTGCGGTCTCTTGTCTGTTATTGGAGTCTTATGGGTTCCATTTTGTCTCTGAGTTAAAGTGGGCCTGATCTCTTGCACAGGACAGAAGGAAAACAGAGAGAAATGCACCCTGTATGTATTTAGGGAGTTTATCCTGTCTAATTCCCCCTCATCTGTGACGAATAACAAGTTGTAATGTTATGTATCAGAGGTGTCAGCTGACTGCCATGGCAGAGCAGCTAATTTGTAAACACATGATATGTCTGCTTTCATGAAAGCAGGAATTAGACACACTGCAGATTTATTGCAGGAATTGTATCAGCTGTAACAAGGAAATGTTTTTCTTTAAAGGACAACTGAAGTGAGAGTTATATGGTGCATGTCATATTTATTTCCTTTTAAAAGATACCAGTTGCCTGGCAGCCCTGCTGGTCTATTTGGCTGCAGTAGTGTCTGAATCACACCAGAAACCAGCATGCAGCTCATCTTGTCAGATCTGACAATAATGTCAGCAACACCTGATCTGCTGCATGCTTGTTTAGGGTCTATGGCTAAAAGTATTAGAGGCAGAGGATCAGCAGGGCTGCCAGGCAACTGGTATTGCTTAAAAGGAAATATATATGGCAGCCTCCATATACCTCTCATTACAGATGTCCTTTAAAGGTTAATATGCTGTTGCGAATGTTTTATGGCAAAGAGGAAGTTCTGAGTTCAGGTCCGCTTTAATGGATAACCATTATTCGTAACTGTTTCTCAAAGGGTTTAAAAGCTCAATCCTGGCCACATTGTTTCGTAGGGCTGACTGCTGGCGCCCGTGAAAGTCGTTTATCACTGCATCCGGCATTGAGATGAATGGGAATGTTATCGTCGGTTTGCCAGCTATTGCGCAAACATACCGGTTGATGTAATTCTCCAAGACGCTGTGTGTAGTGTCTAGAGGCTTTTGCATTCGATGGATCCGTGTCCCCCTAGCGGCTCGAAACGTGACACAGTGGAATGATGGGAACCGATGCCAAGTGCTTTTCTAGTTGATAGTCGGCAGTGACCCGTGTGAACTGGCCCTTAGACTTCTTTCAAGCGCTTGCCACAGGGTTTATCATCCAACAAACAAAGGCCTACCAGATGCAATTTAACCCTTTAGAAGCCAAATAAAATAAAACGCTATTTGGTTGCAGGGCCGAATTTTTTCCTGCCACTGGGGAAATGTGCCTCCCCCAGCCTGGCAGGCTATGCAGAGCGGGGGGGGGGGGGGGGGGGGGGCGGCAAGGAGCTTTTCTAGTTACCTGTCTGGACGGCTGGATCGGTTTCTTCTTCCTCCACCGCGACGGCGATGTAATCCTGACATACATATATCCAGGCACATCGCCTCTAGTTAGGACATTAAATAAATTATTAGGGAAAGGGAGGTGTGAAGGGGGTGTGGCTAGAAACAGCAAAAATCAATTAACCCTTCGCACTCTCGCATGCAAATGTTCAAACAAATGCATTCACAGATTTACTCATCCAGGCACAACTGTTATCCCTACAGCTAAATTAAAAGCCAGACTTTTAGTTCACAGAAGAATGCATTCTTATGCTTAGTCACCTATACTGCGTAGAAGTACCCAGGTAAACATAGGTGTCCTAACTCTGGCCCTGTAACATGCATAGTGCAGACATGCAAACACATTCATTGCATCAAACCTATCAATGGATTAGGAGCACACATCCTAACTTCCTCTCCTGGGAAAGACAGTGCATCTTACCAATCGCACAAGGGAGCTAACGTTATGTGTCCATGTGCACCATGCGCATACACCAGCATAAGCTGTCTGCATGCTGACAAACATACAGGGGAAGGGGGGAGTGCACTAAATTGGACCCTAGCCACAGGGGTCAATGATAAGAATAAACATACATATATCCAGGCACATCGCCTCTAGTTAGGACATTAAATAAATTATTAGGGAAAGGGAGGTGCTGAAGGGGGTGTGGCTAGAAACAGCAAAAATCAATTAACCCTTCGCACTCTCGCATGCAAATGTTCAAACAAATGCATTCACAGATTTACTCATCCAGGCACAACTGTTATCCCTACAGCTAAATTAAAAGCCAGGGTTTTAGTTCACAGAAGAATGCATTCTTATGCTTAGTCACCTATACTGCGTAGAAGTACCCAGGTAAACATAGGTGTCCTAACTCTGGCCCTGTAACATGCATAGTGCAGACATGCAAACACATTCATTGCATCAAACCTATCAATGGATTAGGAGCACACATCCTAACTTCCTCTCCTGGGAAAGACAGTGCATCTTACCAATCGCACAAGGGAGCTAACGTTATGTGTCCATGTGCACCATGCGCATACACCAGCATAAGCTGTCTGCATGCTGACAAACATACAGGGGAAGGGGGGAGTGCACCGAATTGGACCCTAGCCACAGGGGTCAATGATGTTACAGGGCCAGAGTTAGGACACCTATGTTTACCTGGGTACTTCTACGCAGTATAGGTGACTAAGCATAAGAATGCATTCTTCTGTGAACTAAAACCCTGGCTTTTAATTTAGCTGTAGGGATAACAGTTGTGCCTGGATGAGTAAATCTCCTAATCCATTGATAGGTTTGATGCAATGAATGTGTTTGCATGTCTGCACTATGCATGTTACAGGGCCAGAGTTAGGACACTTATGTTTACCTGGGTACTTCTACGCAGTATAGGTGACTAAGCATAAGAATGCATTCTTCTGTGAACTAAAACCCTGGCTTTTAATTTAGCTGTAGGGATAACAGTTGTGCCTGGATGAGTAAATCTCCTCATCCATTGATAGGTTTGATGCAATGAATGTGTTTGCATGTCTGCACTATGCATGTTACAGGGCCAGAGTTAGGACACCTATGTTTACCTGGGTACTCCTACGCAGTATAGGTGACTAAGCATAAGAATGCATTCTTCTGTGAACTAAAAGCCTGGCTTTTAATTTAGCTGTAGGGATAACAGTTGTGCCTGGATGAGTAAATCTGTGAATGCATTTGTTTGAACATTTGCATGTGAGAGTGCGAAGGGTTAATTGATTTTTTCTGTTTCTAGCCACACCCCCTTCAGCACCTCCCTTTCCCTAATAATTTATTTAATGTCCTAACTAGAGGCGATGTGCCTGGATATATGTATGTTTATTCTTATCATTGACCCCTGTGGCTAGGGTCCAATTTAGTGCACTCCCCCCTTCCCCTGTATGTTTGTCAGCATGCAGACAGCTTATGCTGGTGTATGCGCATGGTGCACATGGACACATAACGTTAGCTCCCTTGTGCGATTGGTAAGATGCACTGTCTTTCTCAGGAGAGGAAGTTAGGATGTGTGCTCCTAATCCATTGATAGGTTTGATGCAATGAATGTGTTTGCATGTCTGCACTATGCATGTTACAGGGCCAGAGTTAGGACACCTATGTTTACCTGGGTAATCCTGACATGTCTTCTTGGTTCTGATCACATGATCCATCTCTTCACCCCTCTTCCACCACGGGGTGGAGCTGTAATGTTGACACTATCTTCTAGATCCCAATCACATGTCATATCATGTGATCAGGACCCAGAAGACATGTCGGAAGTTCAGAGCTGCTAGTGAAGGAAGAGAAGAGGCTGAACAGGTAAATATAACTGTTTCCTGCCACCCACTCGTTTGGCTGCACTAGGCTGTCAAATAAGATTTGCTGACAGAGGTTTGCAGTACGTAAGCAACTTTTTAAATGAAAATTTTTTTTGAAGCGGCTAATGGGTTAATGGGTTAATGGATGTGGCAACTTTTGACACGTAGTGCAGTTACAGAGCATCAGACAACTGCTGCATTACATGTCTAGGGGCAGCTTCTGTCATGCCCTGATGTGCATACATAGGCCAGATGCAACCTCACTGCTCGTGCCGAGTGCTTGCAACTAGTTCCTAGTAGTTCCATGGGTGCCGTTGACGGAAACAGTAAATTCGGGCGCCTGAGGCTAGTGGACAAATCGGGCGCCGCCATTTACTCCTATAATAAATATCGTTTAATGGGCGCCCGATAGGAAAAAAGGGCGCCGGTGAAAAATAACGTTTTAAAAGCGGCGCCCGGAGACTTAATGTTTTATTACTGCTTCTCATGATTACACATTATTTAATGATTTATACATTTTTAAATATTATTTTTAAACGAAAAACAGTACAATATTTTTTTCAAACATTATTTTTAAACGAAAAACAGTACTTTTTTTTTTTTACATTATTTTTAAACGAAAAAACCAACAGGGGGGTCTTAGGTTTAGGCACCAACAGGGGGGTCTTAGGTTTAGGCACCAACAGGGGGGGTCTTAGGTTTAGGCACCAACAGGGGGTCTTAGGTTTAGGCACCAAAAGGGGGGTCTTAGGTTTAGGCACCAACAGGGGGGTCTTAGGTTTAGGTACCAACAGGGGGGTCTTAGGTTTAGGCACCAACAGGGGGGTCTTAGGTTTAGGCACCAACAGGGGGGTCTTAGGTTTAGGCACCAACAGGGGGGTCTTAGGTTTAGGCACTAACAGGGGGGTCTAGGGGTTAGGGGTAGGTACAGGGAGGGTTACTTAGGCACCAACAGGGGGGGTCTTAGGTTTAGGCATCAACAGGGGGGTCTAGGGGTTAGGGGTAGGTACAGGGAGGGTTACTTAGTAATTTTTTTTTTTTAACGTTAATATACGTTTCAGTATTTAAACGAAAGATTAACGTTTTTACAATTGCCGATTTAATGCACATTATTTAATGATTTATAACTTTAAAAAACATTAATTTTAAACGAAATACAGTACAATACATTTTTAAACGTTATCCATGCTTATCGTTAAAAACCCGGCGCCCTTTTTTCCCAGCGCCCCTTTTTAACGTACGCGCCGTTGACAGCGAACCCGTGTGGAAGAAGCTAAAGTCCTGTATAGGCAATCAGTGGTAGAGCTTGTTTTTATATTTGTATTCTCAGTGCCTGTCAGGAGTCCCTACATCTACCATCTCCTTAGATGACACTATCAGAGTTACATGCCCTGATGTTCTCAGAGCGCTCAGTCTGTGCGCCCCGCCCCCTTGTAGTGTGGAGAGAAAAATGACTGGAAGCTAAGCAGCAGCTGCCCCACTGATAATGTTTCTGCCTCCTCTTGTGCTACTACTACTTATTGGGCACTACAAGGACAGAACCATATGGTGCACGGTAGTGGAGTACACTATTAGGATGGGCACTAGGAAGGGAGCAATATGCAGGAGGACACTATAAGATTGAGCACAAAAAGGGGATCACTATATAGGAAAAACACTGTGCAGGAGAACACTATAAGGAAGGCGCTTCAAGGTGGAGAACACAGAACCATATCGGAGGAGCACTATGGTGGAGGACACTATAATGGTGGGTACTGCAAGGACAGAACCATATAGGAGGAGCACTAAGGTGGAGGACACTATAATGTCAGGTACTACAAAGTCAGAACCACATAGCAGGAGCACTAAGGTGGAGAACACTATAATATCAGGTACTACAAGGTCAGAACCATATAGGAGAAGCACTATGGTGGAGGACACTATAAAGGCAGGTACTGCAAGGACAGAACCATATAGGAGGAGCACTAAGGTGAAGGACACTATAATGTCAGGTACTACTATGGCAGAACCATATAGGAGGAGCACTATGTTGGAGGACACTATAATGTCAGGTACTACTATGGCAGAACCATATAGGAGGAGCACTATGGTGGAGGACACTATAATGTCAAGTACTACAAAGTCAGAACCACATAGCAGGAGCACTAAGGTGGAGAACACTATAAAGGCGGGTACTACAAGGACAGAACCATATAGGAGGAGCACTAAGATGGAGGGCACTATAAAGGTGGGTACTACAAGGACAGAACCATATAGGAGGAGCACTAAGATGGAGGGCACTATAAAGGCGGGTACTACAAGGACAGAACCATATAGGAGGAGCACTAAGATGGAGGGCACTATAAAGGCGGGTACTACAAGGACAGAACCATATAGGAGGAGCACTAAGATGGAGGGCAGTATAAAGGTGGGTACTACAAGGACAGAACCATATAGGAGGAGCACTAAGATGGAGGGCACTATAAAGGCGGGTACTACAAGGACAGAACCATATAGGAGGAGCACTAAGGTGGAGGGCACTATAAAGGTGGGTACTACAAGGACAGAACCATATAGGAGGAGCGCTAAGATGGAGGGCACTATAAAGGTGGGTACTAAAAGGACAGAACCATATAGGAGGAGCACTAAGATGGAGGGCACTATAAAGGCGGGTACTACAAGGACAGAACCATATAGGAGGAGCACTAAGATGGAGGGCACTATAAAGGTGGGTACTACAAGGACAGAACCATATAGGAGGAGCACTAAGATGGAGGGCGCTATAAAGGCGGGTACTACAAGGACAGAACCATATAGGAGGAGCACTAAGATGGAGGGCACTATAAAGGCGGGTACTACAAGGACAGAACCATATAGGAGGAGCACTAAGATGGAGGGCACTATAAAGGCGGGTACTACAAGGACAGAACCATATAGCAGGAGCACTAAGGTGGAGGGCACTATAAAGGTGGGTACTACAAGGACAGAACCATATAGGAGGAGCGCTAAGATGGAGGGCACTATAAAGGTGGGTACTACAAGGACAGAACCATATAGGAGGAGCACTAAGATGGAGGGCACTATAAAGGCGGGTACTACAAGGACAGAACCATATAGGAGGAGCACTAAGATGGAGGGCACTATAAAGGCGGGTACTACAAGGACAGAACCATATAGGAGGAGCACTAAGGTGGAGGGCACTATAAAGGCAGGTACTACAAGGACAGAACCATATAGGAGGAGCACTAAGGTGGAGGGCACTATAAAGGCGGGTACTACAAGGACACAACCATATAGGAGGATCACTAAGATGGAGGGCACTATAAAGGTGGGTACTACAAGGACAGAACCATATAGGAGGAGCACTAAGATGGAGGGCACTATAAATGTGGGTACCACAAGGACAGAACCATATAGGAGGAGCACTATGGTGGAGGACACTATAAAGGTGGGTACTACAAGGACAGAACCATATAGGAGGAGCACTAAGATGGAGGGCACTATAAAGGTGGGTACTACAAGGACACAACCATATAGGAGGAGCACTAAGATGGAGGGCACTATAAAGGTGGGTACCACAAGGACAGAACCATATAGGAGGAGCACTATGGTGGAGGACACTATAAAGGTGGGTACTACAAGGACAGAACCATATAGGAGGAGCACTAAGGTGGAGGACACTATAAAGGTGGGTACTACAAGGACACAACCATATAGGAGGAGCACTATGGTGGAGGACACTATAAAGGTGGGTACTACAAGGACAGAACCATATAGGAGGAGCACTAAGGTGGAGGACACTATAAAGGTGGGTACTACAACTGCAGAACCATATAGGAGGAGCACTATGGTGGAAGAGCCTATAAAGGCGGGTAGTACAAGGACAGAACCATATAGGAGGAGCACTAAGGTGGAAGAGGCTATAAAGGCGGGTAGTACAAGGACAGAACCATATAGGAGGAGCACTAAGATGGAGGACACTATAAAGGTGGGGACTGCAAGGTCAGAACAAAATAGGAGAAGCACTATGATGGAGGGCACTATAAAGGCGGGTACTGCAAGGACAGAACTATATAGGAGGAGCACTAAGGTGGAGGACACTATAAAGGCAGTTAGTATAATGTTACAACCATATCGGAGAAGCACTATGGTGGAGGATACTATAAAGGTGGGTACTACAAGGACAGAATCATATAGGAGAAGTAGGAAGGTGGAGGACACTATAAAGGCATGGACTACAGGTACAGAACCTTATAGGAGGAGCACTATGGTGGAGGACACTATCAGGGTTGGTGCACTACAAGGGGAGCACTATCCAGGAGGACACTATAAGGGCAGGCACTACAAGAAGAGCAATATGCTGGAGGACACTATAAGGGCGGGCACTACAAAGGGAGCAATCTGGTGGAGTACATTATAAGGGCGCACTCTGGTGGGGGACACTATAAGGGCATACTGTGGTGGAGGACACTATAAGGACAGGCACTACAAGAAATGCACTGTGGAGGAGGACACTATAAGGGGAGGCATCACAAGGAAAAGTACTATAGAGGGGGAGGAAAGTGGTGGAGGAAACTAGTATGGGTGGGAACTACAAATGGAAGAACTATCAGCGATACAACCTGTTTTTATGTATAATGTGTTGCGTTCCTGGGAAGATTACATCGGAGAAATGGATTGTATGCCAGAAAAGAAGCCAAAAGGACGAAGAAGAACTGTGAGTATCAATAACGGTTAAATACCCATCCGTGATGTTATTGTAAAATGGTGGAGGCGCCCAAAAGGTATAAAACAATATAAAAGGAAAGGTATGGTAAGCTTACTTCTCCTGTGGTGAAGTAGCAAATATAGCAATCAAAAAACTAAATTGTGATTTTCAAGAGTTTATTGTTCAAAAGGTTCAGACAACACGTTTCTTGGGTAACTCCCGCTTCATCAGGTCAATAAAAACCATCAAAAGTGCCTCTTAGCTGAAATCTAGTAGACTTGAGCACCTCAATGTCAAAAGTGGGCAATTTTTCATGGTTTTCATTGATTTGATGATAACCAAGAAACATGTTGTGTGAACCTTTTGTGCAATAAACTATTGAAAATCTCAATCACTTGCTACTTCGCCACAGGAGAGGTAAGCTTACCATACCTCTCCTTTTATATTTTTTTTATAGTTATATAGCTTTTGGGCACTTCCACTATTCTACGTTTGTCTTTTTCACACCTCCACTTGGAGGTTGTATGTTTTGAGTAGCGCTTATCCCGAGGAACTACTCAATCTACCAAGAGTGTAACCTCTGTGGAAATTCGCAGACCCGAGTGGAGGTGGGGTGTTCCTCCTTTTGTGCACCAAACTCTTGAAAATCTCAATCAGGTTTTTGATTGCTACTTTGATTGCTACATTTGGAGGTTGCACTCCTGGTAGACTGGGTAGTTCCTAGGGATAAGGACTACTCTAATTTAGAATGGTGGAGGCACCCAAAAGCTATAAAGCAATATAGAAGGAAAGGTATGGTAAGCTTACTGCTCCTGTGGTGAAGTAGAAAATGTAGCACTCAAAAACTCAATTGAGATTTTCAAGAATTTATTACGCAAAAGGTTCAGACAACACGTTTCTTGGGTAACTCCCGCTTCATCAGGTCAATGAAAACCATCAAAAAGTATGAATTGTACACCACACCTCCCCCCTCCTCCAACACTGTATGTAAAATAATCACATAATACAAACCAATAAAGACCTAATGCAGCAACTAGAGGAGGTCCCAATGCTGGTTACTCAGATCCAGGGGCCCTTGTGCGTTTGCAACCTCTGCCTTCTCTATTGCTACACTACTGAAGCCCAGCTTGAGGCATAAATGTAAACAAATTGCAAAAAGAAGAGGTTTTAAACTGGCATACACGGATCACGCGCCACCTTAATATACAAATTGGCTTTAATGAATACAAAATTCAGACAAAAAATGTAATCAAGGCACGAGGAAAAAAGGGCGACAGATATTGCCCTAGTAGAAGATCTGTAAAATTATCAATATTATACTACTTAATTCTGATAGAAAAATATTGTTTATCTTTATCAATATTTTACTATGACCTAACCTAACCCACTTTCACACAGAAACCTCCCTCTACTGATTGATGCCTAGCACTTAACCCCACCCCTTCCCAGAGGTGCCTAATCCTTACCCACACCCCCAGTGGCGCCTAACCCTTAAACCCAACCCCCTGGTGCCTAACACCTTCCACCCTGCCACGATTAGATTCCACCCTGCCACCGATTAGTGGCAATAGTTGGAAATTTGGGCGTCTGACGGCGCCCGATAAAATAGCGGGTGATGGGGCTACATGCTATGTAAGTCGCGGAAATATATTGGAATCATTTAGCGCCCACTATTTATTGCTGCAATTTGCATAGCGGGGAGCCCCGCCTATTGCCGCTAATCGTGGCTTTTACCTTTGCCACGAGGTGGCGCCCTCGTTTTTTCCTGTTTTGCAACTTAAAGAGACTCTGTAACAAAATTTTCAGCCTTAGTTCTTCTATCCTATAAGTTCCTTTGCTTGTTCTAATGTGCTCTGGCTTACTGCAGCTTTTCCTAATTGCACAGTGGCTGTGTTATCTCTGTTATATGATCTAATCTGTTTTCTTCTGTTGGCACAGTCAGGCTAAGGCTGGAATGTGTGGAATTAGCAGGGCTGCTTGTGATTGGTAGAAGCTATATACACCCCCTCCAGGCCCCTGCAGGCTCAGTATGACTCACACACTCTGCTTATGTGAGCCTATCACAAGCTGGTTAGTTTGTTTGTAAACACTGCCTAAAACTGGCAATTACAAGCCAGGTTTGCAGCAGAGAGTGGCAGAAACAGCACAGAGGGGCCCAGGAGAACATAATGAATAGAATGGTATGCTTTTTGCTGTAAAAAATTTAGAGTACAGATTCTCTTTAAGCCCCAGCTATAAAAATGGTTAAAAAACAAAAAAGGTGTTATGTTCAGGAAGTGAAAACACATTTTTGTTCTCATGCTGAATAGGGGGGTGTCTATTTGCGTAATTTGTCAGCAAACTTTAATTCTGCCACAGAGTGAAGAAAAACAAAAAGGGGAGGAGATTCAAGTCGATAAACGATAGCCAGAAATGTCCCCGGCAGTAGGAAAGACCTGAAGATTACAAAAAAAAGTAATAAAAAATGGTATTTTACAAATAAAAGCATCTCGTTCTTCCGTAAGGAGGCAGAATGATTATGTATGGGGAAAATGGGACATTAATGCAGCCTCTCCTGGCATGACGGCAATCATACATTACCCCTCGCCGCGTTCTCTTCTCGCCAGTGCCAAAGCCAAGGACAAAGAGCTTTGTGTGAATCCAGCATGCAGTTACCTTTTAACGTTTGTAATGAGTCATTTTTGCGAGAGACTTTTTTTTCATGTTTTTAACAGCCGGCATATTCCGTTCTGCGCTATTTTAATTTTTTCCCCCTTGTTATATCTGCCTTTGATTCTATTTCAATCCCCCCTAAGCCCCCCCTGCGCTCTGCTATCCCCCATAAATCACAGCCGCGCTGTGACATGCAGTGTGTCACAGCGGGCTGTGTTTATCTCTGTACTGTCACTCTGCGTGCTCCCCGAGCACGCCCAGTGACAGTGCAGATGTAAACACAGCCCGCACAGCACGGCTGTGATTTATGGGGGATTGCAGAGCGCAGGGGGAACTTAGGGGGGATTGAAATAGCAACAGAGGCTGGCCAGTATAGGCAGACCCAGCCTCAGGTTCTCTTTAAAAGCATTCTCAAACATCCTGTGTGTAATGTTTACCGTCACTGCAGAGAGCAGTACAGGCTTGCTTATCTCTGGCTAATCTGCAAATGTAATCATTGCCTACAAGAATCTCTGCCTGTGTCTTCATTCTGCCCCCCTCCTTCCCTCTGTTAAATAGCCCTGGCAACAGCTAAGTCACTTCAGCAGAATAGGAGGGGGGCAGAGCGAAAATACAGGCAGAGAGATTACATTTGCCATTAACCAGAGATAAGAAAACTTGTACTCCTCTTTGCAGTGATAATAAAAACTTTGACATTCAGGGAATGCCTGTGACTGCTTTCAAAAGTTCTTTAATGTAACTAAGAGTAGCTACTGAAATGTTAGTTTTTGGAGTATAATCAAACTTTAAGAAGACCTTTTAATCAGTAGGGATGGTCAATGACATACTAATAATTCTAGCTTGCATGACATTTAATGCAAATCATCTGCACATTGGAATTCAGCAAATCCAATGCACTTCCTGTATATTTTAATTGGCTCAATTCCAAGCTTCATACAGTATACATTACATTTTCATGAGGTCCAGAATTGCATCTCCATTTGGAGTAATCACTGTACATTCACAGAGGTCCTGAACAGGGAAGATCACTGAGATGATCACAATTCTGAGCTGAAGTCAATGTTATGTGAATTGTAGGCAAATGTATGCTGCTTGCAATTGGGACCAATCAAAATCATCAGTCACTGCATTTGTTGGTCCACTCCCAAGCTGCATATATTTACATAACATGAACATACTAGCATCTGATTGGCTATCCCAAGTATCGAGTCTGAATATAGCGAGAGTCACATGATGCATTCTTCTGTTTTTTTCTGCTCCACAGTTTGTGCCATTCCGGGATTACGTGGACCGTTCCGGCAACCAAATCCTCAGCATGGCCCGGCTCGCCAAGGACGTCTTAGCCGAGATCCCGGAACAGTTCCTCTCCTACATGAAATCACGCGAGATCAAACCCCGCCCAGCGCCACAATCCGCCCCCATTCAGAACCTCCCTTCGCACATCTGAGCACCAACCTTTGCTTCTCCATCTTGCACAGAAGTGGTGGCGCCCCCTACCGGCTACAAAAGACAGGGTAAAGCTTTGAACCCCCCAATCTTCCTTCTTCCTCGGCCTGGTATCTACATAGCTATGGGACATGCTGCTGACCGTATCCAATAAAACCAGCGGCACCCTACACTCCCAGGGGTTATGCAATACGGCCCGCAGCTCCGCACCCTGGATAACCAGCGCTGGTCCTTCCTCAGGCGGGATTGTTCAGGGTGGGCGGAGCCATCTGGCGGTACGGTGAAGAGGTGGGGCATGAGGGGGTGAGCTGTATTGGCTAGGAGGGGAGATAACGGAGGGTAGAGCAGATTTTGCACTTTGAAAGTACGCAATGCTAGCTGGGTTACGCTGTACAGTATTTAAGAACATTTTTAAAAGTATACAAATAATGTACATTTGTGCTTTCTGAGGGACTGTATACTGTAGTCCTCGTCCGTCTCCAGATATATACAAATAAACCTTTAAATAAAATTACGTTGCTCATAAGTTGCTGCGGTCTCTTGTCTGTTATTGGAGTCTTATGGGTTCCATTTTGTCTCTGAGTTAAAGTGGGCCTGATCTCTTGCACAGGACAGAAGGAAAACAGAGAGAAATGCACCCTGTATGTATTTAGGGAGTTTATCCTGTCTAATTCCCCCTCATCTGTGACGAATAACAAGTTGTAATGTTATGTATCAGAGGTGTCAGCTGACTGCCATGGCAGAGCAGCTAATTTGTAAACACATGATATGTCTGCTTTCATGAAAGCAGGAATTAGACACACTGCAGATTTATTGCAGGAATTGTATCAGCTGTAACAAGGAAATGTTTTTCTTTAAAGGACAACTGAAGTGAGAGTTATATGGTGCATGTCATATTTATTTCCTTTTAAAAGATACCAGTTGCCTGGCAGCCCTGCTGGTCTATTTGGCTGCAGTAGTGTCTGAATCACACCAGAAACCAGCATGCAGCTCATCTTGTCAGATCTGACAATAATGTCAGCAACACCTGATCTGCTGCATGCTTGTTTAGGGTCTATGGCTAAAAGTATTAGAGGCAGAGGATCAGCAGGGCTGCCAGGCAACTGGTATTGCTTAAAAGGAAATATATATGGCAGCCTCCATATACCTCTCATTACAGATGTCCTTTAAAGGTTAATATGCTGTTGCGAATGTTTTATGGCAAAGAGGAAGTTCTGAGTTCAGGTCCGCTTTAATGGATAACCATTATTCGTAACTGTTTCTCAAAGGGTTTAAAAGCTCAATCCTGGCCACATTGTTTCGTAGGGCTGACTGCTGGCGCCCGTGAAAGTCGTTTATCACTGCATCCGGCATTGAGATGAATGGGAATGTTATCGTCGGTTTGCCAGCTATTGCGCAAACATACCGGTTGATGTAATTCTCCAAGACGCTGTGTGTAGTGTCTAGAGGCTTTTGCATTCGATGGATCCGTGTCCCCCTAGCGGCTCGAAACGTGACACAGTGGAATGATGGGAACCGATGCCAAGTGCTTTTCTAGTTGATAGTCGGCAGTGACCCGTGTGAACTGGCCCTTAGACTTCTTTCAAGCGCTTGCCACAGGGTTTATCATCCAACAAACAAAGGCCTACCAGATGCAATTTAACCCTTTAGAAGCCAAATAAAATAAAACGCTATTTGGTTGCAGGGCCGAATTTTTTCCTGCCACTGGGGAAATGTGCCTCCCCCAGCCTGGCAGGCTATGCAGAGCGGGGGGGGGGGGGGGGGGGGGGGGCGGCAAGGAGCTTTTCTAGTTACCTGTCTGGACGGCTGGATCGGTTTCTTCTTCCTCCACCGCGACGGCGATGTAATCCTGACATACATATATCCAGGCACATCGCCTCTAGTTAGGACATTAAATAAATTATTAGGGAAAGGGAGGTGTGAAGGGGGTGTGGCTAGAAACAGCAAAAATCAATTAACCCTTCGCACTCTCGCATGCAAATGTTCAAACAAATGCATTCACAGATTTACTCATCCAGGCACAACTGTTATCCCTACAGCTAAATTAAAAGCCAGACTTTTAGTTCACAGAAGAATGCATTCTTATGCTTAGTCACCTATACTGCGTAGAAGTACCCAGGTAAACATAGGTGTCCTAACTCTGGCCCTGTAACATGCATAGTGCAGACATGCAAACACATTCATTGCATCAAACCTATCAATGGATTAGGAGCACACATCCTAACTTCCTCTCCTGGGAAAGACAGTGCATCTTACCAATCGCACAAGGGAGCTAACGTTATGTGTCCATGTGCACCATGCGCATACACCAGCATAAGCTGTCTGCATGCTGACAAACATACAGGGGAAGGGGGGAGTGCACTAAATTGGACCCTAGCCACAGGGGTCAATGATAAGAATAAACATACATATATCCAGGCACATCGCCTCTAGTTAGGACATTAAATAAATTATTAGGGAAAGGGAGGTGCTGAAGGGGGTGTGGCTAGAAACAGCAAAAATCAATTAACCCTTCGCACTCTCGCATGCAAATGTTCAAACAAATGCATTCACAGATTTACTCATCCAGGCACAACTGTTATCCCTACAGCTAAATTAAAAGCCAGGGTTTTAGTTCACAGAAGAATGCATTCTTATGCTTAGTCACCTATACTGCGTAGAAGTACCCAGGTAAACATAGGTGTCCTAACTCTGGCCCTGTAACATGCATAGTGCAGACATGCAAACACATTCATTGCATCAAACCTATCAATGGATTAGGAGCACACATCCTAACTTCCTCTCCTGGGAAAGACAGTGCATCTTACCAATCGCACAAGGGAGCTAACGTTATGTGTCCATGTGCACCATGCGCATACACCAGCATAAGCTGTCTGCATGCTGACAAACATACAGGGGAAGGGGGGAGTGCACCGAATTGGACCCTAGCCACAGGGGTCAATGATGTTACAGGGCGAGAGTTAGGACACCTATGTTTACCTGGGTACTTCTACGCAGTATAGGTGACTAAGCATAAGAATGCATTCTTCTGTGAACTAAAACCCTGGCTTTTAATTTAGCTGTAGGGATAACAGTTGTGCCTGGATGAGTAAATCTCCTAATCCATTGATAGGTTTGATGCAATGAATGTGTTTGCATGTCTGCACTATGCATGTTACAGGGCCAGAGTTAGGACACTTATGTTTACCTGGGTACTTCTACGCAGTATAGGTGACTAAGCATAAGAATGCATTCTTCTGTGAACTAAAACCCTGGCTTTTAATTTAGCTGTAGGGATAACAGTTGTGCCTGGATGAGTAAATCTCCTCATCCATTGATAGGTTTGATGCAATGAATGTGTTTGCATGTCTGCACTATGCATGTTACAGGGCCAGAGTTAGGACACCTATGTTTACCTGGGTACTCCTACGCAGTATAGGTGACTAAGCATAAGAATGCATTCTTCTGTGAACTAAAAGCCTGGCTTTTAATTTAGCTGTAGGGATAACAGTTGTGCCTGGATGAGTAAATCTGTGAATGCATTTGTTTGAACATTTGCATGTGAGAGTGCGAAGGGTTAATTGATTTTTTCTGTTTCTAGCCACACCCCCTTCAGCACCTCCCTTTCCCTAATAATTTATTTAATGTCCTAACTAGAGGCGATGTGCCTGGATATATGTATGTTTATTCTTATCATTGACCCCTGTGGCTAGGGTCCAATTTAGTGCACTCCCCCCTTCCCCTGTATGTTTGTCAGCATGCAGACAGCTTATGCTGGTGTATGCGCATGGTGCACATGGACACATAACGTTAGCTCCCTTGTGCGATTGGTAAGATGCACTGTCTTTCTCAGGAGAGGAAGTTAGGATGTGTGCTCCTAATCCATTGATAGGTTTGATGCAATGAATGTGTTTGCATGTCTGCACTATGCATGTTACAGGGCCAGAGTTAGGACACCTATGTTTACCTGGGTAATCCTGACATGTCTTCTTGGTTCTGATCACATGATCCATCTCTTCACCCCTCTTCCACCACGGGGTGGAGCTGTAATGTTGACACTATCTTCTAGATCCCAATCACATGTCATATCATGTGATCAGGACCCAGAAGACATGTCGGAAGTTCAGAGCTGCTAGTGAAGGAAGAGAAGAGGCTGAACAGGTAAATATAACTGTTTCCTGCCACCCACTCGTTTGGCTGCACTAGGCTGTCAAATAAGATTTGCTGACAGAGGTTTGCAGTACGTAAGCAACTTTTTAAATGAAAATTTTTTTTGAAGCGGCTAATGGGTTAATGGGTTAATGGATGTGGCAACTTTTGACACGTAGTGCAGTTACAGAGCATCAGACAACTGCTGCATTACATGTCTAGGGGCAGCTTCTGTCATGCCCTGATGTGCATACATAGGCCAGATGCAACCTCACTGCTCGTGCCGAGTGCTTGCAACTAGTTCCTAGTAGTTCCATGGGTGCCGTTGACGGAAACAGTAAATTCGGGCGCCTGAGGCTAGTGGACAAATCGGGCGCCGCCATTTACTCCTATAATAAATATCGTTTAATGGGCGCCCGATAGGAAAAAAGGGCGCCGGTGAAAAATAACGTTTTAAAAGCGGCGCCCGGAGACTTAATGTTTTATTACTGCTTCTCATGATTACACATTATTTAATGATTTATACATTTTTAAATATTATTTTTAAACGAAAAACAGTACAATATTTTTTTCAAACATTATTTTTAAACGAAAAACAGTACTTTTTTTTTTTTACATTATTTTTAAACGAAAAAACCAACAGGGGGGTCTTAGGTTTAGGCACCAACAGGGGGGTCTTAGGTTTAGGCACCAACAGGGGGGGTCTTAGGTTTAGGCACCAACAGGGGGTCTTAGGTTTAGGCACCAAAAGGGGGGTCTTAGGTTTAGGCACCAACAGGGGGGTCTTAGGTTTAGGTACCAACAGGGGGGTCTTAGGTTTAGGCACCAACAGGGGGGTCTTAGGTTTAGGCACCAACAGGGGGGTCTTAGGTTTAGGCACCAACAGGGGGGTCTTAGGTTTAGGCACTAACAGGGGGGTCTAGGGGTTAGGGGTAGGTACAGGGAGGGTTACTTAGGCACCAACAGGGGGGGTCTTAGGTTTAGGCATCAACAGGGGGGTCTAGGGGTTAGGGGTAGGTACAGGGAGGGTTACTTAGTAATTTTTTTTTTTTAACGTTAATATACGTTTCAGTATTTAAACGAAAGATTAACGTTTTTACAATTGCCGATTTAATGCACATTATTTAATGATTTATAACTTTAAAAAACATTAATTTTAAACGAAATACAGTACAATACATTTTTAAACGTTATCCATGCTTATCGTTAAAAACCCGGCGCCCTTTTTTCCCAGCGCCCCTTTTTAACGTACGCGCCGTTGACAGCGAACCCGTGTGGAAGAAGCTAAAGTCCTGTATAGGCAATCAGTGGTAGAGCTTGTTTTTATATTTGTATTCTCAGTGCCTGTCAGGAGTCCCTACATCTACCATCTCCTTAGATGACACTATCAGAGTTACATGCCCTGATGTTCTCAGAGCGCTCAGTCTGTGCGCCCCGCCCCCTTGTAGTGTGGAGAGAAAAATGACTGGAAGCTAAGCAGCAGCTGCCCCACTGATAATGTTTCTGCCTCCTCTTGTGCTACTACTACTTATTGGGCACTACAAGGACAGAACCATATGGTGCACGGTAGTGGAGTACACTATTAGGATGGGCACTAGGAAGGGAGCAATATGCAGGAGGACACTATAAGATTGAGCACAAAAAGGGGATCACTATATAGGAAAAACACTGTGCAGGAGAACACTATAAGGAAGGCGCTTCAAGGTGGAGAACACAGAACCATATCGGAGGAGCACTATGGTGGAGGACACTATAATGGTGGGTACTGCAAGGACAGAACCATATAGGAGGAGCACTAAGGTGGAGGACACTATAATGTCAGGTACTACAAAGTCAGAACCACATAGCAGGAGCACTAAGGTGGAGAACACTATAATATCAGGTACTACAAGGTCAGAACCATATAGGAGAAGCACTATGGTGGAGGACACTATAAAGGCAGGTACTGCAAGGACAGAACCATATAGGAGGAGCACTAAGGTGAAGGACACTATAATGTCAGGTACTACTATGGCAGAACCATATAGGAGGAGCACTATGTTGGAGGACACTATAATGTCAGGTACTACTATGGCAGAACCATATAGGAGGAGCACTATGGTGGAGGACACTATAATGTCAAGTACTACAAAGTCAGAACCACATAGCAGGAGCACTAAGGTGGAGAACACTATAAAGGCGGGTACTACAAGGACAGAACCATATAGGAGGAGCACTAAGATGGAGGGCACTATAAAGGTGGGTACTACAAGGACAGAACCATATAGGAGGAGCACTAAGATGGAGGGCACTATAAAGGCGGGTACTACAAGGACAGAACCATATAGGAGGAGCACTAAGATGGAGGGCACTATAAAGGCGGGTACTACAAGGACAGAACCATATAGGAGGAGCACTAAGATGGAGGGCAGTATAAAGGTGGGTACTACAAGGACAGAACCATATAGGAGGAGCACTAAGATGGAGGGCACTATAAAGGCGGGTACTACAAGGACAGAACCATATAGGAGGAGCACTAAGGTGGAGGGCACTATAAAGGTGGGTACTACAAGGACAGAACCATATAGGAGGAGCGCTAAGATGGAGGGCACTATAAAGGTGGGTACTAAAAGGACAGAACCATATAGGAGGAGCACTAAGATGGAGGGCACTATAAAGGCGGGTACTACAAGGACAGAACCATATAGGAGGAGCACTAAGATGGAGGGCACTATAAAGGTGGGTACTACAAGGACAGAACCATATAGGAGGAGCACTAAGATGGAGGGCGCTATAAAGGCGGGTACTACAAGGACAGAACCATATAGGAGGAGCACTAAGATGGAGGGCACTATAAAGGCGGGTACTACAAGGACAGAACCATATAGGAGGAGCACTAAGATGGAGGGCACTATAAAGGCGGGTACTACAAGGACAGAACCATATAGCAGGAGCACTAAGGTGGAGGGCACTATAAAGGTGGGTACTACAAGGACAGAACCATATAGGAGGAGCGCTAAGATGGAGGGCACTATAAAGGTGGGTACTACAAGGACAGAACCATATAGGAGGAGCACTAAGATGGAGGGCACTATAAAGGCGGGTACTACAAGGACAGAACCATATAGGAGGAGCACTAAGATGGAGGGCACTATAAAGGCGGGTACTACAAGGACAGAACCATATAGGAGGAGCACTAAGGTGGAGGGCACTATAAAGGCAGGTACTACAAGGACAGAACCATATAGGAGGAGCACTAAGGTGGAGGGCACTATAAAGGCGGGTACTACAAGGACACAACCATATAGGAGGATCACTAAGATGGAGGGCACTATAAAGGTGGGTACTACAAGGACAGAACCATATAGGAGGAGCACTAAGATGGAGGGCACTATAAATGTGGGTACCACAAGGACAGAACCATATAGGAGGAGCACTATGGTGGAGGACACTATAAAGGTGGGTACTACAAGGACAGAACCATATAGGAGGAGCACTAAGATGGAGGGCACTATAAAGGTGGGTACTACAAGGACACAACCATATAGGAGGAGCACTAAGATGGAGGGCACTATAAAGGTGGGTACCACAAGGACAGAACCATATAGGAGGAGCACTATGGTGGAGGACACTATAAAGGTGGGTACTACAAGGACAGAACCATATAGGAGGAGCACTAAGGTGGAGGACACTATAAAGGTGGGTACTACAAGGACACAACCATATAGGAGGAGCACTATGGTGGAGGACACTATAAAGGTGGGTACTACAAGGACAGAACCATATAGGAGGAGCACTAAGGTGGAGGACACTATAAAGGTGGGTACTACAACTGCAGAACCATATAGGAGGAGCACTATGGTGGAAGAGCCTATAAAGGCGGGTAGTACAAGGACAGAACCATATAGGAGGAGCACTAAGGTGGAAGAGGCTATAAAGGCGGGTAGTACAAGGACAGAACCATATAGGAGGAGCACTAAGATGGAGGACACTATAAAGGTGGGGACTGCAAGGTCAGAACAAAATAGGAGAAGCACTATGATGGAGGGCACTATAAAGGCGGGTACTGCAAGGACAGAACTATATAGGAGGAGCACTAAGGTGGAGGACACTATAAAGGCAGTTAGTATAATGTTACAACCATATCGGAGAAGCACTATGGTGGAGGATACTATAAAGGTGGGTACTACAAGGACAGAATCATATAGGAGAAGTAGGAAGGTGGAGGACACTATAAAGGCATGGACTACAGGTACAGAACCTTATAGGAGGAGCACTATGGTGGAGGACACTATCAGGGTTGGTGCACTACAAGGGGAGCACTATCCAGGAGGACACTATAAGGGCAGGCACTACAAGAAGAGCAATATGCTGGAGGACACTATAAGGGCGGGCACTACAAAGGGAGCAATCTGGTGGAGTACATTATAAGGGCGCACTCTGGTGGGGGACACTATAAGGGCATACTGTGGTGGAGGACACTATAAGGACAGGCACTACAAGAAATGCACTGTGGAGGAGGACACTATAAGGGGAGGCATCACAAGGAAAAGTACTATAGAGGGGGAGGAAAGTGGTGGAGGAAACTAGTATGGGTGGGAACTACAAATGGAAGAACTATCAGCGATACAACCTGTTTTTATGTATAATGTGTTGCGTTCCTGGGAAGATTACATCGGAGAAATGGATTGTATGCCAGAAAAGAAGCCAAAAGGACGAAGAAGAACTGTGAGTATCAATAACGGTTAAATACCCATCCGTGATGTTATTGTAAAATGGTGGAGGCGCCCAAAAGGTATAAAACAATATAAAAGGAAAGGTATGGTAAGCTTACTTCTCCTGTGGTGAAGTAGCAAATATAGCAATCAAAAAACTAAATTGTGATTTTCAAGAGTTTATTGTTCAAAAGGTTCAGACAACACGTTTCTTGGGTAACTCCCGCTTCATCAGGTCAATAAAAACCATCAAAAGTGCCTCTTAGCTGAAATCTAGTAGACTTGAGCACCTCAATGTCAAAAGTGGGCAATTTTTCATGGTTTTCATTGATTTGATGATAACCAAGAAACATGTTGTGTGAACCTTTTGTGCAATAAACTATTGAAAATCTCAATCACTTGCTACTTCGCCACAGGAGAGGTAAGCTTACCATACCTCTCCTTTTATATTTTTTTTATAGTTATATAGCTTTTGGGCACTTCCACTATTCTACGTTTGTCTTTTTCACACCTCCACTTGGAGGTTGTATGTTTTGAGTAGCGCTTATCCCGAGGAACTACTCAATCTACCAAGAGTGTAACCTCTGTGGAAATTCGCAGACCCGAGTGGAGGTGGGGTGTTCCTCCTTTTGTGCACCAAACTCTTGAAAATCTCAATCAGGTTTTTGATTGCTACTTTGATTGCTACATTTGGAGGTTGCACTCCTGGTAGACTGGGTAGTTCCTAGGGATAAGGACTACTCTAATTTAGAATGGTGGAGGCACCCAAAAGCTATAAAGCAATATAGAAGGAAAGGTATGGTAAGCTTACTGCTCCTGTGGTGAAGTAGAAAATGTAGCACTCAAAAACTCAATTGAGATTTTCAAGAATTTATTACGCAAAAGGTTCAGACAACACGTTTCTTGGGTAACTCCCGCTTCATCAGGTCAATGAAAACCATCAAAAAGTATGAATTGTACACCACACCTCCCCCCTCCTCCAACACTGTATGTAAAATAATCACATAATACAAACCAATAAAGACCTAATGCAGCAACTAGAGGAGGTCCCAATGCTGGTTACTCAGATCCAGGGGCCCTTGTGCGTTTGCAACCTCTGCCTTCTCTATTGCTACACTACTGAAGCCCAGCTTGAGGCATAAATGTAAACAAATTGCAAAAAGAAGAGGTTTTAAACTGGCATACACGGATCACGCGCCACCTTAATATACAAATTGGCTTTAATGAATACAAAATTCAGACAAAAAATGTAATCAAGGCACGAGGAAAAAAGGGCGACAGATATTGCCCTAGTAGAAGATCTGTAAAATTATCAATATTATACTACTTAATTCTGATAGAAAAATATTGTTTATCTTTATCAATATTTTACTATGACCTAACCTAACCCACTTTCACACAGAAACCTCCCTCTACTGATTGATGCCTAGCACTTAACCCCACCCCTTCCCAGAGGTGCCTAATCCTTACCCACACCCCCAGTGGCGCCTAACCCTTAAACCCAACCCCCTGGTGCCTAACACCTTCCACCCTGCCACGATTAGATTCCACCCTGCCACCGATTAGTGGCAATAGTTGGAAATTTGGGCGTCTGACGGCGCCCGATAAAATAGCGGGTGATGGGGCTACATGCTATGTAAGTCGCGGAAATATATTGGAATCATTTAGCGCCCACTATTTATTGCTGCAATTTGCATAGCGGGGAGCCCCGCCTATTGCCGCTAATCGTGGCTTTTACCTTTGCCACGAGGTGGCGCCCTCGTTTTTTCCTGTTTTGCAACTTAAAGAGACTCTGTAACAAAATTTTCAGCCTTAGTTCTTCTATCCTATAAGTTCCTTTGCTTGTTCTAATGTGCTCTGGCTTACTGCAGCTTTTCCTAATTGCACAGTGGCTGTGTTATCTCTGTTATATGATCTAATCTGTTTTCTTCTGTTGGCACAGTCAGGCTAAGGCTGGAATGTGTGGAATTAGCAGGGCTGCTTGTGATTGGTAGAAGCTATATACACCCCCTCCAGGCCCCTGCAGGCTCAGTATGACTCACACACTCTGCTTATGTGAGCCTATCACAAGCTGGTTAGTTTGTTTGTAAACACTGCCTAAAACTGGCAATTACAAGCCAGGTTTGCAGCAGAGAGTGGCAGAAACAGCACAGAGGGGCCCAGGAGAACATAATGAATAGAATGGTATGCTTTTTGCTGTAAAAAATTTAGAGTACAGATTCTCTTTAAGCCCCAGCTATAAAAATGGTTAAAAAACAAAAAAGGTGTTATGTTCAGGAAGTGAAAACACATTTTTGTTCTCATGCTGAATAGGGGGGTGTCTATTTGCGTAATTTGTCAGCAAACTTTAATTCTGCCACAGAGTGAAGAAAAACAAAAAGGGGAGGAGATTCAAGTCGATAAACGATAGCCAGAAATGTCCCCGGCAGTAGGAAAGACCTGAAGATTACAAAAAAAAGTAATAAAAAATGGTATTTTACAAATAAAAGCATCTCGTTCTTCCGTAAGGAGGCAGAATGATTATGTATGGGGAAAATGGGACATTAATGCAGCCTCTCCTGGCATGACGGCAATCATACATTACCCCTCGCCGCGTTCTCTTCTCGCCAGTGCCAAAGCCAAGGACAAAGAGCTTTGTGTGAATCCAGCATGCAGTTGCCTTTTAACGTTTGTAATGAGTCATTTTTGCGAGAGACTTTTTTTTCATGTTTTTAACAGCCGGCATATTCCGTTCTGCGCTATTTTAATTTTTTCCCCCTTGTTATATCTGCCTTTGATTCTTCTTGCAGGCGAGCTATTCATTTCTGCGGGGCATGGTAAATGGGAAAATTCAGGGCTCGGTTTCAAGGCGCACCTTTCGCTGCCGGAATAAAAGCATGCGGGGTTCTGTCACAAAAATGGTTCCTTATCTGCAGGCGGCACGGCGTTGCGTCCCTCCGCTATTCAGCGGCGGTGTCTTTGGCGGGGTAATTAGGATGCATTCAGGCTGGCAGGCCGTCCGTCAAGAAGAAGCGAGGCGTCTAATAAAATGGATGCATGTTTTCGTGACAGCGGCTTGACAACAAATCAACGGGATTCATTGTCAGTCTCCGTACAGAAGATTCGCGAGTCTGGTTAGGACAAAGCCGGGCTGAGTAGAATGGATGGCGTTAGATAACAAAATAAAATAAGTACGTCTTTTTTCATTCCGTTTACATTCTGCATCGCAGTTGCCACCAGCTAGCTGCCCTGACATACCTGTGGCCGAATTGGCCTTCTGCATCAATGGCAATCGGGTCAAAAATTCAAATCCACATTTTGTCCTATTTTATTTTCATATGGACCATTGACAGGCATTTGTCATTGACAACGACAGGCAAATTCTACCGACATGGAGACATTACCAGCAACAGGCAGATTGCAAGGACATGCAACTAACAAAAAAAATCTTTAAAGAAATGCACTAATGGCTAAAATGTAGCCTTTAATATATTAGTTTAAAACCACTTAAGGAATCACTCAAAGAACAAGATGCGGTAGTGTGGCACTTCCCACTTATAAGATGATAGCCCTCGGCAAGAATAACACAAACATCTTTCCATGGGCCCCACTTTATGCACTACAATTGTGTGTCATGAGACGTGTGCTCCGCGTACACATCTGAAGAAAGAGTCCAATCACGTAAAACCACTTAAGGACCAGGGGATTTCTGGCTGATCTGTGCTGTCCTTCAGCCCACAGCACAGATCTGGAATCAGCCAGGGCAATCAGATTTCCCCCCTTTTTTCCCCACTAGGGGGATGTCCTGCTGGGGGGGTCTGATCGCCGCCGGCTACTTGTGCCTTGCAGGGGGGGGGGGGGCTCTTCAAAGCCCACCTCCGCAGCGATTCCAAGCCTCCCCGTCCTTCCCTCCCTCTCCCACAGACTATGGGCGGTACAGGATGGAGATTCGCTTCAGCCTATCAGAATGCGGCGATCCCCAGCCAATTAGAGGCCGAGGATCGCCAATCTCCTTTACGGCGCTGCTACGCAGCAGCGCCGTATGATGTAAACAGCGGGGATTTCTTCCCCGCGTGTTTACATTTAGCTTGCGAGCCACGATCGGCGGCTCGCAGGCTGTTCACGGACATCCATGTAATGTAATTCCACTTACGACCAGCCACCAGGCGGTCATTAAAGAGAATCTGTATTGTTAAAATCGCACAAAAGTAAACATACCAGTGCGTTAGGGGACATCTCCTATTCCCATCTGTCACAATTTCGCCGCTCCTCGCCGCATTAAAAGTGGTTAAAAACAGTTTTAAAAAGTTTGTTTATAAACAAACAAAATGGCCACCAAAACAGGAAGTAGATTGATGTACAGTATGTCCACACATAGAAAATACATCCATACACAAGCAGGCTGTATACAGCCTTCCTTTTGAATCTCAAGAGATCATTTGTGTGTTTCTTTCCCCCTGTTCTCATGCACTGAAGTTTCAGGCTGCTTGTTTCTTCCTGCAAACAGCTTTGCCCTTGTCTGTAATTCTTCAGTATGTGAAAGCCCAGCCAGCTCAGAGGACGATTTATCCAGCTTGTAAAAGATAAGAGAGAAGAGAGAAGCTGCTCTAATCCTAAATAATACACAGGCAGTGTGCAGAGAGGGGCCTGGAAGGGGGAGTTCATAGCAGAACCACAACACTGAAGAACTTGGCAGCCTTCCAGACACAGGCTGACAAGTCTGACAGGGGAAAGATACATTGATTTATTACAGAGACTGTGATAGTAGAACGTGCTGCAGTAAGCCAGAACACATTAGAATAGCTTTTGGAACATGTAGGATGATAAAAAACAGGATGCAATTTTTGTTACGGAGTCTCTTTAAGGTTAACCACTACCCGACCGCCTCATCGTGTATATACATCTCTAAATACTTCACTTGAAGAACAGGGGTGTATATATATGCCTTGTCATATTTATGAGCGATGTGAACGATCGCGCATGCGCCTGCACGCCCCCGTTGCTGCTCGTTAGAGCAATAATTGGTGAATGGGAAGGAATGATCACCGCTTCAACGAGTAGCAGCGATCATTCATTGAAATGAAAGTAAAAACAAACAAACTAACTAACTCACTTCCTGTGTACTGTTCTAACTACACAGGATAAATTGTAGTGACAGCTAGTGGAAAAAGTGAGTATAATAAAATAAAATAAATAAATAAATCAGCAAGAGTCGGGAACCAGGACAAATTCCCAGCTCTCTATGTCCATTAAACAGAATAAAAACACATAAAGGAGTGAGCACTATGAGTATCAGTAAAATATATGAAAACTTCACCCTGTCCCAGACAGGTCTCACCTGGTTAAAAAATTCAAAATAAACTTATTTCTAAATACCACAATAGTAACAATATTCTGCAGTCTTCTTCTTCTTACACCTCTTCTCACACCAGCTTACAAGACTTCTCCCAATCCTCTTCACTCCTCTGGAACACTCTTGCTGAACACATCCGCCACTCACCCACACTTACCCTTTTTAGGTGCAATCTGAAAACACACCTCTTCAGGCAAGCATACTCTCCTACCTAGGACACGTCAGCCACTGACCACCATTTGTACCATCGCATACACAGCTTCCCTTCACCTACTGTCCTACCTTTACTGTAAGGCCTTTTGGCCAGGGTTCTCTTCCCCATTCATCTCACAATGCTGTGTAATTTTGTGTGCATACCTCCCACCCCTGTGTAAAAATGTATAGTTGATTTGTTCACTGCATCAGCAGTAATCCGCCATTGTCTTCTATTGTTAACTGTTGTATTGTTTATTTTATATTGTTATACCCTGTATGCTGTTGAACAATGTACAGCACCATGGAAGATACTGGCACTATATAAATCAATATTAATTAGTATCGCGAAAAATTGTAAAATGTAAAATGCATGCAAACACATACAAATACGTTTCTTCCAGAGCAAAATGAGCCATAAATTACTTTTCTCCCATGTTGCTGTCACTTTCAGTAGTTAGTTGAAAGGTGACAGAACTTACAGGTTTTTGACTAGTCTATCTAATCATGGGGGATTCTCAGTATTTTATTTACTCTTACACAAGAACTCCCTGGAAACAATCTATAGACATCTATATAGATCTATATAGATCTATGCAGACTGCCCAATCCCCCCCCCCCCCCCCCCACACACACACACACACACATACTTGTTTGCACACTAGTCTGGCAGTTGCACTGAGCAACTGCCATTCACCAAGTGTTTTTGAAAAAAAGAAGAAAACCCTGAGAGGAGATGGGCTGGTCCACAACCTGTCAGTTCTGTCAGATTTCTACTACCTGCAGCAGGGGCGTAACTAGGCCCCACCGGGCCCTCCTGCAGATTTTCTGAGCGGAATCCCCCCCCCCCCCCCGCCCCCGCCCCGGGGCCCGCTCGCGGCCGTTTTGTGGGTGCTGGAGGGGTGGCAGCATGAGGGAAAGCCTTGCCCACAGTCGGCGGGGAGAGGGGTAGTTCCCCCCTCTCCCTCACCTCGGGGCTCTCCCCTCTGCGCTCCCCTCCAGCTCGTAAGTGTCTGTGGGGCTGTGGTGGGCAGCGAGCGGCGGGCAGATACATACCTGCTTCCGTGCGTTCCATCGGAGACTTCTCCCTCTAGCGGCTGACGTCACTTCCGGAAGTGACGTCAGCCGCTAGAGGGAGAAGTCTCCGATGGAACGCACGGAAGCAGGTATGTATCTGCCCGCCGCTCGCTGCCCACCACAGCCCCACAGACACTTACGAGCTGGAGGGAAGCGCAGAGGGGAGAGCCCCGAGGTGAGGGAGAGGGGGGAACTACCCCTCTCCCCGCCGACTGTGGGCAAGGCTTTCCCCTCATGCTGCCACCCCTCCAGCACCCACAAAACGGCCCCAAGCGGGCCCCAGGGGGGGGGGGGCGGGCCCCCCCGCGGGCGCAGGGGCTGCAGGGCCTATTCCTACGCCCCTGACCTGCAGTAAGGCTAGTTTCACACCAGGACGTTGCGTTTTAGGGGACGTTATGATCGCATAACGTGCCCCTAACGCAACGCCTGGTGCTCTCTAAGGTGGACGTCAGAGTGAGCCACGTTGTGCAGCTCACTCTGGCGTCCGTGATGCCGTGATGCGTACTCTTGTGCGCATCAGAATCAGAATCAGAATCAGAATCAGAATCAGAATCAGAATCAGAATCAGAATCAGAATCAGAATCAGAATCAGAATCAGA
Organism: Hyperolius riggenbachi; assembly: GCF_040937935.1. Classification (NCBI taxonomy): domain Eukaryota; kingdom Metazoa; phylum Chordata; class Amphibia; order Anura; family Hyperoliidae; genus Hyperolius; species Hyperolius riggenbachi. The sequence goes on from NC_090654.1 coordinate 39,931,272, forward strand.
ATCAGAATCAGAATCAGCTTTATTCGCCAAGTGCGACAGGTGCCACACCCGGAATTATTTGTGGACACATGGCAGACATGGATGGTAGTGCGTGTTAACAGCATCAGTAGTAGCTACATAGGAATGCAACAGTATGACAACAACAATATAGGAATACAACATAGGAATACAACAGTAAACAGCGACAATATAACAACAACATTGATAATAACAGTACAAAGCATAGTGTGGCTGATATAACAGTAACCAAAGCATAGTGTGACTGAACAGCCCCATTGTGCCAGAGTTAGCGTGGTACGATTTTAACACGTGGAACAGTGGGACAGTGTGGACTACAGGCAAGCACGCTCTCAGTCGTTGAGTAGGAGAACTGCCTGGGGGAAGAAGGTGTTTCTGTGCCTGGTGGTTTTGGTGGGGATGGTCCTGTAGCGGCGGCCTGAGGGCAGGGGGTCGAAGAAGTGACTGCCTGGGTGGGATTGGTCGCCAGTAATCCTGTTGGCCCTGGACCTCATTCTGGATGTGTGGAGGAGGTCCAGGGGAGGCAGAGGTGACCCGATGATCTTCTCAGCGGTGCTGATTACCCTCTGAAGTTTGTGCTTGTCCTTTGTATTTGCCCCCGAGTACCAGACAATGATGGAGGAGCAGAGGACAGACTCAATGGTGGCCGTGTAGAAGCTAGTCATTAGCTCCCGCGACATTCCAAACTTCCTCAGCTGCCTTAAGAAGAACAGTCTCTGCTGGGCTTTTTTTTGAGTTACGGAGGTGTTCACATCCCACCTTAAGTTCTTAGTGATGGTGGTGCCAAGGAACCGTGCGCTGTGTACTCTGGAGACCTCAGTGCCATCAATGTAGACTGGATGGGGAGATGGGGCATTTCTTCTGAAGTCCACAATCAGTTCCACAGTTTTTGCTGCGTTTAGTACCAGTCTGTTGTCCGTGCACCACCTGAGGATCCGCTCAATCTCGCTACGATATACAAACTCCCCTTCTTCTCCAATGAGACCTAGGATGGTGGTATCATCCGCAAACTTGATGACCTTGACAGAGTCAGTGGATGATGTACAGCTGTTTGTGTACAGGGAAAAAAGAATTGGGGACAGCACACACCCTTGCGGGGCCCCCGTGTTGGTAGTTCTGACTTCAGAGGAGCAGCCGCCGATTCTCACTAGTTGTGCCCTGTTGGTGAGGAAGTCCTTGATCCAGGTGCAGAGAGAGAGGTCCACACCGAGTCGTGCCAGGTTGTCATGCAGAATGTTCGGACAGATGGTGTTAAAAGCAGAACTGAAGTCCAGGAGCAGGATTCTGGCATAGGTGTTGGATTTGTCCAGATGAGCCATGATGTGTGCTAGACTGATATTAATGGCATCCTCCACGGACCGGTTGGCCCTGTAAGCGAATTGCAGGGGATCCATTAAGGTGGCTGTGTGTCCCTTCAGATAGGTGAGAACCAGTCTTTCAAAGGTCTTCATGATGATTGGAGTTAGAGCAACAGGTCTGTAGTTATTTAGATCAGTGGCTCCTGGTTTCTTGGGGACTGGGATGATGTCTGATTTTTTGAAGCAGGGGGGGACCTTGCCTAGCGTCAGGGATTTGCTGAAGATGGAGGTGAGGATCGGGGCTAGCTGGCTTGCACATGTCTTCAGGCAAGTTGGAGATATGCCGTCCGGGCCTGAGGCTTTCCTGGTGTTGAGCTTCCGGAGGTGTCGTAAGACATCGGCCTCCTGGACTATCCTCAGTGCCAGGGGGACACTAGCAGCATGGGAAGATGAAGTGGGAGGAGACTCCCTTGGTGAAGAGGTGAGTGCTAGGTCCACTGGATGGGTGGGTTGTTTCTCAAACCTGCAATAGAATTTGTTGAGCTCTTCAGCTAGCGCAAAGCTAGGAAGTATGTGTTGAGGAGGGGGCTTGAAGTTAGTGGCTGCTCTGAGGCCTTTCCAGACGTCCCGTGGGTTGTTGGACTGAAGGTTCAGACTCAGCTTGTTAGAATAGTCTCTCTTTGCCACCTTCAGCTCACGGTTTAAGGTGTTCCTGGCCACCCTGAACTCCTCTGGGGATCCGGATTTGTGTGCTTCCTCCTTGATTCTTCGGAGTCTCCGCAGCCTGCCGTTGAACCAGGGTTTATCGTTTGGGAAGATTTTGACGGTCTTCGTTGGGATGCATGTCTCCTCACAGAAGCATGCGGCATCACGTGGTCCCACCGGCCAATCGCTGCACAGAGCGGCCGCTCCAGGAAGTAAACACTGCACGTCACTGAGTGCAGTGAATATTAATTAGCCATGTCTCCGCTCCTCCCCAACGTTACTGAGCATGTGCAAGCAGTCTAACGCGGCTCTGCCGCTTAGAAAGTACTGCATGCAGTACGTTGTCTGGTGGCGCAGCGTTACTGTGTAACGCAACGTGGGCACTGTGAACAGCCTATTGATTTTTCATTGCTGTGCGGTGGGGTGCGTTACAGGCTGCTCTAACGTGCGCCTGTAACGTCCCACTGTGAAACCAGCCTAAGTGACTGAAACATAGGAGAAAAGTAATTTATAGCAAGTTTTACTCTGGGAGAAATGTACTTTTTCCTTATGTGTTTTCATGTATTTGCGATAGTGGTACTTTGAATCCACAAATCTCCATGGATGTCCGAAGTTTCTGTTCTCTTTCTAGCCTATTCAGAATTGAAAATGATTTCCTGGAATGTTCTTTCAGAACAGCGCACTGTTGCGATCCGCACACTATATATGTATATAAATGTAAAAAAGATGTTTACTGGGAAAGCAGATTCGCAGTAATCTAGCAAACATTATTCACAGATGCCGCCTGTGTTTACCAACCTGCAGCCACCCACACGGTGTGCTGGGGGGAATCATTAGCTCTCGGGAGTAGCTGCAGGTTTATAAAGTTGATATTTATGTACTGATCTTCGTGTGCATCCAGCAGTGGGATCCTCTGAGGACAGGCTGCAGCTGACACAGAATAAAACCAGGCTGTCTGCAGAGTTGAGTCAGCAGCTACATCTGAAATGCCACAGAAGCAACCAAACTTTTCTGGAAAACTTTTAATCACTTGAAAGCTGGACCTCCAGGCTGGCATAGCGGGGAGTGCGCAATTCAATGTTTGCAGGAATAACATCGGCTTACATTTGGTATCTACAGTTATTATGTAGCTTGTAAAGGTGAAAGGGGGGGGGGGGGGGGGGCAGGGGAGGACTGGCCCAGGGGCCGCCCGAATCTTAAGTAATTAGGGCCGGCCGCAGACATACCACAGGTGACAGGTTCGCAGTGGGGATCGCAACCTCGCGCGATATTTCCCGGCAAGTTGAAGTATCCAATCAAAGAAGGGGCTGAGGCGGCCGGCCATGGTGTGCCCTTGTGCGTGGCTGCGCCTGCAGTGGATGTGAGCGGCACAAGGACACAAATAGCTTAGGTCCTCTCCGGCCCGGTGGGTTGACCCTGCTTGACTCCGCCCCCCGCCTGGAGCCATTGCCGCCCGCAACGTGCTGCTGTGCCTGCGGTTTCATCGGAGTGAGCTGTCTCACTCTTCAGCTTTCTGTGCTGGAGGGGCTGGGGGCCTGGAGCTGTGGCTATGAGTGGCTGGCAGGAGGAGTCGGGCACAGTCCTCTCCTGTGCTGCTGTGCCTGAGGTGTCGTCGGAGTGAGCTGTCTCACTCTTTAGCTTTCTGTGCTGGGGGGTCTGGGGGCCTGGAGCGGCGGCTACGAGTGGCTGGCTGGCTGTCCTGGCTGGTGGAGTCGGACACTCTGGGGGCTGGGAGTCGGAGATGCCACCTATAGCTGCTTGCTGCTGTGGAGGAGGAGGAGGTGTAGGACTGAGGAGACAGGAGGATATAGGAGGTTAGGTCCAGGTTGCCAGAGGAGAAGGTGGTTTTTATAAATTTTGTTTCTGTACTTCTTCTCCCTTCTTGTTACTGAGTTACTCACACTTTGCTGCCTGCCTGCTACTGCTGTCAACTTCAATTCTCTGCCCAGGCCAGTGCCCTCTGAGTTTTTTTTTGTGTGACAATCATCTCCATTCTGACCCTGGCCTGAGGGGGAACGTTTTTTCTTCTTGTGGTGTGATTGGCGGCAGGGGAGGGGGGAGGCAGGCAGTTAGGCACTGTCAAACAGGTAGTTGGAGGGGAGGGTAGGTGTCAGACAAGTAGTTTGTATGGTGGGTGGGCAGGAGTGGGGTTAGGCATCACCAGGTAGGTAGGTTTGTGTGTGTGTGTGTGTGGGGGGGGGGGGGGTTGTTTAAAGGAGTTATCAGGCATTTTTAATGAAATAAGTGCTACTTACCCGGAGCTTCCTCCAGCCCCACGCTCCCAGCATGTCCCTCACCGCAGCTCTGCAGTCAGCCATTCGCTGCCGCTGCCTCCCAGTCCCCGGCGATGGCACTAGTCCGACCTGGATGTCGGCCTGTACTGCGCCTGTGCGAGCAGCACTGTCAATCACCGCCACGTGGACCGGAGTGTACTGCGCAGGCGCAGTAGTTCTGCGTCTGCACAGTACGCTCTGGTCCATGTGGCGGTGATTGACAGCGCCGCTCGCACAGGCGCAGTCGGCCTGACGTCATCGCCGGGGGCTGGGAGGCAGCGGCAGCGAACAGCTGACTGCAGAGCTGCGGCAAGGGACATGCTGGGAGCTTGGGGCTGGTGGAGCCCTGGGTAAGTAGCACTTATTTTCATAAAAAAAAAAAAAAAAAGCCTGATAACTCCTTTAAGGTTAGGCATCAGACACAGACAGGTAGATTGTGCGGAGAAATGGGGTTAGGCATCAGGTACATAGTGTGTGTGTGTGTGTGTGTGTGTGTGTGTGTGTGTGTGTGTGTGTGTGTGTGTGTGTGTGTGTGTGTGTGTGTGTGTGTGTGTGTGTGTGTGTGTGTGTGTGTGTGTGTGTGTGTGTGTGTGTGTGTGTGTGTGTGTGTGTGTGTGTGTGTGTGTGTGTGTGTGTGTGTGTGTGTGTGTGTGTGGCTGTTAGTCATCACAATTTGAAGATTTGCACACAAGAAAGATATGGCTTTGGGCTGGGGATGCCATGAAACGGGCCTCTACTTTGTGTTGTCCCCCCAGGCCAAAAGGTCCCAGTCCTCCCCTGGGGGGGGGTCACATGATGTAAATTTAGGCAATATTTGTAATGGAAAACTGCAGAGGCAAAAGTATGGCCCATCTATTGGGGAGCTGCAGAGAGGCAGACAGGGGCATGACAATAGCGACTGCAGGGGACACAGGGGCAGACGGGGTCCGGTCCAGGGGCACCAGTAGGGCACATTTTACACTAGGGGGAACAGCGCCAAGCTTACCGCTGTGTTTGTTGCTCGTCCTGATATCGCATGCCGTTACCACTGCGCACCCGATCAAGCATGTCAGCCCGACATCTTGCAGCATGTCCGATCGATTCATGAGCAGGGCCGGATTTAGGCCAAGGCTGCCTAGGCCATGGCCTAGGGCACCACAGGAGCAAGGGCACCAAAGCAGCAGGCTAAACTGGTGCAGCATTTGCAAGCTTGCAAATTTTGCAATGCAGGGAGATCAGGCGAGCGCCTCATTGCGGTACTCTGCTGCCAGCCGCCTGTGCAGCAGCCAACTTGCTCTCTGTGCACGTTTGCATTGTGGCCGGCGGATATGGACTTGGGCAGCATTGGAGACAGAAAGAAAGAGGAAGTTTCTATACTGGAGACAAGCTGATGGCTTCAGCGGTGTGAAGGCGAGCTCAGCTGGCTACCTATACTGAAAGGGGGAGGAGGGATTAAGGGAGTCATCTGGCTACCTATGCGGGGGGGGGGGGGGGAGGGATCATCAGACTACCTATACTAGAGGGAAGGGGGGTGGGAGGGGACATCCGGCAACCTATACTGGAGGAAAGGGGGAGGGGTCATCTCGCTAACCTATACTGAAGGGGGGAGGCTGGTGACAGTGGCCTTGGGCGGTAAAGAGCACAAATCCAGCCCTGTTCATGAGACCAATTTCTGGCTGGTCGCATAGTCGTTCATCATGCTCTTGGCAGCACCGATATTCATCCGATTCAATTATAATAATCAGATGGTCGATCATTCCCCAAGTCGCCTGATGTATGGCCACCTTTACAATGAAAGTGAAAAATAAGTAAGTTTTGTGAATCCACCCCTTCTCTGCTTGGTACCAAAACCCAACTTACAGCAATGTGAGGTACAGAGCAGACCTCTCCTGAGTTCTGGCATGATGGATTTGAAGTGGGCTGTGTGTGGAGCAAGAAGGCTCCGGAAAGGCTGAGCAGAGAGAGCTGCCAGGCCTGTTGCAGTAGGAAGGCTGCTGTAATGTGCTGGAGGGGAGTTGGACTACATAGCTCCCAACCAGGGCAGCCATCGTGGGGGACAACTGACACTGCAGTGAGGGGCCCAGGGTTTCTGGGGGCCCTGGGCCACCCCAAAGTGCTGGAAGGGACGCATGTGTTGGCTGTGGACCTTTGGCTCACTAACCAGCACACCGCATACCAGCACTGAGAAAAGAGTGACATCAGCGCTTGATCGTGGGGAGCAGATGAGTAAGCCCACTACAGTGGACTTTCTATACTGGGGCACCACCTATATCTGGCTACAGGCTACCTATACTGGGCCACCACCTATACCTAGCTACCTATACTGGAGCTGGAACCACCTATACCTAGTTACCTATACTGGGGCACCACCTATACCTGGCTACCTATACCTCGATACCTATACTGGGGCACCACCTATACTTGGCTACTTTTACTGGGGCGTCTATAGCTTGCTACCTATACTGGGGGCACCTATACCAGGCTACTTATACCGGGGCACCACCTATAGTTGAATACCTATACTGGGGCGCCTGTATCTTGCTGGCCTATACTGGGGCACCAGCTATACCAGGCTACCTATACTGGGGGCATCTTCACCAGGCATCACCTATAGCTGGCTACTTATACTGGGGGAACCTATGCCTGGATACCTATACTGGGGGCACCTATACCTGGCTAAGGCAGGGGGACAAGCTGAGACAGAAGGGGACAAGAGGTAACACAGGGGGTTAAAAGAGTCACAGGGGGAACAGAGGCGGACAAAAGAGGCACAGGGAGAAAAGAGATGAGATGGGAACATGCGGTCACACAGAGGGACACAAAAGAGGCACAAACTGAGGTGAGACAGAGGGGGACAAAATAGGCACAGGATGAAAAGAGGGAGACAAAAGAGAACGGATAAATGATAAGAATGGACCTACAAGTCCCTATCTCATTTGTTAACTGGGGACTACCTGTATTTTGCTAGTATTTGGCTCCACCCACAACATGCCATGGTCACACTCACTTTTTTCCACACCACGCTGTGCATGCCGCTTTCTTTCGTGTCGGAGCCATGCACATTTTTTGCCACAGCACACTTTGCGCACGGACATGGGGGTGGGGTGGCTAGTGGGCGGGCACAGCAACCAGTGGGTGGGCCCAGGGAGGGGGCCCAGGCCTGATGATGTGTGAGGGGCCCCAAAATTTCTGATGGCAGCCTGCTCCCAACTGTCCCTCTTTGGGAGCCCTATCCCCCTGTCCCTCTTTCCTCCTCATTTGTCCCTCTTTCAGGACTTTGTCCCTCTTTCTATGTAAATATATATATTTCTCTATTAAAAAATGTGTTTGATTAACTCTAAACTTTATTCCCATCCTTTAAATGGAAATATTACTAATTTTAAAATGTTGAAGGAAAATGAACCAGGATAGAAAGGACCAGTGTAGTTTGAATTATAAAACAACATATTTTTCTTATGAAACCTTTATGGTATGCGTGACTAGGGCCGTGATCAGGGGTGTGGCAGGGGCGTGGCTTCAGTGCCCCTCTTTCTCATTTCAAAAAGTTAGGAGGTATGCAGTACTTCTACTACAGGTGAGTGGCCCAGGACTGCCATTAGGCCCGTGGCAGGGTGTCACTGAAGAGCCGGAGTGGCTGTGGAGAGTAAACAAGAGTGGTATGCAGTAACCCTGGAGATAACCCGAGGTCAGGGTTGGCATAGAAGCAGAGTGCTGTGCCTGTAGTGTGATGGCTGAACACCCAGTGTAGTGGATTGTTTCTGTTCTGGTCATTGTTTTGATTGTCAATAAAGCTGTAGTGTTTTAATCGAACCCTAAAAAGACTCACTGGCTGGTAAATTGTGACCTTTGCTATGATCTCCTCTACCAATATGAGGTAAACACCATAACTCCCCCAGAATATCACAGTAAGTTTTGGATGTAATGTTAATATATAAAGCCCACCTCAATTCATTTTTTACATTTTAGTTTAGTTTTAGAAGATTTAGGAAGGATTTGAAACCACGATTGCGATTTTACAGCAGTGTGTACCTCCAATGCAGGGGCCTGACTACAAGGGAGCAGCCCATGTGACTGCAGGGGCCCAGCGACTACCTTATAAAGGGGTCCCTCATCCAGGTCAGGTGTTTTTAGGGCTACACTTGTTATGGGTGTGAAGTACATGCCGGCTACACTTGTTATGTGACTCTTGCAAGAAGGACTCACAGGCTGTGAGGGTCTCCAAGGGTAGGCAAGGGAAAAAGTGTCAACATTTGGGGGCCCCTTCAAAGTTTTGCTGAGGGGCCTCATGTTTTGTGGTTACGCCCCTGGAGGTAGCCTAATGGTACCCATACACAGTACAATAAAAACTTTCGATTTTCCAGTTTTTACGACCAAAACGATTGAATGAAAGGTGAAAAGAATCTTTTTCTTTCGATCAAGAAAAATGAACGATTATCCCGTCTTTTCTATAAAAATGCGATCAGACATGTTGGAAAAAGCTTTATATTAGATCTAACGGAATAATCGAGCTAAATTATCTAATCGAGAAAAATGAAAAATTGTACCATATATGGGCACCTTAACTGATACACAATGATTATAAGATTACTTTTATTTAGCATATCGTCAAATTCTCATTTTAACACATCTTAAAGTGGCCATACGCTAGACGATTTTACTTGTCAATATCTGTCACATTAGATCACTGTGACCGATTCTGCTCAAAATCAATGCCGCAAGCAATGCGTAATCAGTTACCGTTCGAAATTGATTGATTCGGCCGATCACACAGGATGGAAAATGTTGCTAGATCAGTGATGCTAGCAACGTTGGATTTGGATTTGGAGATGACTGGCGCAAAGTGTTAAAAGAAGAGCTAACTCTCACCTGTCCTGCCAGCGGGTCTCCTCCCATATCCGGTATCTTTACTCCATGCCGAGGGGTCTTCTCTCCCTGAGTCATGTGACAAAATCTCGAGGTCAAACACTAGAGGTCCAGTGTGTATGCTGCTGGACTTCTAGTGTTTGACCTCCAGCTTGTGTCACATGGCACAGGGAGGAGGAGCCCTATGGCATGGAGAAAAGTCACCGGACATGGGAGGAGGTGGGACAGGTGAGAGGGGGGACCCTATGATATGTTGTTACTGACCATCTCTGCTCCATTGGGAATATTTCTTGTTAGGACCGCCATGGGGGTAACGTGAACCCAGATGAATTCAGGAAACAAAGGAGAAGAGATCGAGAGCCCCTTGCTAGTGTAGTATTTTCCTTTATAAAAAGGAATTCATTTTACCAGTAAGGCACCACTTTTCAGGCTTAAGGGGAACTTAAACCCCTCAGGGATAAAAGATCTCTGTAGATCGGAAAGGAGAAAGGGGGTAGACCCCTCCACCAATGGTGGACTTCATGTATTGTATACAACAGGAAGAAAGGCGGCAAAAAGATTTTATATATATATATATATATATATATATATATATATATAATGATAAAAACAAGGGGAAGTAACACTTACCTCCCCATTGAAGAGTCAGCAATATAGTCATAAAAAATAAGTTTACAGACAGAGGCACCACATTTGCTACAAGTTAGTAAACAGCTGCTCCTGCTTTTTATTGCCTGATGAAGTGGGCTTTGACCTACGAAACGCGTCACAACTTTTGGAGTGAATAAAAACATAAACTTTTTTTTTGATGACAGTATCTTGCCGACTCTTCGATAAATGTTACTTCCCATACATATATTTACATATATATATATATTTTATGTTTTTGATGCCTCTGTTCCTATTGTATACAATACACCAGGTGAGTTCAGGGACAACAAATGGAGGAATCAGAGAGCAGTAAAAAGTCAAAACAAGTTCTAATGCCTTTCAGCACTCTTACAAAAATTACAAAAACAGTTTCTCTTGCAGGAGCTGACCTGTAGTTTCCTACTTCCTCTTTATAGCCAGCCGCACAAAGTACTGGAGTTCCGTTTCTCGGGGAATACTAGTGTGGTGCACGCTGGAGAAACAAAGGTAGAAGTGAGAAGGGAATTACATCTCTCCCCCACTGTAATATAAATGACAGTGAGCATTGTTTCCCCGCCCACTCATCAGCGCTCCTCATTAGCTTGAAAATCCTTTAAGTGATTCATTGCAGGCTTGCGCACCGTTTAGGTTTGCGCCCTGGGGAATAATAACTACAATGAAGTCAGAGCCACCTGTGCCTCTTTCAAGAAAGCCAGCGAGGATGCAAAGATGTGAAATGACTATTTACAAGTACAGGCGTGCGCCTCTGAAAAGGGAAAAACAAAAGAAGATGTGATTAAAAGGACTTAAAGTGAAGAAAAAATAACTTATGATATAATTAATTGTATGTGTAGTAGGGGTAATAAGGAAAAGAGAACATTAGTAGCAAAGAAAAGGGTCTCATATGTTTATTTTCAGCTATATAGCTTTTTGCTCTTTTTTTTTTTATAAAATTGCATCATTCTGTCACAGCTGCACAATCTGTCTTTTAGCCACTTCAGCCTTCAGTCGTTTTCACTTTAAGCATCCGAGCAATTTTTACCTCCCATTCATTAGCCTATAACTTTATCACTACTTATCACAATGAACTGATCTACATCTTGTTTTTTCCGCCACCAATTAGGCTTCTTTGGGGGGTACATTTTGCTAAGAGCCACTTTACTGTAAATACATTTTAACAGGAAGAACAAGAAAAAAAACCGAAATTTTTTTTATTATTTCTCAGTTTTCAGCCATTATAGTTTTAAAATAATACATGCCTCCATAATTAAAACTCACGTATTGTATTTGCCCATTTGTCCCGGTTATTACACCGTTAAAATTATGTCCCTATCACAATGTATGGCGACAATATTTTATTTGGAAATAAAGGTGCATTTTTTCCGTTTTGCATCCATCACTATTTACAAGTTTAAAATGAGTTTTACATGACGTCACGCTAAGCGTAACATACGTTTACAGCGACGCCTTGGGGACGTTACAGCCAGAAAAAGTGAAGCTTCTGAAAGAAGCTGTCGCTTTTTTCAGCGGGCGAGAGGAATCAGTGATCGGGCACCATAGCCCGATTCACTGATTGCCTGGATAACGAACCGCGGGCCGGGAGCACTCATGGTTCCTGGCCGTAGCTAGTACGTCCAGGAGGCCAAAGTAGTTAAGCTATAAAACAAAACAGAAATTGCAGTAAAACCTTATCTAAAACGGTTTCTCGCTGTTTCTTAGTTGAATAAGTGGTTTAGAAAACAGGACTGTATTCGACCCAGTGAGTCAAAGAGCGCAGGGAAGCACTTTTGGAGAGATAACTGAAGGGGTTTTTTTTTTAACTCTTTTTGTACTGGAAAACAATATGAGTCTCTTTTCTTTGCTACTAATGTTCTTTTTCTTAACTGTACATTTCATTATCTCATAATACAACTGCTTATCATTTACAATATTCATTTATAGATTATTTAGACAGTGTCTGCCCATTGTAAAATCTTTTCTCTACCTGATCTGCATTCTGAAATGTATCACACGTGCCGACATCTTTAGTTCTGCCAGGTGATCTTTACAGAATGTTCGTTACAGAGAGTTCTATGCACAGAGGATGATATGGATTGCTTGGCAGTTAGAAAAAGCCGCTATTTCCCGCAATGCAATGAGGTTTACAGACAGAAAACTGTCAGGACCATGGCTCTGACATCACACTGTGGGAGGGGTTTCACCACAATATCAGCCACACAGACAACCCTGATAATCTATTTGAGAAAACGAAAAGATTTCTCATGGGAAAGGGGGTATCGGCTACTGATTGGGATGAAGTTCAAACCTTGGTTAACGTTCCTCTTTAAAGGATACCCGAACTGACATGTGACATGGTGAGATAGACATGTGTATGTACAGTGCCTGGCACACAAATAACTATGCTGTGTTCCTTTTTTTCTTTCTCTACCTGAAAGAGTTAAATATAAGGTATGCAAGTGGCTGACTCTGTCCTGACTCACACAGGAAGTGACTACAGTGTGACCCTCACTGATAGGAAATTCCAACTATAAAACACTTTCCTAGCAGAAAATGGCTTCTGAGAGCAAGAAAGAGGTAAAAAAGGGGAATTTCTTATCAGTGAGGGTCACACTGTAGTCACTTCCTGTCTGAGTCAGGACTGAGTCAGCCACTTGCATACCTTATATTTAACTCTTTCAGGTAGAGAAAGAAAAAAAGGAACACAGCATAGTTTTTTGTGTGCTAGGCACTGTACATACACATGTCTATCATGTCACATGTCAGTTCGGGTATCCTTTAAGTCAGGAAGCGAGAGCAATATGGCATGGAGTAAAAGCTTAGTGGAAATAGTATGAGGTTTATTCTTTTCAAATATACATTGACTAGCAGATGTTGTTAATTATATCTGACATTGGGTGGTGCAAAACATAGTCCAGTACCGGGCCTGGAACTGGAGAGGGGGTTTATAGTTGCGGCGTTGCGGCAGCATCGCGTTCAAGCTTTCAGTGGCTTTCCTTGGTGTTCAGTTGCAGTCAGCGTTTTTTTCCCCCGCAGGGGGACATTAGCCGCAGCGGTTAACCGTCACAGGATGCTACATGTAGCGTCCAGGGTCGCCTAGAACGCCAGGGAAAATCGGGATCTGAACGGCGTGTTTGCACAAACGCCAGTAAAAGCCCGGTACAAACGCTCCCATTAATTTCAATGGGAGCGTTTAACGCTGAGTCCCGAACGCCGGCAGTAAATGCAGGGCAGACGGCCGTGTGAACCAGCCCTAAAGCTAAATCATAATTAAAGGTGCCTGATAGCGGTACAATATTTTCTTAAGATGGGATCATTCAATCAGAATTGTGGAATCATAAGTAATCAGAGGGTAATTATCATTTGTTCCCATAAACAGGTCGATGAGGGCACATTTTCTCTTTGGGTATGATCGTAAAATCCAACATTCCGGTCAAAAAAATTCTGTATTCTAATCAAACCATAGAATCACTTCATGTCAATTTTCTCTACATACTGTGTATTTATAATTCAGTTGTACAACAACAAAATATTTGTAAAGTGTTTTTCTCCTGTTGGACCCAAAGCGCAAATCTGATCAAATGATTGCACTTGATTAAAGTATTGTACCATAGATGGGCACCTTAAAGCAGACCAGAACTCAGAACTTGCTTTAAAAGATAAGCAATGGATGATGGAGAGGAGAGTGCAGTTTAGTGGAGAGGAGAATGGTATGGTGGAGAGGAGAGTGGTATGGTAGAGAGGAGAGTGGTATGGTGGAGAGTGGTATGGTGGAGAGGAGAGTGGTATGGTGGAGAGGAGAGTGGTATGGTAGAGAGGAGAGTGGTAGGGTAGAGAGGAGAGTGGTATGGTAGAGAGGAGAGTGGTATGGTGGAGAGTGGTATGGTGGAGAGGAGAGTGGTATGGTGGAGAGGAGAGTGGTATGGTAGAGAGGAGAGTGGTAGGGTGGAGAGGAGAGTGGTATGGTAGAGAGGAGAGTGGTATGGTGGAGAGTGGTATGGTGGAGAGGAGAGTGGTATGGTGGAGAGGAGAGTGGTATGGTAGAGAGGAGAGTGGTAGGGTGGAGAGGAGAGTGGTATGGTAGAGAGGAGAGTGGTATGGTGGAGAGTGGTATGGTGGAGAGGAGAGTGGTATGGTGGAGAGGAGAGTGGTATGGTAGAGAGGAGAGTGGTAGGGTAGAGAGGAGAGTGGTATGGTAGAGAGGAGAGTGGTATGGTGGAGAGTGGTATGGTGGAGAGGAGAGTGGTATGGTGGAGAGGAGAGTGGTATGGTAGAGAGGAGAGTGGTAGGGTGGAGAGGAGAGTGGTATGGTAGAGAGGAGAGTGGTATGGTGGAGAGTGGTATGGTGGAGAGGAGAGTGGTATGGTGGAGAGGAGAGTGGTATGGTAGAGAGGAGAGTGGTAGGGTGGAGAGGAGAGTGGTATGGTAGAGAGGAGAGTGGTATGGTGGAGAGTGGTATGGTGGAGAGGAGAGTGGTATGGTGGAGAGGAGAGTGGTATGGTAGAGAGGAGAGTGGTAGGGTAGAGAGGAGAGTGGTATGGTGGAGAGTGGTATGGTGGAGAGGAGAGTGGTATGGTGGAGAGTGGTATGGTGGAGAGGAGAGTGGTATGGTGGAGAGAAGAGTGGTATGGTGGAGAGTGGTATGGTGGAGAGGAGAGTGGTATGGTGGAGAGGAGAGTGATATGGTGGAGAGTGGTATGGTGGAGAGGAGAGTGGTATGGTAGAGAGTGGTATGGTGGAGAGGAGCGTGGTATGGTGGAGAGTAAAGTAGTATGGCGGAGAGAAGAGTTGTATGGTGGAGAGGAGAGTAGTATGGTGGAGGGGAGAGTTGTATGGTGCAGAGGACTGAGTGCATGATCATGAGCGTGTACACACGTGCATGTATACATATTTGCATGCACAATAGCCCTTGCACACAAGATCCTCTGTGTACATGCTCTTCCCTAGGTCCCTGTGCATGTGCATGCACTCTCGTGGGTGCAGATATGCTATCATGAACACTCCTGCTGGCTTCCGAAGCAGCAGTGATTGGTGCAAGGGAACGTGTTTCCTGTTTTTTGTGATTGATCGTTGTTACAGCCACTAAAAGTGATCATTCTTAGGCTGGGACCACATTTGCATCGCAGAAAAACTGCTTTGGTTTTCCAAAGGAGATTTTGTGCACGGAGTGTGCGTTTTAATGCACACAACCCACCGTAGACCTCTGGCACTTGCCGACAGTCTACGGTAGTTTGCGCACTTTGCGATTTTAAGAAAAGCATTGAAAAGAAAAAAGTTAGATACTTATCTCAGTAGAGGGAAGACTTTGGATGACCCAGAAACATTCTTGATCCTCCCCCACCCCACCACTGCTTGCCAGGACCCTCCTTTTTCTGGCCGAGCTTCCGTACGAGTATAAATGTGGTCGTACTGTGCCTGCAAAACCAATAAGTGCTCAGTACTACAAAGCCATGCACAAGCAGCTTCATGCCACTGTGCAGGCAGCCAGGCATGGGCCATTGTTGCGCCTGTGTAGCATGGCCACACTCGTACCCGGATGGATGCAAGGTCACAAGAGCATATTCAAACTCTTGTTGAATATTTTCAGAGGGTTCCAGTGCTGGAATAGCTATGCAAACAAAGAATAGTGCTGTAACAATACGTCCAAAAAAGCCATAGCCGTATCTCGAGAATAACTGCTTAATATGCACCCAGTTTGTAATCAAAAGAAGCATATGCAACCTCATTTTAATTGAAATGAGTTGTAGAATAAACTTACAGCTTCTAACCCATGTCACATAAAAAAGAGGTAGGGATACGCTCAATCCATCATTTAAAAAAATATATATTTTCAAAATTGTGATTAAATTTTGGGATTAAACTTGGGAAAATTTCACTTGGATAGTGTACTGGTTAAGGGCATTGCCTTTGACATGGGAGTCCAGGGTTCGAATCCTGGCTAGGGTCAGTACCTATTCAGTTAGGAGTCCTTAGGCAAGACTCCCTAACACTGCAGGGGGGGGGGGGGTCTCTTGAGCATGTCCCAGTGGCTTCAGCTCTTGAGTGCTTTGAGTCCGACAGGAGAAAAGCGCAATACAAATGTTCCGATTATTATTAATATTAAAACTACACAAGTCAGTACTAGCTTACACAACATCAACTTTTGAATAGCCCTGATTGTTAGCTTTCCATAATGGTGACATTGGTGGCCTTATTCTGATGCCTTCACTCTTCTGGGACTATGCAAACAAAGAACGGTGCTGTAACAATTCGTGAAAAAAATGGCCAGCAAAAAAGCCATAGGCGCACTCTGAGAATAATGGATTGCTGTGCATCCAGTTTGTTTTTAAATGGGGTGTATGTGACCTCATTTTAATCAAAATGAGTTGTAAAATGATGTGTCTTATAGCTTCGACCCATGTCGCACAAAAAAAAATATTTGGTTGGTAGTTTACAAAACACATACTCTTCAATAGCCCTGGTTGTTAGCTTTCCATAATGGTGACATTTGTGTCCTTTTTGTGATGCCCAGACTTTCCTAAGGCTATACAAAGTATGGCTCTAAAATACTTTGTGGGAAAAAAAATGGTCTGTAGAAAGCCACGTGCACATTTCAGTTAATGGCTTGCTAAATGCCCAGCTAGCTTTCAACTGAGACATATGTGGTACATTTTAACCGTGATAAGTATTAGAAAAGATTTTAGGGTGTTTTAGTGTAGAGGCCCATGTCTTGTGAATTTTATTTAGTGACAAACTGAATCAAAAGCATTGAAACAAAAACATTGTTATTTTCATATACTACGTATCAAAATAAAACCCTTGTAAAAAAAAAAGAACCAAGGTGACAGAATTTAGAAGTCAATACATAATTTGTTACCTTAGGAACTCCACTTTTTATGTATAACATGAGGGTAAATATTACTGTTATTTTTATAAATAAAGGCTTATCATTTTTGATAGAGTACAATGAGAAACAACAAAACCCAAAACAGAAAAAGTGCACATTTATTTCCAAACAATATGTTGTCCCTATACATTGTACTAGGCACGGGATTTAAATGTTGTGATAACCAAGACAAATAGGCAAATAAAATGTGTGGGATTTTATCCCAGTAGGGTTGTTTATTTAAAAACTATAGTGGATGGTAATTGAGAAATAGTGTATTTTTTTCTTGTTTTTCCCTTTAAAATGTATACGAATATAATTACTTAAAATATTGCCCACAAAAAGCCCAGTTTGTCCTGAAAAAAAAAAGAGATTGATCAATTTGGTGTGATAAGTAGTCATAAAGTTATTGGCGAATGAATGGGAGGAGCGATGAAAGGTGGAAATTGCTCTGGTCCATAAAAGAAAAAGACTTGTAGTGGTGAAGCGGTTAACATCTAATAGTGTTGAGATGGAATGGTAAGGAAAGAAAGGAAAACTGTGAGATTTTGCAGCACTAAGTATGACTCTAATATCAAACAGAAACTACCATAGCTTTCTGTCATTATGTTAACAGCAGGAACCAACAGAAACCTATACTCTCCGGTCTCCCTCACTTGTCTAACCTCCATTCTCTGCCTATCATGGAAGAAATGTATTTTTCCCCCAATGCAACACTGCCACCTGCAGTCCAAACTGGATAACATGTAGACACAGCATCTTATTGTTTATGTGATGAAGATAAAACTATTGAGAAATGAACTTGTTCCCTTTAGGAGAGGATTGCTGTGATTTAGATCCTGATGCTTGAAAGAGAGGACTTAACACTATTTTTAACCCTCTACATTACCCCTGGGGTATTATAATTTTATTCATATAGCAACATCTTCCATAGCACAGTACATCGTACTAAGCAGACAATAGTGAGTATAGAGATAGTCTAGTGTTGATCGAACAGTGCTCGACACTGTTCATTATTCCCCGAACATTGGCGTGTTCCGGTTCGGGTCGAGCACAGCCGAGCAGCGCATGGTGCTCGGCCACCCTGTTTGGTCTCCTCCCCTCGCTTATTGGCACCTTTGCAGGTAGCCAATGATTGGCGACAATGCTTTCTTCCACAGCTATGGTCACACAGCCTAGCTGGCTGTGACCATAGCTGTGATTGGTCGAGCGGGTCACGTGTTCAGGAATATAAATACCCGACCGCGTGGCTGGCTCCGCCATTTGCATTGGGGTTTAGCTTGGGGTAGGTAGGAGACAGAGCTAGCGGTTAGGTGCCAGGACTGCCAGCCAGGCCAGCCACAGTGCCCCAGCCTCACCACCACTGCCAGCAGCAGCTACAGTGCCCCAGCCTCACCACTGCCAGCAGCAGCCACAGAGCCCCTGCCTCACCACTGCCAGGCATTGGCAGCAGCCACAGTGCCCCTGCCTCACCACTGCCAGCAGGCACTGCCAGCAGCCACTGTGCTTTTAGTGCCAACAAAAACTAAAGGGATGCCCCTGCCCTTGTAAGCTTACAGCCTAAAGGGAAGACAAGGGGTACATCATGACAGATCATTAAATGAAAGATACAAATAAGCACTTGATGTTGCAGCCACCACTCATTCATCTGTCCCCTACTTGTGGTAGCTGCAGATTGGCTGGTGACAACTGTACACATGTCAGCTGTACAGACACGCCACTCGGGAGGCGGTTCTGTTCTATGGAATTGGGGGAGAGCAGGATTAAAAGAGGAAGAGAGTGGAGCTCCGAGCAATAGCAGTCGATCAACGGCGCTCTATGGTCATTTAGTGAGTCTTTCTTGTGGTGGATTGCTAAACAATGTTGTAGTACATCTATACGAATTCTACAAAATCCAGTGTGTGTGTGTGTGTGTACAAAACTTAACCACTTAAGTCTATCTGAATGACTATAGTGGTCCAGATAGAAGCTTCTATAGTCTAACTGGACACATATCCACGTCCAGTGCTACCGTGGCAGGTGCACACTACCAGTGGCATTTACGTGGCAACTATTTGGTGAAGGGGAACAAGATTTCCCCAAGCCATTCGCATTGCTTGGAATGAAAGGACATGACTCTGATCAGAGGCCATGTCCATTCATAAAAATAAAAAAAAACTTAATAAAAGGAATCCTTTCCAAAGCCATACCCCCCACACTCAGGTGTGAGAAGTAGGGATAAAGTGATGGCCAAATGAATGGGAGGAGCGCTAACACTTGGCGGTAAGAGTAAAATGGCCCGTGGGCTGGAATGGTTAATGATGATCCTTCTATACATGCTGCTCACAGATCATTTTTGTTATATTAAAGAGGAACTGTAGTCAAAATAACAAATTGCCTAATTGTATTACAATATTTCTTTTTATTTTTTGGTCAGTGTTTGCCCAATGTAAAATCAGCCTTTCTGTGGAATGTGTGTTTACTGACAGTTCTAAAGCCAGTAGAAAATACAGCTGATCTCTCAGATTTCAGCATAATAAACAGTCATAGGCAAAGCCTCAGTGGGGCTACAAAGCAACATACGGCAATAAATAGATATAGAAATTATAAGAAAAATTACTGTAAAAGTGGGTATCCTGAATAATTTACTGCATTCTACTATATGTCATAACAGGGCCTCTTTAACCTCCTTGCGGGTTATCCCGAGCTCAGCTCGGGGTAACCTGCGCAGGAGGATTTCTCATGCCCCGCTGGTCTGATTTGCACACATTTTTTTTATTGCACGCAGCTAGCACTTTGCTAGCTGCGTGCATGTCTCGATCGCCGCCGCTCACTGCCGATTCGCCGCGCCGCCCCCCCCTCCAGACCCCTTGCGCAGCCTGGCCAATCAGTGCCAGGCAGCGCTGAGGGGTGGATCGGTATTCCCTGTGACGTCCCGTGACGACCGGGGAAGCCCAGCAGGAAATCCCGAAGGCGATCGAGTGGGTGGGGGGATGCCGCTGCTCAGCGGCTATCATGTAGCGAGCCCTGGGCTCGCTACATGATTTAAAAAAAAAAAAAATTAAAAGTGCTGCGCTGCCCCCTTGCCGCGGGAATTGGACCGGCAAGGGGGTTAAGTAAATGTGATAAGTCTTTACTTTAGAACACAAAATCAGTTAGACAAGTACTCTGCGTTATCAGAGCTTGATCTATAGCAACCTACACTTAGCACCATTCGCTGTTTATTTCAATAAATACAGAACAGCCGTGCATAGAGGGAAGGAATTGTCCCAGAATCATTTCTTTTCTTTGAAGAGAATCTCCAGGTAAGAACGTCCCAGAAGGCTCGGGGAGCGCATCGCTGCACGTAATCTCGCTGATTGCAGTAATTGAGCGTTTTCTGCACCTCCCGCGCTCCTCCGCCGCTTGCCGTCCTCTAATTTGTGCTTAGCGGATGTGCTTTTCAGCACAAAGAAAAGCGATATGGGATTTAAATCTTATCTATCAACATTTTGCATAATCATGTTTACCTTCAAACACAGCCTGAAGCGCTGTGCATTTATCTGGCTACAGAGAGTGCTGCCTGATTCTCTGCTTGAAGTAGGACAAGGAAACTGGGCCACCCATGAGCAGGAAAGTTTGCTTCAAGGAGTTTGCTTCCACCCTAATTCAAGGATTATTGTTTTAAATGAATCCAAGACGAAGCTTGGGTAAAAAAAGGAAATGCTTACCAAAGAAGGGGGAAGCCTCCGGATCCTATAGAGCAGAGGTGTCAAACTTAACCACTTAACGACCGCCTAAAGCCGATAGGCGGCGGCTGGTCGTAAGTGGAATTACATGGAAACAGCCTTTCCATGTCAGTTCACGGAGGTTGTCTTTGTGAACAGCCTGCGAGCCTCAGATCGCGGCTCGCAGGCTAATTGGAAACACGCGGGGAAGAAATCCCCTGTGTTTACATCATACGGCGCTGCTGCGCAGCAGTGCCATAAAGGAGATCGGCAATCCCTGGCCTCTGATTGGCCGGGAATCGTCGCATTCTGATAGGCTGAAGCCTGTCAGAGGCGGCGCAGGACGGATCGCCGTCCTGCGCCACCCAGGGGACCGAGGGGAGGGAGGGAAACAGAGGGAGATCGGAAAACGCTGCGGAGGGGGGCTTTGAGGAGCCCCCCCCTACAACACGCAGGCAGCCGGCGGCAATCAGACCCCCCCCCGTGCAGGACATCCCCCTAGTGGGGAAAAAAGGGGGGGGAAGTCTGATCATCCTGGCTCAAACACGATCGGTGCTGTGGGCTGAATAGCCTACGCAGCACAGATCAAAAGAAAAGAGCCCAGTCCTTAAAGAGAACCCAAGGTGTGTTTAAAGAATGTTATCTGCATACAGAGGCTGGATCTGCCTATACAGCCCAGCTTCTGTTGCTATCCCAAACCCCACTAAGGTCCCCCTGCACTCTGCAATCCCTCATAAATCACAGCCGTGCTGTGAGGCTGTGTTTACATCTGTAGAGTCAGTCTCAGCTGCTCCCCCGCCTTCTGCATAGCTCCGGTCCCTGCCCCCGTCCCTTCCCTCCAATCAGCAGGGAGGGAAGGGATGCAGGCGGGGACTGGAGTTCTGCAGGAGGCGGGGAGAGCAACAGACTGACACCATAGAGATAAACACAGCCAGCTCTGACAAGCTGTTTGTCAGCAGCGTGGCTGTGATTTATGAGGGATTGCAGAGTGCAGGGGGACCTTAGGGGGGTTTGGGATAGCAACAGAGGCTCGGCTGTATAGGCAGATCCAGCCTCTGTATGCAGATAATATTCTTCAAACCCACCTCAGGTTCTCTTTAAGTGGTTAAATACAAAGCGGGCCAAAACTGAGCTCTGGCACCAAGTCGAGGGCCAACTTCAATGTCTAGTGGCCACCTTTCTCCCTTATAAATTTCCCTGGTGTCTAATAGCCCCGCTCCATCCCTTATTCAGTTCCCTGATGTTTCGTCCTCAATACAGTTCCCTGGTGTCTAGTGGCCCTCCTCCCTCATCTATACAGTTCCGTGGTACCTAGTGTCTTCCCCCTCCTCATATGGCTTCCCTGGTGATCTAGAGCTTACCCTCCAATATAGCTTCTCTGGTGATCCTCAGTGGGCCAAACATAACGGCTAACACAAAGTGGGGAAACCACCTGAGGGCCAAATCTGATGGCTCAGAGGACCACAAGCTGAAGTTTAAAGAGAGTCTGAAGCGAGAATAAATCTCGCTTCAGACCTCATATATAGCCGGGGCACGTGTGCCCCTGCTAAACCGCCGCTATCCCGCGGCTTTACGAGGGTCCCTGTCCCCCCAAATCCCCTCCGTAATGCGGGGGAGCGCTTCCTGGTTGGGGCAGGGCTAACCACCGCAGCCCTGCCCCACGCGCGTCTGTCAGCGCGTATCTCCGCCTCTCCCCCGCCCCTCTCAGTCTTCCTTCTCTGAGAGGGGCGGGGGAGAGGCGGCGATGTGCGGCTGATAGACGCGACTGGAGGCAGGGCTGCAGCCGTTAGCCCTGCCTCCAGGAGCGACCAAGTCTGCGACCAAGTGTCGCAGTGGGGGGTTTGGGGGTGAAGGGACCCCCGTTTAGCGGCGCATATGCACACGTGCCCCTGCTAACTATGAGCTCTGAAGCGAGATTTATTCTCGCTTCAGAGTCTCTTTAACATTTACGCTATACAGGCTTCCCGGGTCCTCCCTGCTGCTGACCCCGCTCCCCGGGACCCTCCTTAACATCGAGGCCCTGCTCCTCTTCTGGCATGATCTGGGGGTGATCAGTTACCTGACATCACAATTCTGACAAGCCCTTATTGAAAATCTTTGGGGGCTCCATGAGTGGAAATGGAGGATTGGAGGACTCCCTGGAAAACCTTTACAGGATCCAGAGGTTTCCCTCTTCTTAGGTAAGTATTTCCTTTTTGACCCGAGCTTCGGCTAAGGTACACTTTGAACTATGCAAAACAATGGATACAGCGCTCAGTGCTACTATAGGACTAAAGGTATAGGTTTATTAATAATGGCGTCCGCATGAGCACATAGGAAACTAGAGCTAAGGCCCCTGATGAGACATATTCTGCCGAAACATGTAGGGCGGGACTAAAGTGGATTTACAATGGTGGAGAGCTGTGGAAGTTTTGGAGGAGCATCCCTAAGTCAGCCAAGCGACCAACATTGAGAGGGAGAGCCCTGAAAACTCTATGCTTGATTACCAAGTTCTGAAGATGTGAGTGGCCATTTTTAACATTTAATAAAAGTGAGAATGGTTTTACGCTATGGAGGGATGCGTCTTTTATCTTTGAGGTGTTATGTGCTGAATCAACTGTGAAGGATATCTACACATCATGAGATCGTGAAAGGTGAAGGGTGGCCTTCAATGACCCTGCAGGCGCTTCTTGAACCAATCTCACTGAGGGTCTACTTATAAGGGTGAGTGTCCTCTTTAAGGGGTTGGTGGTGGGCGTACGTACAAAAAGGGCGCCTGGACAAAAAGGGCGCGGGGTGTAAACTCTAAATAATAATTAATCATTAATAGGGTTTATAAAAATAATGTGCTATATTTCGTTTACAAATAAAGTTTAACAAAATTATAAATTATTAAATAATGTTTATAAAATCGGAAATTGTGAAAACGTTAATCTTCCCTATTTGTAAAGTTAAACTTATAATTACGTTTATTAAAAAAACAATAATATATGTTTAATTGTTATAATTGTATATTATTGTGAATAACCTTCATTTATGGTTTGTTCTTATAATAAAATCTGAAAATATTCTTTATAACGATGATATAAATATAAGTACGTTCGTAATAAGTGTTGTAAAACATTAGTAATTATTACTAAAATTTTACTAAAACTATACCTAAGCCTACTCTTACACAGAACCCTCCCTGTACCTATCCCTAACCCCTAGACCCCCCTGTTGGTGCCTAAACCTAAGACCCCCCTGTTGGTGCCTAAACCTAAGCCCCCCCCCTGTTGGTGCCTAAGTAACCCTCCCTGTACCTACCCCTAACCCCTAGACCCCCCTGTTGGTGCCTAAACCTAAGACCCCCCTGTTGGTGCCTAAACCTAAGACCCCCCTGTTGGTGCCTAAACCTAAGCCCCCCTGTTGGTGCCTAAACCTAAGACCCCCCTGTTGGTGCCTAAACCTAAGACCCCCCTGTTGGTGCCTAAACCTAAGACCCCCCCCTGGTGGTGCCTAAACCTAAGACCCCCCTGTTAGTGCCTAAACCTAAGACCCCCCTGGTGGTGCCTAAACCTAAGACCCCCCTTTATTATGTGGATAATAATGTTTTACTAATTATGGATGCAAAAAATATTTTGCAATTTACGTAACGTACTGATCGCTTTATTTTGTGAATAATAATGTTTTTTTATTATGTGGATAATAATGTTTTACAAATTGTGACTCCAAAAAATATATTCCAATTTACATTACGTACTGATCGCTTTATTTTGTGAATAATGTTTTAAAAACAGTAAGGGATAAAACTTTAAATAATGTTTTAATTATTTAAATAAGATAAATATATTTAGTATTTTCATAAACGTTATTCGGCACGGGTGCATTTTATAAACGTAAATCAACACAAGCTCAGTTATAAATCATTAAACAGCTCCGGGCGCCGTTTGTAAACTTTATTTAGCTCCGGGCGCCGTTTGTAAACTTTATTTAGCTCCGGGCGCCGTTTGTAAACTTTATTTAGCTCCGGCGCCCTTTTTTCCTGCTCGGCGCCCATTAAACGTTATTTATTATGGGAGTGAATGGCGGCGGCCTTTTTGTCCACTAGCTGCCTGCGCCCTTTTTTCCCAGCTCCTGGTGGTGGTGCTCACTCGATTGAAGAAAAACCTACAGGTGTCACGAATTGTCTCAAGATACGATGAAAATAGAAGTTTTATGGACTTTTAGTTCTGTGGACTTTTTATCCTATAGTAGTACCGAGCGCTGTATCCATTGTTTTGCATTGTTGAATATTTAGTAGAAAGCGCTCCACAAGAACTCCAATTCAGATTGTATTATATGCTAGCACGGTTACTGTGGTTTTGTACACTTTGAACTATGCCTTTCATTACCCCCCAGGGGCGTATCTAAAGGGGTACAGACATGGCTCAAGCCATGGGTGCCATGCCTGACCCCAAAGCAGGTAAATGAATTTAACTTTGCGGCATTCATTTCCATGACAGCAGCACCCGTTGTCATCGTACCGGTGCTGCTCTCCTCAGCTAGGCCTGCCTCCCTTTCTCCCCATTCAGACCTGCAGATCACCACGGGACCGAAGGGCAGAACTGCAAACCGCTGATTTAATATGCGGAAGTGACATCAGTCATTACTTCCTGCATTTGAAGTGATTTGCATGGCTATTTTGCACCGCTCTGTCCTCGGGTCCCGCGCTGATCTGCAGGTCTGAGAGTCATTGTGAGTGGTGTGTGGGGAACAGGAGAACGGAGTAAAGAGGAACACCTCTTAGGACACTTATTCTAAAGGTAAGTGACACACAATAAAGCAAATGCTGGACATTGTTTCAGACATCTTGTGGTTTGTTCCAATGCAACAATGTTAAAGTATACCCAAAAGGAAAAATGTATACATACCTTCCTCCAGCCCCCTTCAGGTTGATCAGTCCCTCGCGATCCTCCTCAGCCTCATGGATCCTCCTCCAGGTAATTTGGCCAGTGGGGGGCTGGGGCCTGTCAGCGCAGACAAAGTCTGGCTATGTGCGCTCCCGCGGCCGCGAGCGTTCTGCGCCTTTGCAGTCCTACTATGTCCCAACAGTCCGGGTCACTGGTAGTCGTAGCAGGGGATACAGGAGGCAGAGAAGGATGGCAAGGGATCAATCAGCCTGAAGGGGGCTGGAGGAAGCCCCAGGTTGACTTTAAACTAAGCCATGCTGCAATGTTCATTTCAGAGAGAATAGACTTTCTCCTGGCAACTCTTCAAAGTAAACCCTACTTGTTCAGTCCTTTTATTGCAATATAACATTTAATATGATAACTAAGGGCTGAATAGTCTGAGATGTATGTTTTGTTTTTTTTTTTGCAGTTTCTTTGAGCATTGCATGGTCTGACATTCGAGTGAATTTGTTTGGCTGTCTACTCCAGAGAGTTTCAACAGTTTTGAATATTTTCCAGCTGTGGATAATATTTTCAACCAAAGAGTGATGGACTACAAATTGTTTGGAAATGGGCTTATAACTCTTTCCAGATTGATGTATTGAGCAATAATAATAATTAGGGATGGGACGAATCCACAATTTCTTCGAATCCGAATCCGAATCTAAAAAGGTTCTCGAATATCTCGAACCTTTCGAATCCCGAATCTAACGAATCCTGCACATAAGAATTGTGCAATCCGTGGTATAGTTGCCCGCAGTATAGGTACCCAGGCATAGGTGCCCGCAGTATAGGTACCCAGGCATAGGTGCCCGCAGTATAGGTAGCTAGGTATGGGTGCCTTCAATATTGGTAGCTTTCAGTATAGGTAGCAAGGTATAGGGGCCTTCAGTATAGGTAGCAGGGTATATGGGCCTTTAGTATAGGTAGCAGGGTATATGGGCCTTCAGTATCGGTAGGTAGCTAGGTATAGGGGCCTTCAGTATAGGTAGTAAGGTACATGTGGCTTCAGTATAGGTAGGTAGGTAGGTAAAGGGACCTTCAGTATAGGTAGCAGGGTATAGTGCCTTAAGTATAGGTAGGTATGTAGGTAGGTAGGTATTGGGGCCTTTAGGTAGGTATAGGGGCCTTTAGGTAGGTAGATAAAGGGACCTTCAGTATAGGTAGCAGGGTATAGGGCCTTAAGTATAGGTAGGTATGTAGGTAGGTATAGGGGCCTTTAGGTAGGTAGGTAGGTAGGTAAAGGGACCTTCAGTATAGGTAGCAGGGTATAGGGCCTTAAGTATAGGTAGGTATGTAGGTAGGTATGTAGGTAGGTAGGTATAGGGGCCTTTAGGTAGGTACGTATAGGGGGGCCTTTAGGTAGGTGGGTAGGTAGGTAGAGGGACCTTCAGTATAGGTAGCAGGGTATAGGGCCTTATGTAGAGGTAGGTATGTAGGTAGGTAGAGGGGCCTTTAGGTAGGTAGTCTAGTGCCCCCCAGCATAGGTAGGTAATCTAGTGCCCCCCAGCATAGGTAGGTAATCTAGTGCCCCTCAGCATAGGTAGGTAATCTAGTGCCCCCCAGCATAGGTAGGTAATCTAGTGCCCCCCAGCATAGGTAGGTAATCTAGTGCCCCCCAGCATAGTTAGTTTAGTGCCCCCCCACACCTGCATAGGTAGTTTAGTGCCCCCCAGCAGCATAGGTAGTTTAGTGCCCCCCAGCATAGGTAGTTTAGTGCCCCCCAGCATAGGTAGTTTAGTGGAACATAGGTAGTTCAGTGCCCGAGCCCCCCCCCCCCCCCGGCAGCCTAGTGCCCCCCGACCAGCGTAGGTACTCTCACTGCCCCCATACTGTACCTGTCTGTTGTTCTCTCTCCCTCAGTCCGTCCGTCCGTCCATCTTCAGTCTCAGCCAGGTCTTCTACGCGAGAGCGATGGCTACACCGTCCACACCTCGGGCCTTCACTGAACTATAGGCGGAGCGGCGTCAACGTCATCACGTGGCGACGGAACGCGAGGTCGTCAGTGGTCGCGATGACGTGGCGGCGCATCACACTGCGATGGAACCCGAGGTCGGCGGAGGTCGCGATGACGTCACAAGCGGCGCAGGTAATGTATCCACAGCGATCGCGGCGGCGAAACGTTGCGGCGGATTCGTCGGATTCGTATGCCCTAAAATGGCATGGGGATTTGAATCCACGAATCTCGAATCTTTCTTAAGATTCGAGGGATTTGTGGATTCGCCAGATTCGAGGTCCCATCCCTAATAATAATAATAATATTGTTGCTTTTCTCGCTGGGGACTCAAAGCAATGTAACCCTGCGTTATACAGTCTCAAAGGCTCAGGAGAAGAGGTGGGTTTTCAGACTTTTGTTAAAGCTGTCCAGAGAAGGAGCCTCTCGTACTGATTGTGGAAGTGAGTTCCATAGAGTAGGGGCTGCATAGGAAAAGGCCCGAGCACCAATCCTGGGAATAACCAAATTCATCTTTCTGGCACAGTGAATGGTGCGCAGAGGGATATATAGTTTCAAGAGATCCGCTATGTATTTGGGTCCCATGTGGTGTAGAGCCTTGAATGTCAGCAGGCAGATCTTAAAATGGATTCTCCATTTTACTGGCAACCAGTGAAGAGTTTGCAGTACTGGGGTGATGTGTGAGCTGCTGGGGGTATTGGCTAGGAGTCTGGCTGCAGCATTCTGTACTAGTTGTAAGGGACCTTATCTGGGTATCTGACGTACAGGACATTGCAGTAGTCCAGGCGGGAGGATACAAATGCATGAACCAGAGTGGGTAGGTCTTCAGCTGGCATAAGGAATTTAATTCTCGTTATATGTCTCAGATGGAAGAATGAGGATCCTAGCTGTCAGCTCCTTACCTGGGATTCTCCCTGCCTGTCTGCTGCCCTCCTGGGAGCCTCTCAGTCAGCTCCCTTCCTAGGAATATCCTGCCAGCCCATTGCCCTGTACCCTCCAGTCAGTGGCCTTCCTGAGATCCCATTGGATAGGTCCTCTTTTCTTGCCAGTCCTCTCCAGCTAGCCTGTCCTTGCCCAAGTGCCCAATGGTCCACTCTACTTGAGACCCCTCCTATCCCATCAGGTACCCTCTGTTATTCCCATCACTGGTGCGGTAGTCCTGGGGGTCGTGACCTGGCAGGCAGCAGGCAGCAAAGTAGTCCGTCACCCACTGGGGTGACAGCTCATCATCCCTTACGGGGTGCACTGGTGAAGACCCGTGCCTGCTTAGACCCCATGCCCTGGGGCTGCTCGCCCCTTGATACCAGTGACAGGATCAACAGAGCCCCGACAGCTGTCAAGAACCCTGACACATAGGTTGTTACAAAACATTGGTTGTGATAATGACATAGCAGTTGATTGAGGTAATAGTAGCAACAGACCCCCACTGTTAATGTCACAGGTATAACCTCACTTCACACTGCAAGACAGATATAGTTACACCACGCAAAAGAAAAACCCTACATGTTTCACCCCTAAAATTGGGGCTTTGTCATGGGTACATTAAGTGCTCGTGCTGAAGTGCCACAGGGTTTTTCTGTTGTGTGGAGTAACTATATCTGTCTTGCAGAGTGAAGTGAGGTGAAACCCCACTGCTATGTCATTATCACAACCAATGTTTTGTGACAAACGAATATTTCTTGCGCTTTCACTCCAGAGAGAAACCAGTCACATCCAAAGAACTGTCTGTCCTTTCTTGGCAATCATACACTGTGCTGATCCAATGTAGGGTGGTGCAGAAAATCTAAGAGAAGAAGGAGCGCTCTAAGTGTATTACCAAATGATTCAGCTTTATTGCGCAAGATGCAAAATGGGTACTTACAAAATGTTGGATTTAAATTCGCCTATCAGCGGTAGGGCCAACCGCTATACCTCTCTGCGGCTGCACATGCTGTGGCCAGCAGCGCGGTCTCCGATATTCCGGGAGGCGCGTGCAGCCGCAGAGGAATGTTTTGTGACAACCTATGGTTTTATCAGTTATTAAATGTTACGTTTTAGTTCGACAGGGAAGGTGGGAGGGGGTAGAAGCATTTGGCCTTATTTGCCATTGCAATGGAACCAGTGATCGAGTCCTGCATGAGGGCGGGTGGACTAGGTCCACCTACTTTTTTTAGAGGGTGGATGTCGTCCGTCCTAGCATGTGGAGTGGAGACAGCGCAGAGAAGGGGGAGCAGCGGGCACAGCGGCGGGGAAGGGGGGCCGTCTCCCCCCCTTCCCTCACCTTGGGGCTCCCCCTTGATCGCTCCCCCCTCCAAACTTTATGCACGGCTGACAGCGGGCAGGGACTTACTTCCTCCTTGTTCTAAGTGCAGGAGAGAGCTCTGCGTGCCGCTGCTCTGGTCTAGACCAGACCAGACAAGCGGCACGCAGAGCTCCCTTTCGCATCTGGAAGAAGAAAGAGGTAAGTCCCCGCCCGCTGCCAGCCACCCGCAAAGCTTAATTCTGGAGGGGGGAGCAAGCAAAGGGGAGCCCCAAGGTGAGGGAAGGGGAAGAGACGCCCCCCCCTTCCCCGCTGCTGTGCCTGCTGCTCCCCTCCTGCTGTGGGACACCTAAAGTCCTGGCTACCTATTCTGGGGACACCAATAGATCTGGCTACCTATTCTGGGGACATCTATACACCTGGCTACCTCCTTTGGGGACATCTATACACCTGGCTACCTATTCTGGGGACATCTATACACCTGGCTACCTATTCTGGGGACACTTATAGACCTGGCTACTTATACTGGGGACACCTTTAGACCTGGCTACCTATACTGGGAACACCCATAGACCTGATTACTTATACTGGGGACACTTAAATATACCTGGTTGCTTCCACTGGGGACACCTATAGACCTGGCTGCCTATACTGGGGGTACCTATTTTGGGGAACAGCTGCCAGATTATGTGTATGTTGGAGGAACCGCTGCTGCCAGATTACGTGTATTTTGGGGAACCGCTGCCAGATTGTGTGTATGTTAGGGGAACGGCTGCTGCCAGATTACGTGTATTTTGGGGAACCGCTGCCAGATTGTGTATGTAGGGGGGGACCACTGCTGCCAGATTACATGTATTTTGGGTGATCCACCTGCCAGATCACGCATATTTTGGTGAACTGCTTCCAGATTATGTGTATGTTGGGGGAACTGCTGCTTCCAGATTATATTTATTTTCTGTATTTTGGAGGAATTCTCTGTATTTTGGAGGAATCTCTGCCAAGTTACATGTATTTTTGGTGAAATGCTGTCAGATTACATCTATCTTTGGCGGATACACTACGACAGAGCTCCAACTTTCCCGACAGACTTTTTACACCACTGCAAAGGTCATGTATTTGCTGCGTGACCACGCCCATTTTTCAACGCAAGGATTTTTGGGGTTAGTCCACTCACCTCTTTTCCCAGGACTAGACCATTGAATTGAATAACTTGCAAATCATTATGCAACACCCTGAAATTTATGGATACAAAATAGATGAACATTTAGTAAAAATCATATTTGCAGATTATGTCCTTCTGTCCATATTTATCATTTTATGAGTTAAAAAATGGCGCCGCACTAAAAACGATATTTATCGTTTTATGACTTCCATAAACTATAAATATTGTTTTGAAAAGTAAGTCATAAAACGATAAATATCGTTTTGAAGTGTGTGTGAGTGTGAGTGTGTGTGTGTGTGTGTGTGTGTGTTATAGAGAGATATATCTATCTATCTCTATATCTATCTCTATATATCTATCTCTATCTATATATTTATATATCTATCTATCTATATATCTATATATCTATATCTATATATCTATATCTATCTATATATATATCTATATCTATCTATATATCTATATATCTATCTATATATCTATATCTATCTATATATCTATATCTATCTCTATCTCTCTATCTCTCTCTCTCTCTCTTTCTCTATCTCTCTATCTCTATCTCTATCTCTCTATCTCTCTATCTCTCTCTCTCTCTCTCTATCTCTCTCTATCTCTCTCTCTCTCTCTCTCTCTCTCTCTCTATCTCTCTCTCTATCTCTCTATCTCTCTCACACACACACAAACACATATATACACACATATACATAAACATACATATACATACATATACATACATGTACACATACACACACACACACACACACACGAAAGGAACTTTAAACTCTCAAAAACGAAAAGTATTGTTTTTCATAAAAACTATAAATATCGTTTTTCGTAAAAACGATAAATACAGTTTTTTCGTAAAAACGATAAATATTGTTTTTAAAAAAATATCGTGCATAACCAGTAGCCATTATTTGGCTGGCGCCATTTTTAACTGGACGCCAAAAATATTGGTGAGATATCAGGTTGACAGCTGATCGTAGACAAATTTAGAACTAAAGTTCTGTCATTATAAAAAAAAAATTGGAGAATTCATAGCTAGAATTTTTTTGGGGAGGGTACTACAGTACTTTAAGTGACCCTGCAGGGATCCTTATAGACTAGCGCCACAAGCTAGCCTTTAAACTACTAACTGATGCAAAAAAAAAGTCATACTTACTGTAGCTGGGGGGCATGTAAGGAAAAAGTTGTGCAAGCATGCCTCCTACTGGTAGCTTAGAGCTAAAGAGTACCCAGAAAGCTCATGGTGAACCAGAACTTCTAGGAGTGTGTAGGGGGCTACAATGGACCAAAAAGCCCTCTTACTAAAATGCTAGGGAAAACAAAAGTGTTCTTTCTTAAAACAGAAAGTCACTATAATTATGTTAAGAGCACATCCATCAGTTTTTATGACTTTCTAGTCGTGTAAAAACCACAGTAGCTAATTCCAGTCTTGCAACTTTACAAAGTGACCATCGCCATTAGCAGCCAATAGAAACAGACTCACCAGACGTATTGGCCACTATTAGACTGGCCAACCATGCACAAGTCCAGGAAGCCTAGGAACCTCAGGATCCTGGTATCAACTTTGCCAAAGTGTCACTCTCCGCTTTCATTTCCTTTGTGCAAGACCTCATAGAAAAAACCTCACATAGCTAGCGTGATACTGTTATCATTAAAAAGAAAAACTTTATTTTAAAAACACACTCACATATTCCACACTTTAAGTTTAGCACAGAGTTTTTCCATGGGCTCTCCCCCGTTGCCAGGCTCCCACAACCGTCTAGTGCTCCGCGCAGGTGCCCGGTGTAGGCGAATAAGGAGCACTAGATGGTTGTGGGAGCCAGCATACATCAGCCCAGCTTGGCAACGGGGGAGAGCCCATGGAAAAACTCTGTGCTGAACTTAAAGTGTGGAATATGTGAGTGTGTTTTTAAAATAAAGGTTTTTTAATGATAACAGTATCACGCTAGCTATGTGAGGTTTTTTCTCTGAGGTCTTGCACAAAGGAAATGAAAGCGGAGAGTGACACTTTGGCAAAGTTGATACCAGGATCCTTCGGGCGCTGTCTTCTACACTCCCTGTAGCTCCCAGTGGCTTGGACGTCAGAAAGCTGAAGGGAATTGCAGGATGGGTACAAGATTGTGCCCTGGGATCTGTAAGTAGTGTCTGCCCTACAATGCCCTGCAAAATGTAAAAAGTTAAGCCCTCATTATCCCCTCAGGCATGCCGGTTAGCTGAGACTTCCAGTTGCCTGAGTTGTAGATAACGGGAAGTTTGCTGTACTAACATTTTCTCCTATGCTATGCCACCAGTAGGTGGAGTGTTTTCTTTTTTTCACTTAGCTACAAAGTCTCCAATCAGGAGGCAGGAATAGGCCAGAGTGATGGAGTGAAGAAGGCCGCGTGATGGAGTGAAGAAGGCCGCCACAGAGAGAACTCCAGTGCTCCGGCCGCTCGTACACGGTAAGGCCCGGTTCACATTGGGCATGGGCAATAAGCAATCTGCACTGCAGAACTCCATATTTTCTATGAAAAATGTTTTTGTTATGTAATTACTGTATTGTATTTGTTTTAATGTATGCTACCCTGTTATATCTGGTGTGTGTCCTTTCCTGTACCTAAGCCCCGCCCAGCTGTTCAATCTACTGGGCCCGGTTTGCATCCCCACATCCCCCCACCCTAGTGGTTTTTGCCCCTTAAAGGTCTGTTTCTTCACTAGTGTGAAGAAACGTTCAGTTCCCCCATTGCTCCCAATGCAGGGCTTCATCTTCCATTTCCGGTCCGCTGGGCTCAGCAGTCGGGAAAAATTGGTGCTGCAGCAAACTTGTGGTCCATTCAGCGGATTGTGCAGAATGGCTGCATTTGAACGGATGGTTGTGTACGGATCGATAGGTTAACACTGGATCCGTCCACATCCGTTCCGTTTGTACAGTATCTATTCCGTTCGGATCCACGAACAGACCGTTTTTTTTTAACACAAGTGTGAACTGAGCCTAAGTATGGGAGTTTTCAACCCTTTTTAACTAAATTTGTTATGAAAATGTGTTGGCTACATGCTGATGTAAATTTTATTCAATTTAACAGCTCCCTTGCAGGGCTGTGGAGTAGGTACAAAAATCATCCGATTCGTCAGTTTATGAAACCACCGACTCCAGGTACCCAAAATTGCTCCGATACCACAGACCTGTTCCCTTGGCCAGTAACTTTTCAAAAAGGAGTGGGCGGCACTACTCTATGGGGATTCCCGCTGAGTCTCCTAAAGTAGACTAGCGCCTGGTTTTCACTATAGACAGCAGTATATAAAATACCTGTGAGTAAACTTAAAGTGTAACTGTCGGGCATAAAATCAATTCTTTATTTTTAGCTGGTAAACAAGCAATAAGGATGCTAACTAGTGTTGGGCGAACACCTAGATGTTCGGGTTCGCGAACGTTCCCCGAACATCGCCGCGATGTTCGGGTGTTCGACCCGAACTCCGAACATAATGGAAGTCAATGGGGACCCGAACTTTCGTGCTTTGTAAAGCTTCCTTACATGCTACATACCCCAAATTAGCAAAAAGAGCTTATAGTTTTTGAGAAAATCGATTTTAAAGTTTCAAAGGGAAAACTGTCTTTTAAATGCGGGAAATGTCTGTTTTCTTTGCACAGGTAACATGCTTTTTGTCGGCATGCAGTCATAAATGTAATACATATAAGAGGTTCCAGGAAAAGGGACCGGTAACGCTAACCCAGCAGCAGCACACGTGATGGAACAGGAGGAGGGTGGCGCAGGAGGAGAAGGCCACGCTTTGAGACACAACAACCCAGGCCTTGCATGAGGACAAGAAGCGTGCGGATAGCAATTTGCGTTTTGTCGCCATGCAGTCATAAATGTAATACAGATGAGAGGTTCAATAAACAGGGACCGGAAACGCTAACCCATCACAGATGTTCATTGTTCATGTTACTTGGTTGGGGTCCGGCAGGGCCGGCGCTACCATTAAGGCAAAGGAGGCAGCTGCCCCAGGGCCCCAGAGCTTGTAGGGGCCCCCAGTGGCTACAAGAGGAAAAAAAAATTCAAATCGGCCTTATAGTTTTTGAGAAAATCGATTTTAATGTTTTAAAGGAAAAAAAAACACATTTAAAAACCTGCCGACTTTAATGGTTAATAGCAAATCCACCTTAAATGCTAGAAACCCTAAATTTGCAGGATATTCTAAGGAGATCATTAGGAATAAGAGGAAAAAAACAATTTTTCAAAAAGACCTTATAGTTTTTGAGAAAATCGATTTTAAAGTTTAGAAGGAAAAAAGTATAGTTTTAAATGCGGTAAATGTAACTTTTAGTAGCAAACCTAACGGTAGTGTCATTTTACATGTATCAAACGAAAGCGCAATCAATTTCCTGACGGGGTTTCCAGGGGGTCTATACGCAGCCGCAGCGCTTTGGCCAGGGATCGCTATACAGCGCAATATGGCTGTATGAAGATCCCTGTCATTTTTTCCTATTTTCCCAATTTTTTTTTTATGTTTAGAGTGTGGGAATTTAAAAAAAAAATAATTATGCGGGGTTCCCCCTCCTGAAACTTTTTAACCCCTTGTCTCCCATGTAGGCTGGCATAGCCAGAATGTGGAGCTCTGACCGATTGGGACTTCACACCCTGACTATACCAGCTGCAAAAAAGGTCCCCTAATGCCGATTTTTGTTCCGGGGTATATGTTGGGGGGGCCCCCCAGGTTTATTCTGCCCTAGGGCCCCATTGTTGCTTAAACCGGCCCTGGGGTCCGGGAGTGTTGCGTAGTCGTTTTCAATCCAGGATTGATTCATTTTAATTTGAGTCAGACGGTCTGCATTTTCTGTGGAGAGGCGGATACGCCGATCTGTGACGATGCCTCCGGCAGCACTAAAACAGCGTTCCGACATAACGCTGGCTGCCGGGTAAGCCAGCACCTCTATTGCGTACATTGCCAGTTTGTGCCAGGTGTCTGGCTTCGATACCCAGTAGTTGAAGGGTGCAGATGGATTGTTCAACACAGCTATGCCATCTGACATGTAGTCCTTGACCATCTTCTCCAGGCGATCGGTGTTGGAGGTGGATCTGCACGCTTGCTGTTCTGTGTGCTGCTGCATGGGTGTCAGAAAATGTTCCCACTCCAAGGACACTGCCGATACCATTCCCTTTTGGGCACTAGCTGCGGCTTGTGTTGTTTGCTGCCCTCCTGGTCGTCCTGGGTTTGCGGAAGTCAGTCTGTCGGCGAACAACTGGCTAGAGGAGGGGGAGGATGTCAATCTCCTCTTTAAAGTCTCCACAAGGGCCTGCTGGTATTCTTCCATTTTGACCTGTCGGACTCTTTCTTCAAGCAGTTTTGGAACATTGTGTTTGTACCGTGGATCCAGAAGGGTATAAACCCAGTAATTGGTGTTGTCCAGAATGCGCACAATGCGTGGGTCGCGTTCAATGCAGTCCTAGGCCGAAGAGGTCATAGCCTAGGGTCACAAAAACCTGTTTATTTGGGCTATTTCAATGGTAGTGATGGTGACGTACATAAATCTCAGCCATGGCCGTTAGCAACATCTGAATTTCACAAAATGTCTCATGCAGGTAGAAGACATATTGTTAGACTTGGATTCCAAAGATGGGGTCCCTACATCTCTGCAAACCAGAGTTACAGGGGTCCAAAATTGGTAAAATCCCCCATAGACTTTCATTGCCTCCCTATTTCACTTTCCAAAATCTCACATCTTTTCAAAGGGCAATGGCTCAGCAGTACCAAATTTTCTAGCATTGTAGGGACCCTTAGGGGGAACATGACTGGTGAGTTTCGGGCCCCTAGGCCAAAGAGGTCATAGCCTAGGGTCACAAAAACCTGTTTATTTGGGCTATTTCAATGGTAGTGATGGTGACGTACATAAATCTCAGCTATGGCCGTTAGCAACGTCTGAATTTCACGAAATGTCTCATGCAGGTAGAAGACATATTGTTAGACTTGGATTCCAAAGATGGGGTCCCTACATCTCTGCAAACCAGAGTTACAGGGGTCCAAAATTGGTAAAATCCCCCATAGACTTTCATTGCCTCCCTATTTCACTTTCCAAAATCTCACATCTTTTCAAAGGGCAATGGCTCAGCAGTACCAAATTTTCTAGCATTGTAGGGACCCTTAGGGGGAACATGACTGGTGAGTTTCGGGCCCCTAGGCCAAAGAGGTCATAGCCTAGGGTCACAAAAACCTGTTTATTTGGGCTATTTCAATGGTAGTGATGGTGATGTACATAAATCTCAGCTATGGCCGTTAGCAACGTCTGAATTTCACGAAATGTCTCATGCAGGTAGAAGACATATTGTTAGACTTGGATTCCAAAGATGGGGTCCCTACATCTCTGCAAGCCAAGTCAAAGTATCTATAGAAGTGATTATTTTGAGCACAGGACCAATAGAGAGCTAAAACTGTAGTTGAGTGAGGGCCCTTCGGGGCCCCTCTGGCCCAAGGGCCCCGATGCGGTCGCTACCTCTGCAACCCCTATTGCTACGCCCCTGCTCAGCAGTACCAAATTTTCTAGCATTGTAGGGACCCTTAGGGGGATCATGACTGGTGAGTTTTGCCACTGCTGAGCCATTGCCCTTTGAAATGGTGTGAGATTTTGGAACGGTAAATAGTAGGCCCAATGAAAGCCTATGGGGGATTTTACCAATTTTGGACCCCTGTAACTCTGGTTTGCAGAGATGTAGGGACCCCATCTTTGGAATCCAAGTCTAACAATATGTCTTCTACCTGCATGAGACATTTCGTGAAATTCAGACGTTGCTAACGGCCATAGCTGAGATTTATGTACGTCACCATCACTACCATTGAAATAGCCCAAATAAACAGGTTTTTGTGACCCTAGGCTATGACCTCTTTGGCCTAGGGGCCCGAAACTCACCAGTCATGTTCCCCCTAAGGGTCCCTACAATGCTAGAAAATGTGGTACTGCTGAGCCATTGCCCTTTGAAAAGATGTGAGATTTTGGAAAGTGAAATAGGGAGGCAATGAAAGTCTATGGGGGATTTTACCAATTTTGGACCCCTGTAACTCTGGTTTGCAGAGATGTAGGGACCGCATCTTTGGAATCCAAGTCTAACAATATGTCTTCTACCTGCATGAGACATTTCGTGAAATCCAGACGTTGCTAACGGCCATGGCTGAGATTTATGTACGTCACCATCACTACCATTGAAATAGCCCAAATAAACAGGTTTTTGTGACCCTAGGCTATGACCTCTTTGGCCTAGGGGCCCGAAACTCACCAGTCATGTTCCCCCTAAGGGTCCCTACAATGCTAGAAAATGTGGTACTGCTGAGCCATTGCCCTTTGAAAAGATGTGAGATTTTGGAAAGTGAAATAGGGAGGCAATGAAAGTCTATGGGGGATTTTACCAATTTTGGACCCCTGTAACTCTGGTTTGCAGAGATGTAGGGACCGCATCTTTGGAATCCAAGTCTAACAATATGTCTTCTACCTGCATGAGACATTTCGTGAAATCCAGACGTTGCTAACGGCCATGGCTGAGATTTATGTACGTCACCATCACTACCATTGAAATAGCCCAAATAAACAGGTTTTTGTGACCCTAGGCTATGACCTCTTTGGCCTAGGGGCCCGAAACTCACCAGTCATGTTCCCCCTAAGGGTCCCTACAATGCTAGAAAATTTGGTACTGCTGAGCCATTGCCCTTTGAAAAGATGTGAGATTGTGGAAAGTGAAATAGGGAGGCAATGAAAGTCTATGGGGGATTTTACCAATTTTGGACCCCTGTAACTCTGGTTTGCAGAGATGTAGGGACCCCATCTTTGGAATCCAAGTCTAACAA
This sequence comes from Hyperolius riggenbachi, assembly GCF_040937935.1. Classification (NCBI taxonomy): domain Eukaryota; kingdom Metazoa; phylum Chordata; class Amphibia; order Anura; family Hyperoliidae; genus Hyperolius; species Hyperolius riggenbachi. Next base: position 39,969,648 of record NC_090654.1, read on the forward strand.
TATGTCTTCTACCTGCATGAGACATTTCGTGAAATTCAGACGTTGCTAACGGCCATGGCTGAGATTTATGTACGTCACCATCACTACCATTGAAATAACCCAAATAAACAGGTTTTTGTGACCCTAGGCTATGACCTCTTTGGCCTAGGGGCCCGAAACTCACCAGTCATGTTCCCCCTTAAGGGTCCCTACAATGCTAGAAAATTTGCCACTGCTGATCAATTGCCCTTTGAAAAGATGTGAGATTTTGGAACTGTAAATAGGAGGCCCAATGAAAGCCTATGGGGGATTTTACCAATTTTGGACCCCTGTAACTCTGGTTTGCAGAGATGTAGGGACCCCATCTTTGGAATCCAAGTCTAACAATATGTCTTCTACCTGCATGAGACATTTCGTGAAATTCAGATGTTGCTAATGGCCATGGCTGAGATTTATGTACGTCACCATCACTACCATTGAAATAGCCCAAATAAACAGGTTTTTGTGACCCTAGGCTATGACCTCTTCGGCCTAGGACTGCATTGAACGCGACCCACGCATTGTGCGCATTCTGGACAACACCAATCACTGGGTTTATACTCTTCTGGATCCACGGTACAAACACAATGTTCCAAAACTGCTTGAAGAAAGAGTCCGACAGGTCAAAATGGAAGAATACCAGCAGGCCCTTGTGGAGACTTTAAAGAGGAGATTGACATCCTCCCCCTCCTCTAGCCAGTTGTTCGCCGACAGACTGACTTCCGCAAACCCAGGACGACCAGGAGGGCAGCAAACAACACAAGCCGCAGCTAGTGCCCAAAAGGGAATAGTATCGGCAGTGTCCTTGGAGTGGGAACATTTTCTGACACCCATGCAGCAGCACACAGAACAGCAAGCGTGCAGATCCACCTCCAACACCGATCGCCTGGAGAAGATGGTCAAGGACTACATGTCAGATGGCATAGCTGTGTTGAACAATCCATCTGCACCCTTCAACTATTGGGTATCGAAGCTAGACACCTGGCACAAACTGGCAATGTACGCAATAGAGGTGCTGGCTTACCCGGCAGCCAGCGTTATGTCGGAACGCTGTTTCAGTGCTGCCGGAGGCATTGTCACAGATCGGCGTATCCGCCTCTCCACAGAAAATGCAGACCGTCTGACTCAAAAATAAAATGAATCAATCCTGGATTGGAAACGACTACGCAACACTCCCGGACCCCAACCAAGTAACATGAACAATGAACATCTGTGATGGGTTAGCGTTTCCGGTCCCTGTTTATTGAACCTCTCATCTGTATTACATTTATGACTGCATGGCGACAAAACGCAAATTGCTATCCGCACGCTTCTTGTCCTCATGCAAGGCCTGGGTTGTTGTGTCTCAAAGCGTGGCCTTCTCCTCCTGCGCCACCCTCCTCCTGTTACATCACGTGTGCTGCTGCTGGGTTAGCGTTACCGGTCCCTTTTCCTGGAACCTCTTATATGTATTACATTTATGACTGCTTGCCGACAAAAAGCATGTTACCTGTGCAAAGAAAACAGACATTTCCCGCATTTAAAAGACAGTTTTCCCTTTGAAACTTTAAAATCGATTTTCTCAAAAACTATAAGCTCTTTTTGCTAAATTTTTTTTCCTCTTGTACCCACTCCCAAGGTGCATATACCCTGTAAATTTGGGGTATGTAGCATATAAGGAGGCTTTACAAAGCACGAAAGTTAGGGTCCCCATTGACTTCCATTATGTTCGGAGTTCGGGTCGAACACCCGAACATCGCGGCCATGTTCGGCCCGAACCCGAACATCTAGATGTTCGCCCAACACTACACGTGACCCGTTCGGCCAATCACAGCGCTAGCCGAACGTTCGGGTAACGTTCGGCCATGCGCTCTTAGTTCGGCCATATGGCCGAACAGTTTGGCCGAACACCAACAGGTGTTCGGCCGAACCCGAACATCACCCGAACAGGGTGATGTTCTGCAGAACCCGAACAGTGGCGAACACTGTTCGCCCAACACTAATGCTAACCAGGCAATCCAAAAGTTAAAATCACTATTACTTTTCTTGTTGATAAATCATTATTCCCCAGATTACCTGACTCTTATTTGGTACACATACAATTTGGTATACAAAAAGGAAGTTGCAGGGCATTCTTGGTTGTCCTTTTTTGCTTCTCTACTTCCTCTCAAACTTAACTAATGCAGCCTGATTGGCAGAAGCCTCTTTCCCTCCTGTTTTCTCCTGCCACGCCTCTGTTCCTCTCTGATTGGCCAATATTTCTCATGCTGAGACAATGCACTTTCTATAGTGAAGGGCGGGCAAATCAGGCAGAGGAGCGTAAGGGAGGAAATGACATCAGGTTTGGCTTTGACATAGCCACAGTTAAAATGGGCAATAGTAGTACAGAGGCGCCAACAGGGTAAATACAATATTTCTTTAAAATGGATAAAATGAAGTAGGTAGCGGTGGACTTACCCCTCCAAAACAGACACAAAAAAATTGCTGTTTTAAAGGGAAGGTTCACGCTGCACATAAAAAAAAAACTGCACTCACCTGGGGCTTCTTCCAGCTCCTGGCAGTCGATCAGTGCCCTCGTAGCAGCTCCTCTCCCTCCCGGCGTCCAGCAGTTTTTTTTTATGTGCAGCGCGGATCTTCCCTTTAAGCAAAAATCAGTTTATTTACATACTCCTAACACGGTGCAATGCGTTTCGCGAGTATATTCCACTTCCTCAGGCAATAAATAGGAGCATATCACCAATGCGGTCCGGTACATAGCCTGGCGCCTCGACCTTGATGCTTGTGCAGGGTCTATGGTTGAAAGTATTAAAGGCAGAGGACCAGCAGGGCAGCCAAGCAACTGGTATTGATTAAAAGGAAATAAATATGGCAGCCTCCGTATTCTTCTCACCTCGGGTTCACTGTGAAGGTAGATTTAAGTCAACCTTAAAAAATTATTTTAACTTACCTGGGGCTTCTTGCAGCCCCCTGGAGTCCTCCTTCTGTGCATACGACACTGGTCCAAGTCCCTCCGCACTAGCCGGTCACCGCCAGTCAGCGGCTACTGTGCATGCGTGGCCCTGAACCACGTCCCCCCGGATCGATCTCCTGCAGGTGGGAGCCCTCTGTGCATGCACAGAAGTGATTTTCACATACTGCACAGAACGCTTCTGTCCGCAGGAGCGCGATGAGAAGGGGCGTGGCAAAGTATTTTAGTGCCATACTTTTTATCCCCAGAAGAGTCTGGACAGCAAAAAAAGGTCCAAGCATTTTGAAAGTCTTCTTTACCTTTAGAAATCACCTGGTCAGGAGCGTAACTACAAATAATGGGGGTCCCCCAGCAAAACTTTGATGAGCCCCCCCCAATGTTCACCCCCTTTCCCTTTCCTACCCCTGATGACCCTCACAACCTGCAAGGGTCGTAAGACAAGTGTGGCCATCATAATCTTCACATACATAATAAGTGTAGCCACAAAACCACCTGATCTGAAGGATGGACCCATTTATTGGCGGAAGGGAAGGTTAGTAGTTTGGGCCCCCTTAGAGCTCTGGGCCCCAAAGAGGTTACAGGGGCTGCACTCTGTAGTTACACCCTTGTACCTGGATGATCTGCCAGATGGGTTATTTGTAAAGCAGTGAAAGAAATAGTGGATTTTTCAGTGATTGTGATTTTTTTGTGATTTTCCTACAATTGTGGCTTTTTGTTGCAGTTGTGGGTGTGATTGCCATTTTAACGCATTTTTGGTGTGATTGCCATTTTAACGCAATTTTGGTGTGATTGCCATTTTGGAGCTCAAGTTGGATGCTCACCAAAGATGAATATAAAGAAAAGAAAGGCCTTTACCATGGTGCCAGGCCTCAGATGCAGGTAAAGGTGTTACAGGTACAGTATGTTTTATTGTAAATGTGCCAAATAATGTATTTTTTAAATTCATCATATACAGTATAATCCTCTAATAGTAATCTCTGATATATTAAACATTTGGGTATAGTAAACTAAATTAGGAAAAATAAATAAACAGCGTTAAACCTGCGATAGGTTAAAACATAACTTTTATTGACCAGTAAACACCTTGGATCGCTGTGAAAGGACCCGTGACCCAATCCTCGTAAAAAAACCAAAAAACAAACAGAAATTAAGGGGACCCCCACATTCACTCAGCACCAACTCATAAGCAGTCGTGTACAGCATGCGCAGCCACAAACACACACACCAGCTGGCCAGCACTCACACTGATCTAAAACCTGCATCCAGCAATAAAAGGGTGATAAATGCCTGGTGTATGACCTAATGCCACTGCAAGAAAACCGGAGATTGGTCCCACCAACCACCTCTGGAGGAAAGTCCGTTGCCAGCACAACATCCAAGGGTTAAAGGATACCCGAAATTACATGTGACATGATGAGATAGACATGGGTATGTACAGTGCCTAGCACACAAATAACGATGCTGTGTTCCTTTTTTTCTTTCTCTGCCTGAAAGAGTTAAATATCAGTTATGTAAGTGGCTGACTCAGTCCTGACTCAGACAGGAAGTGACTACAGTGTGACTCTCACTGATAAGAACTTACAGCTATAAACCACTTTCCTAGCAGAAAATGGCTTCTGAGAACAGGAAAGAGATAAAAGGGGGAATTTCTTATCAGTGAGGGTCACACTGTAGTCACTTCCTGTCGGAGTCAGGACTGAGTCAGCTACTTACATACCTGATATTTAAGTCTTTCAGGCAGAGAAAGAAAAAAAGGAACACAGTCTAGTTATTTGTGTGCTAGGCACTGTACATACACATGACTATCTCATCGTGTCACAAGTCACTTCGGGTATCCTTTAAAGGGAACCTAAACTGAGAAGGATGAGGATTTTTTTTTTAATAATACCAGTTCCCTGACTCTCCTGCTGGTCCTGTGTCTCTAATACTTTTAGCCACAGCCCCTCAACAAGCATGCAGATCAGGTGCTCTGACTAAAGTCAGAATGGATTAGCTGCATGCTTGTTTCAGGTGTGTGATTCAGCCACTACTGAATCCAAGATCAGCAGGACTGCCAGGCAACTGGTATTGTTTAAAAGGAAACATCCATATCCCTCTCAGTTAAGGGTAGGCTCTGTGAGTCAGTCACACTGCTCAGTCGTCCCTGTGCACGCTCCACATGGGTCCTGGGATGCGCCTGGTTCCGCCTCCTCCTCGATTACATGTTTTGCTCAATCACTGGGCTTTGTCAAGTCACATCAAAGAGTAGGTACGGTGACTGGGGAAGGGGGGCTTTTTCAGTAGCCAATTGCGGCTCTGCACAGTAGTGAGCGCGCATATACTGAACACTTGATCCCTGGGTAATGTAGCCCACTGCTGAACGGGGATACATGCATTCAAGCACCAAGTTTATGTGCAAGTTTTCAGTATGTTGAATTCGGCTTCAGGCAAAGAGGACTCTCTATATCTCAGCATGTGCAGTACACTCCTGGCGATGGGAGCGCGCATGCCCAGTACAGCGGGACTGATTGCAACTGGAGGAAGAGACCGGGCCCGGCCAGCTGACGGAGCCTGCAGCCTAAAGGGGGGGGGCTAAAAGAAGCCCCAGGTAAGTATAAATGCTCTTATTTTCTCTCAGGTTTCTAAAGGATACCCGAGTTGAACATTAAGACTGTTCATTTTTTAGGTATCCTAAAGTTTTATTTTATATTTAAATCTACTTTTTAAGCTTTTACTGTTTCATGGCCTTTTCTCAATGGCAAATTAATTGAAGTATGCCAGGGCTAAAATCTATGAACTATTAACCCTTTTCATCTCGTTCCTGCTCTTAAACTCTGAAGCGAATATAAATTGTTATTTTTACCTACTAGTTAGCATAAGAAGTGTAAGGAGAGGTGAAATTCCGCATTCCAGCTGCAAAACGAGGGCTTTATACCCCCCACATCCCGGGGCAAACATCCACGACTTCCAAAGTCGTTGATTTTGCTGCCCGGGGAGGCAGAGCTTAGCACTGTAGCTCTGCCTCTAATGAAGTCAATCTGCGCGTGGATCGCCGCCTCTCCCCGCCCCTCTCTGTGAAGGAAGATTGAGAGGGGTGGGGGAGAGTCTACGATCAGCGGTGATTGACTTCAGTAGAGGCAGAGCTACAGCGCTAAGTTTTGCCTCTATCAAGAAGCTCTTCCTGGATTTCCCCCTGGCGATTTGGGGGGTATAAAGCCCTCGTTTTGCTGCTGGAATGCGGCGTTTCACCTCTCCTTATGCTAACTAGCAGGTAAAAAAAATAATTTATATTCGCTTCAGTCTCCCTTTAAAGAGACTCTGTAACATTAAAAAGATCCCCTGGGGGATACTCACCTCGGGTGGGGGAAGCCTCCGGATCCTAATGAGGCTTCCCACGCCGTCCTCTGTCCCACGGGGGTCTCGCCGCAGCCCTCCGAACAGCCGGCGACTGTGCCGACTGTCAGTTCAATATTTACCTTTGCTGGAGCGTGGGGCGCTGTGGCGGCTTTCCGTTCCGAACTACACGGAAATACCCGATCTCATTCGGGTCCGCTCTACTGCGCAGGCGCAGGAAACTTGCGCCTGCGCAGTAGAGCAGATCCGACGGCGATCGGGTATTTCCGTGTAGTTCGGAGCCGACAGCCGTCAGAGCGCCTGCGCAGGAGCCAGAAAGGTAAATATTGACGTCACCGCTGCACGGACTCCACGGAGGGCTGCAGCGAGACCCCTGACGGATGGAGGACGGCGTGGGAAGCCTCATTAGGATCCGGAGGCTTCCCCCACCCGAGGTGAGTACCCCCCAGGGAATCTTTTCATGTTACAGATCCTCTTTAAGCCCCATACACACGTTCAACAGCAGTCTTTTATGCAGCACAATTATGAAACAACCAAAAAAAATAGTTTGCTATTGTTCAAACAACTGATAAGACTGATCAGACGTCAATCCAACCGTTGGATTCCAACAAAAGTTGTTTGATAATTGTGCTGCATAAAAGACCGCTGTTGAGCGTGTGTATGAGGCTTTAGAAGCTATTTAATGCCAGGAAAGTGTTTTATGACTGCAAGTCCTTGTCAGTGAGGGTTACAATATAGTCTGACCCAGACAGAAACGGTCACTTGTATACCTGATTTTTAACTCTTTCAGAAAGGGAAAGAAAAAAAGGAACACAGCCTAGTTATTTGTGTGCTAGGCACTGTACATACACATGTCTATCTCATCATGTCACGTCACCTCAGATGTCCTTTAAGTTGTGCAGTACTGCTCATGCGCTTGCCTGGCAGCGTGCCTCCATGATCGTGCTCCTGTTCCCAGGAGCGTTCTGCTCACAGAAGAGCAATCAAGGAGGTGTGCTGTAGAAGGTGGTGTGGTTGGAGAACTGTTCCCTATGAGGTTTCTTGCTGGGTCCCCTAAACTAGGCTAGCCATGTTTCCTGCTTAGTCCCCCTATTTCTTACAAAGTAGTGGTTGCGACCAGATTGCTATGAGCAAAAAGCAGCCATGAGTGTCCTCATCAACCAATTACTAGTCTGAGTTGTGAGCTTTAATGCCTCGTTCACATTGTACGCGCTTCTGTGCGCACTTGGAAGCGCACATGACAGGGTGACACGTATGCTCGGATACCTCTTTTTGATATCTGGGTTGTTCCAGATCCAGATAGTAAAAAATCTGGATAAATCCAGATATCTGGATACGAACCGAAATGGCTGTAAATTAACACCAGGAGGTTCCAGACAACGGTTGTGCAGCCCACATTGTGTCCAATGCACGACTGGGACATCACAGTTTTCAGCCCAAACATCTCAAAAAAATTAAACAGTTTTTTTTTTTCAACAAAATACAACTATTGTAGTGGCGTAAAGTGACAGTGGCAGACTGGCAGCAGAAGATTTGTTCTGTGTGGTGGGTAGAGATCTCTGTTGTAGAGCTAGTGGTGGCCTGCTCATCCACCATCAGCTGCATCACAGACTCGGCGTCTTTCTCCTCCAAGGTGCGCCGACAACCCTGCTGGAAAATGGCCGCTACATGCTGCTGCACCTCTGCAATGTGACTCGCCCTAACAGCTGGGTGCCCAGTGCATCCACGGCCAGTGGCTAGCAGCGGAATGGACACTGACGCGGCAGAACTGCCGACGGTGGCAGCAATGCTGCTCCCTCTCCTCTTGCCCTTGCTTTTCATGCTGCCCCTCCCCCGGCTGCCAGTGCCAGCAGACATAGTACAACTTTATATGTGTCCAAATGAAGTGGGGTACTTGTACTTTTATTCAAATCAGTAGTACTAGTAGATAGTAGCAGTAGTAGAACTTCAACTAATGGAGTGACAGCAGAGCAGTGATGCTCGGATACCCATTTTTATTATTTGAGTTTGGTCGAATTCGAATAGTAAATTATTCGAATTCGGTCGAACATTCGAGTCGAATATTTTTTACTATTCGATTCGACCTCGGACTTCGAGCTCATTATTCGAGCTGACTATTCGAATTGGCCTTAAATAGCTTCCAACACTTGTTTTGAGGGTGAATGATGCAAGAAACATCTTTTTTTCCGAATAAAACAACAGCAAGTGATTATGTGGGGATGTTCCTTTAAAAAAAAAAAAAAAAAAAAAAGGTGGAAAGAGAAGAGAAGTTGTGTCCAAAATTCTGTTCAGTAGTGTAGTGTATCCTCCTCCTCCTCCTCGCAGCAGGTAGGTAGGCAGCGTGACATAATAGCCCTGGTACCTAGCGTTGATACCAGGGCTTTAAACAAATACAACAGGAGGTCCCAGACAGCAGTCGTGCAGCCCACATCGTGTCCAATACACAACTGGGACAACACAGTTTTCAACCCGGGCACCTCAAAAAAATTAAAAATTGTTTTTTTTTTTAATGGTTTACTTTTTTTTTTTTTACAGCAAATTACACAGATATAGCTATTGTTTGACGTAATAGCTGGTGGCAGAGTGGCAGCAGAAGGTAAAATCTGTGTACCCTGGCAGTGGGAAACACAGACAGGCAGCAGCAGGAGGAATGGAGGAGTAGTGTGAGTGTGGCAGCAGGTAGGTAGGCAGCGTGACATAATAGCCCTGGTACCTAGCGTTGATACCAGGGCTTTAAATAAATACAACAGGAGGTCCCAGACAGCGGTCGTGCAGCCCACATCGTGTCCAATACACAACTGAGACAACACAGTTTTCAACCCGAGCACCTCAAAAAAATTAAAAATTGTTGTTTTTTTTAATGGTTTACTTTTTTTTTTTTACAGCAAATTACACAGATATAGCTATTGTTTGACGTAATAGCTGGTGGCAGAGTGGCAGCAGAAGGTAAAATCTGTGTACCCTGGCAGTGGGAAACACAGACAGGCAGCAGCAGCAGGAGGAATGGAGGAGTAGTGTGAGTGTGGCAGCAGGTAGGTAGGCAGCGTGACATAATAGCCCTGGTACCTAGCGTTGATACCAGGGCTGTAAATAAATACAACAGGAGGTCCCAGACAGCGGTCGTGCAGCCCACATCGTGTCCAATACACAACTGGGACAACACAGTTTTCAACCCGGGCACCTCAAAAAAATTAAAAATTGTTTTTTTTTTTTAATGGTTTACTTTTTTATTTTTTTTACTGCAAATTACACAGATATAGCTATTGTTTGACGTAATAGCTGGTGGCAGAGTGGCAGCAGAAGGTAAAATCTGTGTACCCTTGGCAGTGGGAAACACAGACAGGCTGCAGCAGCAGGAGGAATGGAGGAGTAGTGTGAGTGTGGCAGCAGGTAGGTAGGCAGCGTGACATAATAGCCCTGGTACCTAGCGTTGATACCAGGGCTTTAAATAAATACAACAGGAGGTCCCAGACAGCGGTCGTGCAGCCCACATCGTGTCCAATACACAACTGGGACAACACAGTTTTCAACCCGGGCACCTCAAAAAAATTAAAAATTGTTTTTTTTTTAATGGTTTACTTTTTTTTTTTTTTTTTTTACAGCAAATTACACAGATATAGCTATTGTTTGACGTAATAGCTGGTGGCAGAGTGGCAGCAGAAGGTAAAATCTGTGTACCCTGGCAGTGGGAAACACAGACAGGCAGCAGCAGGAGGAATGGAGGAGTAGTGTGAGTGTGGCAGCAGGTAGGTAGGCAGCGTGACATAATAGCCCTGGTACCTAGCGTTGATACCAGGGCTGTAAATAAACACAACAGGAGGTCCCAGACAGCGGCCGTGCAGCCCACATCGTGTCCAATACACAACTGGGACAACACAGTTTTCAACCCGGGCATCTCAAAAAAATTAAAAAAAATTTTTTTTTAATGGTTTACTTTTTTTTTTTTTTTTACAGCAAATTACACAGATATAGCTATTGTTTGACGTAATAGCTGGTGGCAGAGTGGCAGCAGAAGGTAAATCTGTGTACCCTGGCAGTGGGAAACACAGACAGACAGACAGCAGAAGGGCAGTACACAGCAGCCCACTGTAGATGTAAAATGTGTGGCTGCAGGCGACGTAATAGTCAAAGTGAACCAGGCTGGCTTAGTGAGCAGGAGCCAGGAGGTGGTAAAGGGTGGTAAGGCACATTAATGATGGTTCTTCCGGCAGCCAGTTCATGTCCCCCTCTCGCCGACAACAGGGGCCAGGAACTCGCCTTCCACCCACGCCTGGTTCATCTTGAGAAACGTCAGCGAGCTGGCGCAGTACGCCCTGGAAGTGCTGTCCTGCCCCCCTTCCAGTGTGCTGTCCGAGCGCTGCTTCAGTGCAGCTGGTGGCGTGGTCACCGAGAAACGCTCACATCTGTCTCACAAGTCTGTGGACAGACTGACAGCAGAAGGTAAAATCTGTGTACCCTGGCAGTGGGAAACACAGACAGGCAGCAGCAGGAGGAATGGAGGAGTAGTGTGAGTGTGGCAGCAGGTAGGTAGGCAGCGTGACATAATAGCCCTGGTACCTAGCGTTGATACCAGGGCTTTAAATAAATACAACAGGAGGTCCCAGACAGCGGTCGTGCAGCCCACATCGTGTCCAATACACAACTGAGACAACACAGTTTTCAACCCGAGCACCTCAAAAAAATTAAAAATTGTTGTTTTTTTTAATGGTTTACTTTTTTTTTTTTTACAGCAAATTACACAGATATAGCTATTGTTTGACGTAATAGCTGGTGGCAGAGTGGCAGCAGAAGGTAATTCTGTGTACCCTGGCAGTGGGAAACACAGACAGACAGCAGCAGCAGCAGGAGGAATGGAGGAGTAATGAGAGTAGCTATTGGTGGACGTAATAGCTGGTGGCAGAGTGGCAGCAAAAGGTAATTCTGTGTACCCTGGCAGTGGGAAACACAGACAGACAGCAGCAGCAGCAGGAGGAATGGAGGAGTAATGAGAGTAGCTATTGTTTGACGTAATAGCTGGTGGCAGAGTGGCAGCAGAAGGTAAAATCTGTGTACCCTGGCAGTGGGAAACACAGACAGACAGACAGCAGAAGGGCAGTACACAGCAGCCCACTGTAGATGTAAAATGTGTGGCTGCAGGCGACGTAATAGTCAAAGTGAACCAGGCTGGCTTAGTGAGCAGGAGCCAGGAGGTGGTAAAGGGTGGTAAGGCACATTAACGATGGTTCTTCCGGCAGCCAGTTCATGTCCCCCTCTCGCCGACAACAGGGGCCAGGAACTCGCCTTCCACCCACGCCTGGTTTATCTTGAGAAACGTCAGTCTGTCCACAGACTTGTGAGACAGACATGAGCGTTTCTCGGTGACCACGCCACCAGCTGCACTGAAGCAGCGCTCGGACAGCACGCTGGAAGGGGGGCAGGACAGCACTTCCAGGGCGTACTGCGCCAGCTCGCTCCAGATCTCCAGGCGCTTGACCCAATACTCCATGGGATCAACAGGGGCATCGCTGTCAAGCCCGCTGTAGGACCCCATGTAGTCAGCCACCATGCGGGTCAGGCGCTGGCTGTGACCGGAGGAGGATGCTGCTGCATGCACCTCCTCTCTAGTCACTGCTGCCGAAGCCTCTACAGTGCTGTAGAGCTCGTTGCTGAGAGACAGCAGGTCTGTGGGGCGCTTGCTGCTGGATGCAGGCACCTGCTGCTGCCTCTGTGCTGGCTGGACAGTGGGGGTGGAAGGCTGGGGGAAGTCTTCCTCCAAGCGCTCAACAAGGGCCTGCTGCAAGCTCCTTATTTGTTGCGCTGGGTCTCCTCCTGCAGGCGGCAGGAACTGGCTCAACTTCCCCTTGAGGCATGGGTCCAACATCATGCTGATCTAGATGTCCTCCCTCTGCTTCATCTGGATCACCCTGGGGTCCTTGCGCAGGCACGTCAGCATGTGCGCTGCCATTGGGAAGAGGCGGGCCACGTGTGCTGGCACATCGACGGCAGTGCTGTCCTCATCCTCTCTCCAGCCCTGCACCAACTCAGCTGCGCTGTGCTGATCCCCCTCATCAGCAGCAAGGTCAGGGACCTCCACCAAGTCCTCCTCCTCCTCCCCCTCAGAGGTGGACTGTGCAGCTGCTTGCCGCTCCCTGTTCCAGCAAAGCATCGAGGGCCCTGTTCAGCGGACAAACCAGGGGCACCCACTCGCAGACCATAGCATGGTCCCTGCTCACCATGTTAGTGGCCTGCAGAAAGGGAGCCAGCACTAAGCACACCTGCTGCATGTGCCTCCAGTCGTCATCGGGGACGATGGACGGGATGTTGCTGGTCTTGTCCCTTCTCTGAGCGGCGGAAACAGTGGCCAGGGCAAGGTACTGGTTGACAGCGTGCTTCTGTTCAACCAGATGCTCCAACATCGCCAGGGTGGAGTTCCAGCGAGTTGGAACGTCAAGGATCAGCCGATGGCGTGGCAGCTCCAGCTTCTTTTGCACGTCTTCCAGGCTCGCACAGGCTGCAGCCGAGCGCCGGAAGTGACGCACAACGTTCCTTGCCGTTTCCAGCAGTTCGCCCATCCCCTGGTAGGTGCGCAAGAACTTCTGCACCACCAGGTTCAGCACGTGGGCAAGACAGGGGATGTGGGTCAGGTTTCCCCTGTCAATTGCGGCAACCAGATTGGCCCCATTGTCGGCCACCACCTCTCCGACTCTGAGGCCTCTGGGGGTCAGCCAAATCCTCTCCTGCTCCTGGAGTTTGGCCAACACATGGGTTGCCGTCAGTTTGGTCTTCCCAAGGCTGACCAACTGCAGCAGCGCTTGGCAGTGGCGGGCCTTCACACTGCTGCTGAGGCGGGGGGTTTGGCCAGGTGTGCCGGAGGATGGCAGAGGATCGGAGGAACCTGCTGCAGTTCCCCTGACCCTGCAGGGTGGCACCACCCACTGTGTTGCTGCTGCTGCTGTGCCCGCTGCTGCTCTCCCATCCTCACCCCATTCCACCAAGTTGACCCAGTGGACACTGAAGGACAGGTAGCGGCCTGTCCCGAAGCGGCTGCTCCAGGAGTCCATGGTGACGTGGACCCTTTCACCAACCGCGTGCTCCAGCCCTCGCTCCACATTGGCCATCACAAAGCGGTGCAGTGCAGGAATGGCCTTGCGGGCAAAGTAGTGTCTGCTGGGGAGCTGCCAGTCTGGGGCTGCACAAGCAAGCAGCGCACGCATGTCGCTCCCCTCCTGCACGAGCGTGTACGGCAGGAGTTGGGAGCACATGGCCCGTGCCAGCAAGCCGTTCAGCTGACGCACGTGACGGCTGCTGGTAGGCAGAGCCCTAATCACCCCCTGGAAGGACTCGCTCAAAAGGCTCTGGCGTGGCCTTTTGCTAGCACGGGAATCAGCGGACACAGCAGAAGAGGCCACTGAGGACTGGCTGCCAGAACAGGCCTCAGTGTCGGCGGCAGGAGTTGCAGAGGGGGGAGGAGCAGTGCGTTTCCGCACTCCTGCTGGTGCTGCTGGAGGAGCAGGAGGGCGGGTGGCTGCTGTTGCTGCTGAAGGCTGTGCAGTGATGGGTGTGGTGCCACTGCCAGCACCAGATGCCTTCAGCCTCTGGAACTCCTCATGCTGATGGAAATGTTTAGCAGCAAGGGGGTTGATGAGCGAGCTGGTGCTGAACTTTAAGAGGTCTGCACCTCGGCTCAACTTCCGCTGACAGTGGTTGCAAGTGGCGTACTTGCTGTACACTGTGGGCATTGTGAAAAATCGCCAGATTGGTGACAAGAACAACCCCCTACGGCCTGGAGCCGCTGCTGCCTGTCTCCCTGTGGTGGTTGGGGGGGGGGGGGCTTGGGTGCGGCTGGTGGTGGTACTGGCAGATGCTGCTGCTGCTGCTGAGCCTGAGACACCAGCAGGCTGTGGGACCTGCCTACTGCTGCCAATGCTTGCAATGATGCGCCTCCTTGCAAGGCCCACAAGCGCATCCTCCTCCTCCTCCTCAGAGCTGCTGACGACGACATCCCCAGGAGCTGGTGGCACCCAGTCTTTGTCTGTCACCGTGTCATCATCATCCTCCCCCTCCTGAAACATGTCCTGCTGGGATGATGACCCCCCAAACTCCTCTCCTGATGCATGGATGGGCTGCTTGACTGTCGCCACAGTCTTGCTGTCCAATCCCTCCTCCCCCAAAGTGCCCATCAGCATCTCCTCCTCAAAATCGCCAACAACAGCAGACAATTTACTCATGATGCCTGGGGTCAAAAGACTGCTGAATGACAGATCGCCAAGTGACGGTGAACTGGCCTCCTCCCCAGGCCCTGCTGGGCGGCTGCTGCGAACAGGGGTGGTGATGGTGGTGAGGGTGGAGGCCTCGGATGCAGAGCTGATGGCGGGCTGCTCTTCCTCCGTCATCAGTTGCACCACAGTGGCTGCATCCTTTTCCTCAATGGGACGTTTCCGACCCGGCTGGAGGAAAATAGGAGCAGGTACTACATGCTGCTGCTGCTGCTGTGTCTCTGCAGCGTGAGTTGCAGATGCTCCTGCTGGGCGGCGCCCAAGGCGTCCACGGCCAGTGGCTAGAGGCGGAATGTTAGCCACTGACGCAGCTGCTGCGGAACTGTGCATGGTGGCGCGGCCGCGGCTTGCCACAATGCTGCTCCCTCTCCTCCTGATTCCCTTGCTGCCCTTCCCCTTGCCCAAACTGCGCTGGCTGCCACTTCCAGACATCTTTGATGTTTTGGGCATAAACAAAAAAGTTTTTTAAAAAGGCGGGTGAAAAAGTGGGGTACTTTAATGGAGTGGGTTGGTGGGTGAGGTGACACTAATCACTAAGTGATTAGATCGCTAAGTGATTACTAGTACAGTACTAATACAAAATACAATAATTCAGTAATCAGTAAGTGTGAACAGTGAACAGTGAGTGTGTCCCCTAGTACACTAACTAGAAAATACAATAATCAGTAGTAATCAGATTCAGTAGAAGGAAATAGAGTGTGTGTAGTACACTACAGACAGTGCACGCACACACACACACACGCAGGAGCTAGCCTATGAACAGTGACTGAGTGTCCCTAGTACAGTAAGTAGTAACAGTAAGTACAACTAGAAATTACAATAATCAGTAGTAATCAGAAGGAAATAGAGTGTGTGTACAGAGGCGTAGCTAGGGTTTTCAGCGCCCGGGGACAAAGACTATTAATGCGCCCCCCAAAGTCAAGGTTGCGCGCCGCGCCAAAAAGGGGTGTGGCCACATAATAAATGTGGGCGTGGTTATGGGTGGAGCCAAATGTATATGGAGGTTAGCTGGCTCACGCTCACCCACCCTCCCTCAGTATGTACCTTCCAGCATGTTCCAAGACAAATTCAGCAATCATGAGCCCCCCCCCATCAAGACAAATTCAGCAATCATGAGGCCCCCAACATAACCAACTCAGCAATCATGAGGCCCCCAACATAACCAACTCAGCAATCATGAGGCCCCCAACAAGACAAATTCAGCAATCATGAGGCCCCCAACAAGACAAATTCAGCGATCTTGAGGCCCCCAACAAATCATGAGGCCCCCAACAAGACAAATTCAGTAACCATGAGGCCCCCAACAAGACAAATTCAGCAGTCATGAGTCACATAAATAGACAGCATTTCACATAAATAGGTAGAATGCCCCCTTAATATGGTAGACACCTCTCACCTGGCAGCAGTTCTCCAAAATACACTCAATCTGACGTGGTTCCCCAAAAATAGGTAGCCCCAGGTCTATAGTTGTCCCCAGAATAGGTGGCCAGCAGTATAGATGTCCCCAGAATAGGTGGCCAGCGGTATAGATGTCCCCAGAACAGGTAGCCAGGGGTAGAGATGTCCACAGAACAGGTAGCCAGGGGTATATGTGCCCAGTATATGTAGGCAGGGATATGTGTGCCCAGTATATGTAGCCAGAGGTATACGTGCCCAGTATATGTAGCCAGGGGTATATATGCCCAGTATATGTAGCCAGGAGAATAATATGTGCCCAGTATATATAGTCAGGCGTATATGTGCCCAGTATATGTAGCCAGGGGTATATATGCCCAGTCCATGTAGCCAGGGGGTATATATGCCCAGTATATGTAGCCAGGGGTATATATGCCCAGTATATGTAGCCAGGGGGTATATATGCCCAGTATATGTAGCCAGGGGGTATATATGCCCAGTATATGTAGCCAGGGGGTATATATGCCCAGTATATGTAGCCAGGGGTATATATGCCCAGAGTAGGTAGCCAGGGGTATATATGCCCAGTATATGTAGCCAGGGGGTATATATGCCCAGTCCATGTAGCCAGGGGGTATATATGCCCAGTATATGTAGCCAGGGGTATATATACCCAGTATATGTAGCCAAGGGGTATATATGCCCAGTATTTGTAGCCAGGGGTATATATGCCCAGTATATGTAGCCAGTGGTATATATGCCCAGTATATGTAGCCAGTGGTATATATGCCCAGTATATGAAGCCAGGGTTATATATGCCCAGTATATGTAGCCAGGGGTATATATGCCCAGTATATGTAGCCAGGGGGTATATATGCCCAGTCCATGTAGCCAGGGGGTATATATGCATTGCCCAGTATATGTAGCCAGGGGTATATATGCCCAGTATATGTAGCCAGGGGGTATATATGCCCAGTATATGTAGCCAGGGGGTATATATGCCCAGTATATGTAGCCAGGGGGTATATATGCCCAGTATATGTAGCCAGGGGGTATATATGCCCAGTATATGTAGCCAGGGGTATATATGCCCAGTATATGTAGCCAGGGGTATATATGCCCAGAGTAGGTAGCCAGGGGTATATATGCCCAGAGTAGGTAGCCAGGGGTATATATGCCCAGAGTAGGTAGCCAGGGGTATATATGCCCAGTATATGTAGCCAGGGGGTATATATGCCCAGTCCATGTAGCCAGGGGGTATATATGCCCAGTATATGTAGCCAGGGGTATATATGCCCAGTATATGTAGCCAGGGGGTATATATGCCCAGTATATGTAGCCAGGGGGTATATATGCCCAGTATATGTAGCCAGGGGTATATATGCCCAGTATATGTAGCCAGGGGGTATATATGCCCAGTATATGTAGCCAGGGGGTATATATGCCCAGTATATGTAGCCAGGGGGTATATATGCCCAGTATATGTAGCCAGGGGGTATATATGCCCAGTATATGTAGCCAGGGGTATATATGCCCAGTATATGTAGCCAGGGGTATATATGCCCAGTATATGTAGCCAGGGGTATATATGCCCAGTATATGTAGCCAGGGGTATATATGCCCAGTATATGTAGCCAGGGGGTATATATGCCCAGTATATGTAGCCAGGGGGTATATATGCCCAGTATATGTAGCCAGGGGGTATATATGCCCAGTATATGTAGCCAGGGGGTATATATGCCCAGTCCATATAGCCATGGGGTATATATGCCCAGTATATGTAGCCAGGGGTATATATGCCCAGTATATGTAGCCAGGGGGTATATATGCCCAGTATATGTAGCCAGGGGGTATATATGCCCAGTCCATGTAGCCAGGGGGTATATATGCCCAGTATATCAGTATATGTAGCCAGGGGTATATATGCCCAGTATATGTAGCCAGGGGTATATATGCCCAGTAGATGTAGCCAGGGGTATATATGCCCAGTAGATGTAGCCAGGGGTATATATGCCCAGTAGATGTAGCCAGGGGTATATATGCCCAGTAGATGTAGCCAGGAGTATATATGCCCAGTAGATGTAGCCAGGGGTATATATGCCCAGTCGATGTAGCCAGGGGGTATATATGCCCAGTCGATGTAGCCAAGGGGTATATATGCCCAGTATATGTAGCCAGGGGGTATATATGCCCAGTATATGTAGCCAGGGGGTATATATGCCCAGTATATGTAGCCAGGGGTATATATGCCCAGTATATGTAGCCAGGGGGTATATATGCCCAGTATATGTAGCCAGGGGTATATATGCCCAGTATATGTAGCCAGGGGGTATATATGCCCAGTATATGTAGCCAGGGGGTATATATGCCCAGAGTAGGTAGCCAGGTGTCCCCCTCCCTGGCTCCCCAGCAGGAGAGGAGCAGCGCAGAGAAGAGGGAGAGCTGCTCTCCCTCCCTCGCTGTCCCCTCCATTAATATCCGGGTTGCTGGCAGCGGCGGGCGGAACTTACCTCCGTCTCGTCGCAGCGCGGATGGATCTGCCGCTACTCTGGTCTAGTCCAGACCAGAGCAGCGGCTGCGGGACCCGAACTTCCGGCCGGCGCTGGAGCGAGACGGAGGTAAGTCCCGCCCGCTGCGCCAGACACCCGGACAATAACGGAGGGGACAGCGAGGGAGGGAGGGATTGCCCTAAGGTGAGAGAAGGGGGGGAGATGGCCCCCTTCTCCACCGTCCGCATAGCTCTCCCTCTTCTCTTCTCTGCGCTGCTCCCCTCCGCAGAGAAAAAAAACAAAAAAAAAACAGCTCAGCTGGGCGCCCTTAGGGACCCGGCGCCCGGGGGCACTTGATCTACCCCGACCCCCCCTAGCTCCGCACCTGTGTGTGTACTGTACAGACAGTGCACGCACGCACACACACACGCAGGAGCTAGCCTATGAACAGTGACTGAGTGTCCCTAGTACAGTAAGTAGTAACAGTAAGTACAACTAGAAATTACAATAATCAGTAGTAATCAGAAGGAAATAGAGTGTGTGTACTGTACAGACAGTGCACGCACGCACACACGCAGGAGCTAGCCTATGAACAGTGACTGAGTGTCCCTAGTACAGTAAGTAGTAACAGTAAGTACAACTAAAAATTACAATAATCAGTAGTAATCAGAAGGAAATAGAGTGTGTGTACTGTACAGACAGTGCACGCACACACGCAGGAGCTATGAACGCACAAACAGTGACAGTGAGTGTCCTAGTACAGTTACAGTATACTACAAAATACAATCACTCAGTAGTAAAGGACAGCAGAAACACTGGTATAGATGAGAAATAAACTAACAGAGGACAGGAGGACAGCTGTGCCCACACAGGCAAGGCCCTGAGGCCTAAAGCTGTGTAAGCTTGCCTACAGCAGCTGGCTGTCTCTATGTAACACACAAGCTACTAACTAAAATACAATGTCTATCTAACTAACAACAATATAGGTGTATATAGGAGGTGTATGTGAGCAAAAACGCTAGGTGATTGACCACAATAAAGCTCTTGCTAAGCCAAAGCACAAAGGAGCAGATCTCTCTCTGTACAAAGTCAGGCAAGGACGGAAAAACCTAAAATGGCGGCCGCTATTTATAGGGTAGGGGCTGGCCAGGGTCCCCCTCTGTGATTGGCTGCCGTCAGAGGGCCTGGGAGCCCTCTGATTGGCTCTAAGGACATCAATCTGGGCTATGACGCTATTCGAGCTCGGTATTCGAGCTCGAATAGCGCTGTTTGCTCGAATAGCGCGAATAGTGAATGGGCTATTCGAATTAACTCGAATAGCCCATTCGAATAGCTGCAGCTATTTGAGCTCGGTATTCGAGCTCGAATAGCTGAAAAAGAGCTCGAATATTCGAGCTACTCGAATATTCGAGCTCTGCTGAGCACCACTGCAGCAGAGTATCACACACTGACACACTAACTGTCTGTCTATCTGTCACACTGTAACAGCACTGCAATTAAAGTATGCTAACTCAATACAAATATTGTGTCCCGGCTGGCAGCAGAGCCGGAGGTGACAAAAATGATCGAGGCCCCAGCCGGCGGCTTTGGTGTGTGGGATGCGAGTCTGGGGGATAATAGTGTCCCTCCCTCCCTCCGAATGTGCCCCCCAGTGTCCCCCTGTATGCAGAGATAACAGCGCAGCGGAGTGGGCAGTCTTACCATTCCTCCTTGCGTACCGGGCATCTCTATCTCTTCTTCGCTTCCTGCTTCCTGTGACGTCACAGGAAGTAGATGGAAGCAAGAGAGATGCCCGGTACGAGGAGGAATGGTAAGACTGCCCGCTCCGCTGCGCTGTTATCTCTGCATACAGGGGGACACTGGGAGGCACATTCGGAGGGAGGGAGGGACACTATTATCCCCCAGACCCGCATCCCACACACCAAAGCCGCCGGCTGGGGCCTCGATCATTTTTGTCACCTCCGGCTCTGCTGCCAGCCGGGACACAAGGGGGGGTATCCCGGGACAGCGGGACCCCTCCCCCAACCCGTGACCGTCCCGGCAAAAACGGGACGGTTGGGGCCCCTGACAATATAAGACTAGTAGTAGTACAGTAATCTAATCCCTAATAACCTACAAGCTATACTGTAGCTAAGGCTGGCAGCAGGCCTAGCCTGTGCACACAGCAGGCCCTAACCTAGCCTAGCAGCTGCAGCACTGAGTCTGACTGTCACATTGACTAAAATCAAAATACAAGCTAGCTAACTAAAAAACAATAAAATACTGCTGTAGTACAAGTGTTTAGGAGCAAAAACGCTAGGTTTAACTCAGTAATACAGCATTTGCTTAGCCAACAGCACTTGAGATGTCTCTCAGTGAGCAGTCACAAGCAAGGACGAGATTCTCATCATGGCGCCTGCCTTATATACTGGAGGGGCTGGCCAGGGTTCCCCTCTGTGATTGGTTGCTAGGGCTTCGGCTGGGAGCCCTCTGATTGGCTCAATGGTGGTTGCGCTATCCGGATCCGGGTACCCAAACTAGGTATCTGGACTGATTTCCAGATACCTAATAGGTATCTAAGTTAGCTCGGATAGTGCATTCCGGATTTATCCAGGTATCTGGAATCCGTATCCGGATACCAGAAAAAAGTTCGGATATCTGGATAGTTCGGGTATCTGGAATCTGGATGAGCAGTGGCGTAGCTAAGGAGCTGTGGGCCCCGATGCAAGTTTTACATTGGGGCCCCCCAAGCACTCTATACATAACAATTGATACGGTGCACCAAAACCTGCCAATGGCAACTACAGTGTCAGAGGTGCAAGAAGGGGATGGGGAACAACTTGTTAATGATTACCACTATTCAAAGCATCTATAGAAGTGATTATTATGAGCACAGGACCAATAGAGAGCTAATACTGTAGTTAAGTGAGGGCCCTTTGGGGCCCCTCTGGCCCATGGGCCCCGATGCGGTCGCAACCTCTGCAACCCCTATTGCTACGCCCCTGTGGATGAGCATCACTGGTGACACATAAGAATGGCATAAGGGCATAGACAGCCCTTCTGCCTTCACCTCAAAGGCAATGCGCTTGCTTACTGCTGCCTGCATTTTGCCCACAAGTGCAGAGCTGACCCATTACTGTCAATGGATGGGATCAGCAGCGCAGCGGGTAGAAGCGCAGATGGCATGCGATCGTACGCGTTGCGTTCTGATCCCACGGCCATCTGCGCTAGCTGTTTACTATTTGCATCAAAGCGCAAAACTCAGACTAGTAATTGGTTGATGAGGACACTCATGGCTGCTTACAAAGGTTGTTTGTTGTTGTTGGTAAAGGAAACCTCTGTCTACAGTAAACTCAGTCCTCCTGATATAGTAAACTTCTGATATAGTAAACTGCTTGCCCACGACTCTCGAAGTTTACTATAAAGGGATTGAGATGTGTATTGGTGTGAATGGGCCCAGCTAAACTTTACAAACTTGCCCCTGTTCCTATGCAGTGGGGCCCCTCTGGGGGGTGAGGGGGAACAGAGATCCTCCTCAGCAGGAGAAGCCGCCCTCTCTGTCACCACAGGGACACCACTAACGCTATAGAGGTGCTTCCCAGTACAGCACGAGGACACAGAGGTAACAATGGTGAAATGATGAGCCTGTGGGGGTTGTTTTGTCGCCTCTCCGGAACCCCCTGCAGCCCCCCCGCGCCCGCTTCCTCTGTCTGGAGGCGGCGGCAGCAGATTCGTCACGCCGTGTCTGGCGGCTGAGAAATTCCCGAAGAGGCGGATTCGGGAAGGAGCCGGCCAGGGCTGCCGGGGGTGAGTGTCGGGCGCCGGGGCCGGGGTGTGCGGATTTTTATCCGGGTGGTGTGAGGCGGGAGGGGGCGGAGCGGAATGTGCGGCGGTGTGTTTACACGGGCAGCTCCCTCCGGAGTCTCCATTGTTTCCCCGCGTTGCGGAGCCGTTTCCCCGGGCAGAGCGCGGCCTCCGGCTGCCAGTCCCCAGGGAGAGGCCGAGCCGCCCTCCATTCTCCGCAGAGCCCGGACATGAGTTGGTGAGTGTGACCGCCGGGCCTGCTGGCTGAGGCGGACGTGTGTGTGCGCTGGCTGGCCGGCTGCTCCATCTGCCCTCCCTCCTCTGCATCTCTCTATGCAGCCCCCTGCCTGCTTTCATTGCCTGGATCACTTGCCTGCCTTGCAGCCTCCCTGCTCTAACTGTGTCCTCCCTGATTACATTGTAGCCTGCCTGCTGTCCTTGTGCCCTGCAGACAGCCTGCTCTTACTTTGTGGCCTCCCTGCCTGCCCTGCAACCTGCCTGATCACAGTATGGCCTACCTGGCTGCCCTGCAGCCTGCCTGATCACAGTGTGGCCTCCCTCTCTGCCTGATCACAGTGTGGCCTCCCTCTCTGCCTGATCACAGTGTGGCCTCCCTCTCTGCCTGATCACAGTGTGGCCTGCCCTGCAGCCTATCTCTCTCCCTTTGGCACCCCTTCCTCCCTGCTGTCCTTGTGGCCTGCCTGCCCTGCAGCCTGCGTGCTATCACTGTGGCCTGCCTGCCCCGTAGCTTGTCTGCTATCACTGTGGCCTGCCTGCCCCGTAGCTTGTCTGCTATCACTGTGGCCTGCCTGCCCCGTAGCTTGTCTGCTATCACTGTGGCCTGCCTGCCCCGTAGCTTGTCTGCTATCACTGTGGCCTGCCTGCCCCGTAGCTTGTCTGCTATCACTGTGGCCTGCCTGCCCCGTAGCTTGTCTGCTATCACTGTGGCCTGCCTGCCCCGTAGCTTGTCTGCTATCACTGTGGCCTGCCTGCCCCGTAGCTTGTCTGCTATCACTGTGGCCTGCCTGCCCCGTAGCTTGTCTGCTATCACTGTGGCCTGCCTGCCCCGTAGCTTGTCTGCTATCACTGTGGCCTGCCTGCCCCGTAGCTTGTCTGCTATCACTGTAGCCTCTGTGCCTGCCCTCAGTGCCCTGCAGCCTGCGTGCTATCACTGTAGCCTCTGTGCCTGCCCTCAGTGCCCTGCAGCCTGCGTGCTATCACTGTGGCCTCTGTGCCTGCCCTGCAGCTTGCGTGCTATCACTGTGACCTCTGTGCCTGCCCTGCAGCCTGTCTGCAATCACTGTGGCCTCTGTGGCTGCCCAGCAGCTTGTCTGCTATCACTGTGGCATCTGTGCCTGCCCTGGAGTTGTCTATCATTTTTGCCTCTGCCTGCCCTGGAGCTTGTCTGCTATCATTTTTGCCTCTGCCTGCCCTGGAGCTTGTCTGCTATCATTTTTGCCTCTGCCTGCCATGGAGCTTGTCTGCTATCATTTTTGCCTCTGCCTGCCCTGCAGCCTGTCTGCTATCACTGTGGCCTCTGTGCCTGCCCTGCAGCCTGTCTGCTATCACTGTGGCCTCTGTGCCTGCCCTGCAGCCTGTCTGCTATCACTGTGGCCTCTGTGCCTGCCCTGCAGCCTGTCTGCTATCACTCTGGCCTCTGTGCCTGCCCTGCAGCCTGTCTGCTATCACTGTGGCCTCTGTGCCTGCCCTGCAGCCTGTCTGCTATCACTGTGGCCTCTGTGCCTGCCCTGCAGCCTGTCGGCTATCACTGTGGCCTCTGTGCCTGCCCTGCAGCCTGTTTGCTATCACTGTGGCCTCTCTGCCTGCTCTGCAGTCTGTCTGCTTTCACTGTGGCCTCTCTGCCTGCCTGTTCTATTTGTGGCCCTTCCGCCTGCCCTGAAGCCTGCCTGCCTGGGATGAATTTATTATAATAAATCTCATTGTGTACATGCAAGATTGATTATACATTGCTTACTCAATAATCTTTCATCAGTCCTTACTGTGGCCGATATGACCCAGGTGACTGTTGCAAACTTTTCTCACAACTCAGCAAAACCACTACTGATTTGGCTCTCCTGCAAAGGTCTGAAAATTCTTGGCTAGTGATTATTTACATTCACTTCACATCCACAGCAGCACTGCTGCCTCTCTGTTGTTATGATTTGATAGCTTCCTATTCCTTGCCTTGCAAACTCCTTCACTGTTCCCTGTTTCTGTGTGAACGCTTTGCTTGCATATCTGTGATCTATAGTTGGGTCTTATCATTGCTCCCCCCCCCCCTTGCACATCTCTTCCTCTCTTGATCTGTGCTCAGGAAGATACAGGGACAGGATATAGAGCAGTGATGAGACTAGTCACACAGGTAAAACTTTCACATGAGTACACTATACATAGTCCCCTGTGGAGGGAGGAGGATGTGTGCAGATAGCTTGTGGGTATTCATATCTCAGCAGGCAAATCCAATAGGCTTTATCATTGCTTTGTTTGATTCAGAGGCAATTTAAAGTGGACCTGAATTCTTGCACAGGACAGAAGGAAAACGTAGAGAAATGCACCATGTGTGTATTTAGAGAGATTAGCCTGCTTGATTCCCTCTCATTTGTGTCTAATCACAAGTTGTAATTTGATCTCTCAACTGTGTCACATGACTGCCATGGCGGAGATGACAGATAAGCTCATTTGAAAGCACAGGATGTTAACAATATGTCTCCTTCCATGAGTAATGTAGAAACAGTGCAGATTTATTGCAGGATTTGTACCAGATGTAACAAAGAAATGTTTTTATTGAAACGTTTTTATGCCGTTATCTTTTAGAGCAGAGAGGAAGTTCTGAGTTCAGGTCCGCTTTAAAGATGGCCGTACATCTAGCGATTTTCCGGCCGATCAACTATCTGATTCAATTATCAAATCGGATGAAAATCGGTGCCACATACCCAATCGACAATTCGATTGTGGGCCGGAAAAGGTTGAATGTATCATTCAAACAAGCTGGAAATTTTCGGGCCTACATGGATGATGGGGTGCGGCAATAATGGCGTGCAATATCGGGGCGAGCAACCCCTGGCTGCTGTCCCCCCAAATGTAAATGCGCGCTCCCACCTCCTCAGTGTCCGAGCATTAAAATTTCTCACTTATCTGGCTGACATGAGTCCATATTCGGGTCCCGCGTGGCAGCCACACTGGTGCGTGTGACATCACACACGTGCTATGCGTGGCAGCCACACTGGTGCGTGTGACATCACACACGTGCTATGCGTGGCAGCCACACTGGTGCGTGTGACGTCACACACGTGCTATGCGTGGCAGCCACACTGGTGCGTGTGACGTCACACACGTGCTATGCGTGGCAGCCACACTGGTGCGTGTGACGTCACACACGTGCTATGCGTGGCAGCCACACTGGTGCGTGTGACGTCACACACGTGCTATGCGTGGCAGCCACACTGGTGCGTGTGACGTCACACACGTGCTATGCGTGGCAGCCACACTGGTGCGTGTGACGTCACACACGTGCTATGCGTGGCAGCCACACTGGTGCGTGTGACGTCACACACGTGCTATGCGTGGCAGCCACACTGGTGCGTGTGACATCACACACGTGCTATGCGTGGCAGCCACACTGGTGCGTGTGACATCACACACGTGCTATGCGTGGCAGCCACACTGGTGCGTGTGACATCACACACGTGCTATGCGTGGCAGCCACACTGGTGCGTGTGACGTCACACACGTGCTATGCGTGGCAGCCACACTGGTGCGTGTGACGTCACACACGTGCTATGCGTGGCAGCCACACTGGTGCGTGTGACGTCACACACGTGCTATGCGTGGCAGCCACACTGGTGCGTGTGACGTCACACACGTGCTATGCGTGGCAGCCACGAAGGATGCAAATATGTGGAACAAGAAGCAGCTGGACTCGGGAAGGTGATAGATTTTAATGCACGGGCGCTTTGGATGACAACATTCATTTTTAGGGATGATGATTATTATTATTATTATTATTATTATTTGCCCACACTAACTGGCATTCTGTATTTTGCAGATGTAACAGAATGGGGGTGGATTTTGACGTGAAGACTTTTTGTCACAACTTAAGAGCCACAAAACCACCCTACGAGTGTCCCGTAGACACTTGTCGCCGGATTTATAAAAGCTACAGCGGGATCGAGTACCACCTCTATCACTATGACCATGACAACCCACCGCTTCAGCAGCAGACCCCCATCCGCAGGTCAAAAAAGAAAGGGCGGCAGCCTCGCTCTGCCAACAAGCAATCGCCTACTAACTCTGAACAGTCCCAGTCTCCCACCAGGGAGGTGATGACGTATGCACAAGCCCAGCGGCTGGTGGAAGTGGAGCTTCATGGAAGGGTCCATCGCATCAGTATCTTTGACAATCTAGACGTGGTTTCTGAAGATGACGATGTACCCGAGGAGGCTCCTGAGAACGGGAGCAACAAGGAGAATAACGAAACTCCCACCGCAACTCCTAAGTCTGGAAAACACAAGAACAAGGAGAAGAGGAAGGACTCTAACCACCACCATCACCACGCGGCATCCACTGGCACAACGCCGAAACTCCCAGAGGTGGTGTACCGAGAGTTGGCCCTCGATACAGCTGATGCTCCTGCTCGTCCTTCATCCTATTATAGGTACAGCCTGAGTGTTTATGGAATTAGAACCATCGGAGCAGATTTATCAAAACCAAGGAAAACTGGAGCAGAACCGATGCAGGAGTCCATATCGAGGATTCTGATTGGTTGCTCTGAGCAACACATCTGCACCAGATTTGCTCCAATTCTTCTTCTTGCACTGGTTTTGATAAATCTTCCCCAAGGTTTTCATCTTACTGTATGTGCTGGTTTCTTCTTAAAGTGAACCTGAGGTGACAGTAATATGGAGGCTGCCATATTTTAAGCAATACCAGTTACCTGGCTATCCTGCTGATCCTCTGCCTCTTAATTCCTTTAGCCACAGACCCTGAACAAGCATGCAGCAGATCAGGTGTTTCTGACATTATTGTCAGATCTGACAAGATTAGCTGCATGCTTGTTTCTGGTGTAATTCAGGCACTATTGCAGCCAAATAGACCAGAATGGTTGCCAGGCAACTGGTATTGTTTAAATGGAAATTAATATGGCAGCCTCCAAATCACTCACCTCGGGTTCCCTTTAATCAGAACTAAAGTTGAATAGAGAATGCAGCCCAGCCTCTAAAAGACTAATTACGTGAATGATTTTTTTAAAAGAACAAGCAACACCCATGCTAACCTAGAAATAAAAAACACATATACAAGTAGATAAATACTACTTCTACTTACATAACAGATGTATTGCACTGACCATGTAATGATTCCTGTGAATTTGATAAAGGAAAAGCAGAAAATCCTATTCTAGGCAGTGGCCATCTTGCCAAGCTAATGCTGACATCATATCCTCCCTGACTCTTGTTTTCCCCCCTCCCTTCTCTTGCTCATTGTGTATTCATTAGCTGCCCTTCTCCCAGAGTCTCCAGACACTCCCACTGAGGTGTATACTAGGAACTGCACCGTGTTATCCACCAATCGCTGAGTCACCTCAGCCTTGCTTGTAAACACAAGTAATCAGAGGGTTTTTCTGATAAGCAGCTAGGCAGGGAAATTGAAGAGGAGGAATATATTATAGATATAAAAAAACTCCCAGCATTCAACTCTTTGGTACTAGGGCCAGTGCTCCCAAAGTATGTGATAACTACAAATCATAACAGCAGAAAAAGTTTTGCAAGTTTTGAATGCAGGATTAGCATCTTTATCACTTAATACACTCAGACCAGTTGCTGTTGAAATTTAATTTTTATGGTGACCTTACCACTTTAAAGGAACTGTATTATGTAAACTGCTTGCTACATAGTTTTGCCACTTCAGCAGAGATTGTTGCTGCTGGTGACAGGGCTGTGCTAAGCCCCAGCGGGGTCGTTGAAGTCAGCAGTACTGGCAAGTAAGGAAGTCCAACCAAACCCCTTCCCTGCCTTAGCCAAATCTCCAGCCTGTTCACCACTACATTGGCAAGACACAGGTAGCATATGGTTGAGGGGTGTTAGGTCTTACATGTGACTGTGGTTAGTTTTGGGGGCCTTCAAAGGCTTGGAAGAGCCCCATTAGTGACAGCAGACAGTGTTGATGAGTTCCACTGAAGTTAAAGAAAAAATGACCGAAGCCCTTGGTGGGCTAGATTACTGTTTTAGAAGTATCCTGGCAGTGCTCGTTGCTGCGGCAGAGGGGGTTAACGTATTAATTTTGCCACCTATAGCTGATGTGGTCCACGTCATGCTCCGTCACTCTGATTCCTCCCTCCTGCGTCAGCTATAGGCGGCGACATGGATAAGTTAACCCCTCCTCTGCCGCGGCAAGCAAGACTTACTCGAAATTATGATTACAAACGACTGGGCTATTCGTAACCCCATCGCCACTTGTGCATACCAATTCTACCACTGCTTCGTGCATTAGGCCCGTTGTGTGGTGTGCTGCTGCCACTTAGGACAGCCTGCATAAAAATCTGTAAGCGTGCTTCTGCTTAGAAATAGCAGTGCCTTTGCAAATATTTGCTTGTAAAGATTTGCTTATTTGAATTGGCATGGTTTAGTAGAAGAGGCTGCCAACTTACAGGGTACACAGCCTTTCCCCACCATCCATGAGTAACAGTACAGACTGCATCTGAGTATCCTGTGACTCAGCAGCAAAACCCCACGGGAATTAGCATCGGGCCCTCTCTTGGCATCTCCTGGCATCCAAACCTCTTCATGCAGCTGGTGAATCGCACAAACCTACACATACCCATCTCCGCCCCCCCACACACACACCGGTCCCCCACCATCTCCACATTGCAGAGGAGCTCATTGCAGCAGAGTAATATTGACCTGCTCCAGCGATGCGTTGGGTCTCTTCTGTTCTTCTGTGCTTACATACCTCCAGCTCCTGATCACATGACATGCATTCAGAGGTATGCAGGACAGAGCTTGTGGCTGTCAGGAAAATAGAGGAGGCCTGAAGCAGCTAAATATGCTGCTGTGCTACTCTGCAGAAGGGGGAGGAGCAGCCCCCCAGTCTGTATAGTTACTCCACTTAGTTTGAGACTGTTAAGTACATGTTAAATCTTAATAATTTAGCCCGCGACTATGTTTTACATTTTGGCCCCTTACATGATGGAGTTTGACACCCCTGCCCTACAGGATCCAGAAGTCCCTCCTGAAGTAAGCATTGGCTTTTTTTTTTTTCTTTCCCTGAAACTCACAGGTTAAATAAAGGGGAAACCCAGATGCTCACTGGTCACCTGAGAAACTGCTTCACTTGCGCTGCGTTTTTTAAATTACTTTTTCACACCGATCTTCATAAATCAACATTATTATTATTTTTTTAAATAAAATAATTCAAATAAAATGTTAGGGTATAGAGAAGGGGGGTACACACCAATTAATACTCAAACACAGTCCATTTTAGTTATAAAATGTAACGGACTTATTAAAATGGATCCGCGATAAACTTTTACTCATTGCATAATTGTGTTCCTTTCATATAGTTTATAAAGCCAAATACTTTTTTTTGTTTTGTTTTAATACTCTATTTCCCTATAAACTAAACAAACCTCACCCACCGCTTTTTAGAGTGCCTTGGCAGTGTAGTAAGGGCTAATGGAAGCTCAGTTTGGGCAGGAGGAGGAGGTTACTAGCCAGAGATTTCAGAGGCAGAGGGGAGGAGGAGAGAGGACAGAATTTATCACATTACACACAGGCAAGCTGATAGCATCTCCAGCCCTCAGCCTGCGACAGGCAGAACATGGCTGCCCTCATTGTATCACAGGAATAAATAATCCTAAACTATTAAAGCTGTTTGCAGCTAGATTTGCTGTGTATATCTTATCTAAAGTTTAGTTTATAGACAAGTTACTTGTTATAGTTAGTTTTGCGTCTCAGTCCACTTTAAGTAGTATAACATGAAAATGTCAACCTATAGGGTCGCCGGCTCACCCACAACCCTCCCACCACTCATACAACACATTCATAGCGGTGATCACCACAATATGCAGGCCTATATCTCTAACTGCGTTGTGTATACTGTCCACCTTAAATGCTCCAAATCCAGATAGCTAATCTGAATAGTCACAGTTCCTGAAGCACAAAAGCCAACACACATCAGTACAGCAGCCAGGCAGTTTCAAAAGCCAGCAAGAGCCAAATATTTAGCAATAAGCAGCGATAGCTTGCAGATCACAGCTTGCAAGCAAGGGCAACAGCACATACAGTGCAGAGTCACAGCTGTGATGCTGGTAAATAAAATAACTCACCCTTTCCCGAGAACAGATACCGGTATGTTCTACCCCCAAAATGTAACCATTTTGCAAGCTCTTTTTCGTAGAAGACACTATTCTTTTCAGTACAAGATTACTACCAATCAGGAAGCTTCGGCTAGGGTTGCTCATTCACTCCGTGTTAATTCCTCTTCTTGACTTTTCAGGTACATAGAAAAGTCCGCAGAGGAGATGGACGAGGAGGTGGAGTATGACATGGACGAAGAGGACTACATCTGGCTGGACATAATGAACGAACGACGGAAGACCGAGTCCCTCAACTGCATCCCACAGGAGACTTTCGAGTACTTAATGGACCGGCTGGAGAAGGAGTCCTACTTTGAAAGCCATAACAAAGGGGATCCGAACGCGTTAATAGACGAGGACGCCGTGTGCTGTATCTGCAACGACGGCGAGTGTCAGAACAGTAACGTGATCCTTTTCTGTGACATGTGCAACCTAGCGGTCCACCAGGAGTGCTACGGGGTGCCCTACATACCGGAGGGACAGTGGCTGTGCAGGAGGTGTCTGCAGTCGCCTTCTAGAGCCGTGGACTGTGCGCTGTGCCCAAACAAAGGAGGGGCCTTTAAACAGACAGACGATGGACGTTGGGCGCACGTGGTTTGCGCCCTTTGGATCCCCGAGGTGTGTTTTGCGAACACGGTCTTCCTGGAACCCATAGATAGCATTGAGCACATCCCGCCGGCCCGCTGGAAGCTGACTTGCTACATCTGTAAGCAGCGGGGCTCCGGGGCCTGCATCCAGTGCCACAAAGCCAACTGTTACACCGCCTTCCACGTCACCTGCGCCCAGCAGGCCGGACTCTACATGAAAATGGAACCCGTGCGGGAAACGGGGGCCAATGGCACGTCTTTCAGCGTGCGTAAAACCGCCTATTGCGACATTCACACCCCTCCCGGGTCGGTGTGCAAACTCCCCGCTCTCTCGCACAGCGAGGGGGAGGAGGAAGACGACGAGGAGGAAGAGGAGGGCAAAGTCTGGAGCTCAGAAAAAGTGAAAAAGGCGAAAGCCAAGTCCAGGATCAAAATGAAGAAAGCTCGGAAAATCCTCGCTGAGAAAAGAGCGGCTGCCCCTGTGGTCTCTGTCCCTTGCATTCCTCCTCACAGGTAATTATGTGAGCAAAGCAGCTGACTGTGAAAAGACTGTTGCTTGACTTCTGTGCTGATCGGTGCTGCCAATAGCATGTCCAATCGACAATTTGACCAATTTCTAGTGGAAATTGGTCGCATGTATCAATCAGACATTCTGGAAAATCTTGGGCCGACATGCTCGATCGTGTGCATGTCATTAAAGGATACATCCAGGCAGGTTGATAAAACAAAAATCCACTTACTTGGGGCTTCCTTCAGCCCCTGGCAGCCGTCCTGTGCCCTCGCTGCAGCTCCGCTCCCCGCCGGTGGCTCCTGGTGTCCTCCGCTGCAGAAGCTGTCCTCGCCGGGTCGGCTTCTTGTGCGCCTCACCGCGCGGGTCGCATGGTCTGGCCGACATCATCAGGAATGTACTGCGCATGCGCAGTGGAGGCCAACCTGGCGAGGTCGGCTCCTGCAGCGGAGGAGACCAGGAGCCACTAGCTGTGGAGAGGGCACTACATGTATAGGCACCCCAAGTCACTGGCCCAGAATGCAGATTTGATGGTCTGACTCCACTGGCTGTATGCTTGTTGCAGTTGTGTGAGTCGAAAACGACTAAAGCTTGAAGCTCAACATGCCAGCCAGGCAACTGAGATTGTTAGGAAATGAGGATGGCAGCCCTGTATTCCTCTCACTTTAGATTCCCTTTAAGATGGCCATACACACATCTGATGAAATCTCCTGGCAATTGATCCTCCACAATGTCCAATCGATTTTTGTCTGAAAATCGATAGGAAAGGACCAAAAATCTAGGTCAGTCAGGGGCTCGGCAGGAGCTGTTATCGATCGATGGCTCATAGCGTTGCAGTGCATCAAACAGTGCAATGACGTGGTTCAATAGATTTTTCAATAGATTCCTCGCTGTGTGTGTGTGTGTGTGTGTGTGTGTGTGTGTGTGTGTGTGTCAGGAATCGATTCCACTCTGATTTGATTACAGTGAGAGAAGAATCGATTATTTTGCCTCATCAGGTGGATATCTGTAAGTGTGTGGCCAGCTTTAATGTGACTGCAGGTACTGATGATTACCAGCACATATAGCAGGTTTTTTTTTTACTGCATGTACAACCAGTTGTTACCCTTGTTTATAAGTTTATTTAGGTTTTGAAGCAGTTAAATTTTTCATTTTGTGTGTACTTTAGTTAGAGACTCTGTAACAGAAAAAAGTTCCCCTGGGGGGTACTTATCTCGGAAGGGGGGACCCTCTGGATCCTATCGAGGTTTCCCCATCCTCCTCCGTCCCATGGTGGTCTCGCTGTTCCCCTCTGAAAGCGCAGCTAACAATTTTGCACCTGCAATATTTACCTTCCTCGGCTCCAGCGATGGCGCAGTAGCGGCTCCCCAATTGGCAAAGGCGGAAACGGCCAATCCCAATCGGGTCCGCTGTACTGCGCAGTAGAGTGGACCCGACTAGGATCGGCTATTTCGGCCTGATCCCGAGCCGAAAGCCGCTACTGCGCCAGCGCTGGAGCCGGGAAGGTAAATATTTACATGCCCGCTGTTCGGAGGGGCCCAGCGAGACCGCTGTGGGGGGGGGGGGGGGAGCTTCGATAGGATCCAGAGGCTTCCCCCTCCCGAGGCGAGTACCCCCCAGGGGCAATTTTTTTCTGTTCACAGTTTTCTTTAACTCCTCTCTAAGCTGCAATCATGGTTTTAAAAATGTGTGTTTTAATTATTAATCATTGCTGCTTTACTCTGGTGTCCACTTCAAATTTGAGTTTCTATTTTGGGTGTATTTAAAGCAAACCTCTGAGGGTTGCTATGTGCACATTTAGATACATCAGGAGGGGGAATCCTCTGCATCCTTAAGGGGCTTCCTCCTCGCACGTCAGCCCGTTTCAGTGCTCGGATCCCCGAAGAGTGGCCTCACACTAGCCCTGTGCGACTCTTGCTCAGGCGGAATAGCTGAGTCCGCACTAGCACCGCCATACTTAGCCTTCTTTGGAAAAGGCTGGATCGGGTCCGTGCTGCTGCGCAAGCACTGGTGTGCATCAGCCCAGACGTAATCCAGCTTTTCTGAAGAAAGCTGAGTAGGGCAGTGCTTTAGCGCCTTCGCAAGCTGTGGACAAGCTCGTTTTCGGGGGTCACAGCGCTGGAACGGGCCTGCAGAGGAGGAAGACAAGAGAAGGAATTGTAAAAGAAAAAAAATAATCAGAGATGCTTACCTGGGGCTTCCTCCAGCCTCTGGAAGCCTATGTGTCCCTCGCTGCAGCTTTGCTCCAAGCTGGTCACCCGAGGTCTCTCTGTAACAGCCGCCAGCCAGGTTGGTGGCCTATGCACGATCATGCGGCCGGGCTGCTCGCAAACGCGCTCCCATGTCCGGGAGATTTGTATGCAGGCGCAGAAGTACTGTAGCCAAAGAGATCAGTAGTGCTGCCAGAAAACTGATATTGATTAAAAGGACATAAATATTGTAGCCTCCATATCCCTCATACTTCAGATGTACTTCAACTGGTTCCGAACCGACGCAGTACGAATCTACGTCCCGCAGGTGTTGCTGCGGCTCTGACTGGACGTAGATTCAATGTACTAATGAATCGCGCATTACCGCCACTCTGCACCCACCGCAGTTCGCGGCAGAGCTCTGTAAGCAGGTCAGGAGCCGCTTTCATTGGCTCCTGACCGCGTGATCACGGAGATCCAATCACATTGGCTCCCATTGATAGACAGTGTCAGGAGCCAATGAAATCTGCTCCTGACTGGTTGACAGCACTCTGCCGTCATAGAGATGGCAGAAAGTGGAGCCTGCGGCGATTAGACAGCGTCGAGCGGCGGGTATGTGCGGCGATTCATCAGGAGGTGGCGTTTTACCATGCCAGCAGTCTGACAGAGACTGCTGGTATGGAAGTGGTTAATATGGCAACATATTCGAGATTATCCTTCGTGATATGAAAGTGGTCGTTCATGTGTGAACGGGGCTATAGGAAAGCATGTTGCTACTCTGCCACTCGCTCCAGTAGACAGTCTGGCAGTGTACCTCATGTGACCCGGCCTTTATTGTGATGTTTGAAAACTTTTCCAGAGGTTATTTGAAGGATAACCTGATGTTTGTTTTGTAGCACCCTTGTATGGAGTGTTGTGTTTGCCATTTTGCGTTGGAGCATGTGTCCTCTAACGTGATCCCATTTGATGTCGTGGCCAGTTATTCTCCCCCATACTGCGTTGCTTGCTGCATTGCACAAGTCGGCTTCCTTGAGTTGTTATGGCAACTGTGGTATAAAAGGGGTAGAATGCTACTATTGATAATTTACTCCTGTATTTAGTGATGACATTTAGCTTTTCCTGGGTAGTCTGTTTCATGCGTGGTAACCTGCCATTGATTGGTGCTTCTCCACATCTCATGTCAAGCAGAGCTCCTCAGCGTGTACCCGAGGCGATATGTGACAGGAGATAAACGTTTGTATGTACAGTGCAAAACATTAATAACCAGGCTGTGTTATTTTGCTGCCTGAAAGAGTTAATTTTCAGGCATGGAAGCAACATCCTTGTCAGGAAGATAGTAAACATCACTGATAAGCAAATTACAGCCAGGAGGAGATAGAAAAAAGGTCAATAGTTAATGCATTTTCATTTAGGGACACTTAAAGGGAACTTAATAGAGTTTTACTTACCTGGGGCTATTACCAGCCCCCTGCAGCAGTCCTGTGCCCTCGGCGCCGCTCTAGAATCCTCTGGTCCCCCACTGTCACTTAGTTTCGTTTTTGACGACTCACCAGTCGCCGGCCGCCATGCGTGTTATTGGACGCATTCACCAATGCAATTAGCGCTATTGCGGACCGCAACGCGTACAAAAATACGCGTTGCCGCATATCTGCGTATTTTTGTACGCGTTGCGGTCCGCAATAGCGCTAATTGCATTGGTGAATGCGACCAATAATACGCATGGCGACTGGTGAGTCGTCAAAAACGAAACTAAGTGACAGTGGGGGACCAGAGGATTCTAGAGCGGCGCCGAGGGCACAGGACTGCTGCAGGGGGCTGGTAATAGCCCCAGGTAAGTAAAACTCTATACCCCCCGTTCAGTTAAGGTTCCCTTTAAAGGGAACCTTAACTGAGAGAGATATGGATATTGCCTTTTAAACAATACCAGTTGCTTGGTAATTCTGCTGATCTCTGTGGCTGCAGTAGTGGCTGAATCACACACCTGAAAGAAGCATGCAGCTAATCCAGTCTGACTTCAGTCAGAGCACCTGATCTGCATGCTTGTTGAGGGGCTGTGGCTAAAAGAATTAGAGACACAGGATCAGCAGGAGAGTCAGGCAACTGGTATTACTTTAAAAGGAAAAATCCACATCCTTCTGAGTTTAGGTTCCCTTTAATGAAAGTTAACAGGAGCGATTGTTTTTTTTGTTTGTTTGTTTTGTGTTTGTGTACAAGCACTCAGCAAGCTCTAATCAAATGCAAGCTCTCACATAAGCGCTTATAGTGTGGATCCGGCCTTAAAGGAGTTATCAGGGGTTTCAAATGAAAATAAGGGCTACTTACCCGGGGCTTCTCCCAGCCCCAAGCTCCCAGCATGTCCCTCACTGCAGCTCTGTGCTGAGCTGTTCGCAGCCTCTCCCTCCCAGTCCCCGACGATGACGTCAGGCCGACCTGGAACGGCGCTGTCAATTCCCTCATGGACCGGAGCATACGGCGCAGTAGTTCTGCGGCTGCGCAATACGCTCCGGTCCAAGTGGTGGTGATTGACAGCGCCGCTTGCGCAGTCGGCCTGATGTCATCGCCGGGGACCAGGAGGGAGAGGCTGCGAACGGCTCAGCGCAGCGCAGAGCTTCAGCGAGGGACATGCTGGGAGCTTGGGGCTGGAAGAAGCCCCAGGTAAGTAGCACTTATTTTCATTTGAAACCCCTGATGACTCCTTTAAGGTACGTGTACACATCGCTGATTTGTTTAAAAAGACGGGTCGTCAGACCTGCAGTTTTCTCGCACGGCGGATCGGTCAAAACAAGCCTTATCAGCCTGCCGACAGACTGCACACACGGGGAAACGGTCGGCAGAACGTCCGCCCTGCGGGCGACTCTCACAACCCGTCGTTTAAACAAATCAGCCATGTGTATGTAGCTTTACAGTTCCTTTTTAAAGGACAACTGAAGTGAGGGGGGTATGAAGGCTGCCATATTTATTTCCATTTAAACAATGCTTGCCTGGCAGTCCAGCTGATCTTTCATGCATCAGTATTGTGAGAATCACACACCTGAAACAAGCATGCGGCTAATCCAGTCAAACTGAATCCAAACATCTGATCTGCATGCTTGTTCAGAGTCTATGGCTGAAAGTATTAGAGGCAGAGGATCAGCAGGACAGCCAGGCAATATGCATTGTTTAAATGGAAATAAATATGGCAGCACCCATATCCCTGTCGCTTTAACTGTGCACCACGTATGAGTTAGAGGACCACTAACAAGAAAAAAAAGTAAAATACATGTGCACACATACTGTACTTCTAAGGAGATTTTACCCAGATTTAAAATGCACTATAAAGTACTCTTCTCCTATATCCCGGTCACTTACAGTAGGCAGTAAATATCTGACAGGTCTAACAGGTTTTAGACTAGTTTATATCCTCATGGGAGATTCTCAGAGCTGTCTTTATTTTTAAAAGCGCCTGCTGCACGGTTGTTTATAAGATAAACTGGCAAAACTGTGTGCAAGCGAATAGATAGGCTGGCTGACATTTTTGTATAGAATCTTTCCAGGGTACTTTTGTAAAGAATTAAAGGGATACTGTAGGGGGGTCGGGGGAAAATGAGTTGAACTTACCCGGGGCTTCTAATGGTCCCCCGCAGACATCCTGTGTTGGCGCAGCCACTCACCGATGCTCCGGCCCCGCCTCCAGTTCACTTCTGGAATTTCTGACTTTAAAGTCCGAAAACGACTGCGCCTGCATTGCAGTGTCCTCGATCCCGCTGATGTCACCAAGAGTGCACAGCGCAGGCCCAGTATGGTCTGTGTCTGCGCAGTACACTCCTGGTGACATCGGCGGGAGTGAGGACATGGCAACGCCGGCGCAGTGGTTTTCTGACTTTAAAGTCAGAAATTCCAGAAGTGAACTGGAGGCGGGGCCGGAGCATCGGTGAGTGGCTGCGCCAACACAAGATGTCTGCAGGGGACCATTAGAAGCCCCGGGTAAGTTCAACTCATTTTCCCCCGACCCCCCCCCTACAGTATCCCTTTAATTCTTTACAAAAGTACCCTGAAAAGATTCTATACAAAAATGTCAGCCAGCCTATCTATTCGCTTGCACACAGTTTTGCCAGACATAAAAGGTGTCCAGTCCTGTCAGTTTTTGACAGTTGGCACCGGTTTTGTATGGCCCCGTTCACACTGCGTGCGCGCATGGCGTTTCCAGCCACGTTTTGGAAACGCGTGCAGATGGCCGACACGCACGACATCAGACAGTGCATAGAGTGCACTGTCTGATGTTCACACTGCATGCGATCCAGACCTGTGCGGTCCGGGAACGCATGCTGCACGCATTTTTTGCAAAAACGCGTGGCTGTCCCATTCACTTTTCAGTGATGGGATCAGCCACGCAACGCACACAAACGCGAATGGCGTGCGTTCGCATGCGTTGCGTTGCGCACGCATGGCCATCCGCGTTTGTGATGTGAACGGGGCCTATGAGTTTTTTCTATGGATTGATTCACACATCAATCTGCACATTTCCAGTCTTGTCCTGTCCTTTGATGAGTTTTCTATGGCTATGGCTCTATGTTCTCACATAAAAGGTGTACAGTTCCAATTCTGATAGAAAATTGATGCAAAACTGACAGGACTGGCCCGGAAATGTACAGATTTACATATGAACCAGGTCTAACAAAGGGGATAAAAGTAATTTCATAGTGCATTTTAATCTGGGTGAAATCTACTTCTTTAGAAGTACAGTATGTGTGCACGTGTATTTTATATAAATATTTAGTGATGGTGCCCCTTTAAGTAAAGTTATTCCTCACTGTACATCAGTACTGTTGTAGCTCATATTACTGCATAAGATGCTGTTATTCCATTCTCCAGGACTCGTAGTGTGTAATGAGTGGTAATCTAACAATGCAGCTTATGGATGGCTTTGGATGTAGGATCGAATGTCATTCCTTTTCATCTATCTATGCTTCTCCATCTGCACAGGCTACATGTGTCATCCATCCGCGCACACCGCCTGTTCCCAATTAATAAACAAGAACTCTATGAATATGTTCTGAGTTCTACATTTTTATAACTTTCTCATTTATTGCTTGCCAGTGTTGGAAGTAGAACTCAAGGCAAAATGTTTCATGTAGATTTGGAAGGAGTGGTAAAGTTTAGAGAACTTGGGTAGAAAGGACACTAAAGTGTGTTTTTTTGTTTTGTTTTCAAAGCTTATTTAAAGAGAATCTGTACTCTAATATTCTTACACTAAAAAGCATACCATTCTATTCCTTATTTTCTCCTGTGCCCCTCTGGGCTGTTTCTGCCACTCTCTGCTGCAATCCTGGCTTGTAATTAACAGTTTTAGGCAGTGTTTACAAACAAACTAACCAGCTTGTGATAGGCTCACATAAACAGAGTGTGTGAGTCATACAGAGTGTGCATGGGGCCTGCAGAGGGTGTGTATCGCTTTTATCCAATCACAAGCAGCCCTGCACATTCCACACATTCAAGCCTTAGCCCGACAGAGTAAAGGAGAAACGATTTATTACAGAGACCGTGCAATTAGGAAAGGCTGCAGTAAGCCAGAGCACATTAGTACCGGCATAGGAACTTATAGGATAGAAGAACTAAGGCTGAAAAATGTGTTACAGAGTCTCTTTAAATACATGTGCAAAAGTAGTTTGCTTCACCTGTGTATTAGTTGTACACTTCTCCCAGTACAATGCACTACAGTAGAATCCCATTATAGTACACCCCAAGGGACCGGGAAAAGTGGTTTACTATATCCAAAAGTTTACAATATCAGAATTTCATACATTGTACATTTATACAGACTCATTTGCTGGGACCTGTAGACAGAGTTTAATGTAACCAGAGGTTTACTATATCAGAGTTTACTAGAACAAGATTCTACTGTATAAACTTCTTTTTTCCTATGTAGCTGTCTCTTACAGTAACTAGTAAAAAACTGACCGGTTTTGGACTAGTCCATCTCTTCATGGGGAGTCTCTTTATTTCTTTATTCTTTTCAAATGCACTCCCTGGAAAAGACCTTTAGGGCCCTTTTCCACTAGTAATCGCTAGCGTTCACGCTGAACGCTAGCGATTGCTGAATCGCAATTAGCGGCGATTCCCCGACGTTCGCGGCCGCGATTTTGCTATGCTATGCACTGCATAGCAAAATCGCGGCAAAAGTCGCTCCGCGGCACGATCGCGATCAAGTAAAAAACGAATCGCGGTAGTGGAAATTACCTAACGCGATTCCTATGTTAAAAAGCAAACCGTAGCGATTGTAAAATCGCTAGCGATTTGCGTTTTTGCGATTCAGCCAGCGCAAACACGCTGGTGGAAAAGGGCCCTTACAATGGAGCTGGAAAGCCATTGTCCTTATGGGCACGCCTTTCTGTCACGCTTTTTCTGCCATTCCTGAGAATACCCCCGTGAGGAGATGGATTTGTCCAAAATCTGTCAAATCTTATCACATTTCTGCTGCCTATTGTAAGGGAGAGTAACATTAATAGTTAACTTTATTTCTAGGACAAATGTGCAACTAATAAGTGTGTTTTTATATTTTTTATGAATTTTTCTGTTGCTCCTTTAAGCTTTCAGGTTTGTGTGTTTATGTAGGCTGTATGTGTGCTCAATCCATTTTACATGCACTTTGCAGTGAAATCAGTGCTTCATGCAGATTAGATGCAGCTTACGCATAGCAGAAAGCATGTTTGAATTGCTGAAGAGTGAATCGGAACCTCATGTATTTTACCATATATATCAGTGGGAACATTAGAGAAACCCCCTACCCTGCTCTGCTACCCTGGTCCACTTTAGCCCCAAAAATGAGAAAAATTCCTTACCGACTCCAGGTGGCAATCATATAAAATCCCTGGCCACTCCCATTGGGTTACATTGATAGGCGGGGTCAGGAGCCAATGAAATCCGGCTCCTGACCAGCTCACAGGAACTCTGCTGTCATAGAGATGGCAGAGTGGGTGGCCCGGGCTCCCGATGTGCGGCGGTGACCGCGATTGCGGCGGGTGTGTACGGCTATTCGTCGGTGTACCGCCGTTTCTGGTACCAGCGGTCTCTTGTCCTTAAGGGGGCAGAGACCGCTGGTACTTAAGTGATTAATCACTTACTGTAAAGAACCCTAAATAAATGTCTAAATGTTTTTCCTCCATGCGCAGATCATGTCCTCTAGTCCTTTGTGAAGACCTAGTGACAAAAAGCTCATCCGCCAAGCTTTTCTATTGCCCTCTGATGTATTTATACATGTTAATTAGATCCTCTCTAAGGCGTCTTTTCTCCAGACTAAATAAACCCAGTTTATCTAACCTATACTTCTATCCCTCGTATCAATTTTGTTGCTAGTCTCTGCACCTGCTCTATAACTGCAATATCTTTCCTGTAATGTGGTGCCCAGAACTGAATTCCATATTCCAGATGTGGCCTTACTAGAGAGTTAAACAAGGGCAATCTCAAGTATTTATTTCCCTTTTAATGCATCCCAAAATTTTATTAGCTTTAGCTGCAGCGGCTTGGCATTGAGTACGATTATTTAACTTGTTGAAGAGTACTCCTAAGTCCTTCTCCAAGTTTGATGTCCCCATCTGCATCCCGTTTATTTTGTATGGTGCTAGACCATTGGTATGACCAAAATGCATGACTTTACATTTTTCAACATTGGCCTCAATTCACTAAACTTAACTCCTGTCTTTAATAACTCTTCTAGAGTTGTTACCATGGTGATAAGGCATGTAGTATTCAGGAAACATTTTACCTCAGGCAAGCCTAAAGTTAGCTCTTCTGTCTTTAAGTTAACTCTCCAATCCTTAAAATAACTCCAGAGTTAAAGACAGGCGTGTCAAATTAACTACAGAGAGGGTGAATTAACTACAGAGGAGGTAAAATAACTACAGAGGAGGTAACTTAAGGAATGAAGAGATAAGATTACTCTCTCACTGTGTGGAGGTAAGTTTTCTCTTGCCTTATTATCTCCAGCATGATCTTAGTGAATTGAGGCCATTGAATTTCATCTTCCATGTATGTGCCCATATAGCCATCCTATCCAGATCCTGTTGCAGTATGTCCCTATCTTCCTGAGAGTTGATTCTGCATAATTTTGTACCATCTGTATCATCCTAGTTTTAAGAGCATAATCCCACTGTAATGATTTGGTACATTAGATCTTAACCTTCCAAGCAGTATTGACGGTTATACACATCAATAGAAAAACATGCTGTGAACAGTATTGGCGTGCATACATGTCAATACTCTCCTGCACTGTATACTGGACCCTTGCTTGACACATTTTGGCAAACTATAGGAAAAAAAAGGTTATGAAAATTAATTGGATCACTTTTTGCACAGAAATCCTGGGGAAATTGAACGCCAGGGCGGTTTTAAAGGGACACTTAAGTCAAACAAAAAAAATGAGTTTTACTCACCTATGGCTTCCAATAGCCCCCTGCAGCTGTCCGGTGCCCTCGCCGTCTCCCTCCGATCCTCCTGGCCCCGCCAGCAGCCACTTCCTGTTTCGGTGACAGAAGCTGACAGGCTGGGGATGCGAGTGATTCTTCGCGTTCCCAGACACATTAGCACCCTCTATGTGGCTATATGGTATATGATATATGCTATAGCAGCATAGATGGCACTATTGTGGCCAGGAACGCAAAGAATCACTCGCGTCCCCAGCCTGTCAGCTCCTGTCACTGAAACAGGAAGTGGCTGCCGGTGGGGCCAGGAGGATCGGAGGCAGATGGCGAGGGCACCGGACAGCTGCAGCAGGCTATTGGAAGCCCCAGGTGAGTAAAACTCATTTTTTTGTTTGACTTAAGTGTCCCTTTAAGGTGATTGTCAATAGCCAAATCTGTTTTTTTTTTTTTATAGATGAGAGCAGTTGGTTCTGTCAGGGTATTTTTTTTTTTTTCAATGCCTGCCAGAAGTACATAAAATGCTGACCTGCAAGTGCACAGAGGAGCAAACAATAGGAACCAATTTCTCAGCAAGTCAATCATTTCTTGATCTATCCTCTATTTTTAAAAGTCTTATACTTTGTAGTCTGTTTCTGTATTTAGTCCTTTTATGTAACTTTGGCAGCTGGATCCACTCATCACCTGAGCAGGTTTCCTTTGTGTATTGTTATAGGATGGCTGAGCTTTGTCTTGTTTAAACATTAGATTATTTGCACTCTCTAAACCGCTACGGAAGTTGTCAACGCTATGTAAACATTTAATGATAACAATTAAGGTGCGTACACACGCACTACCAGCAGCGACGGGTCCGCCCAGTGGGAGGGTCCGGAGGACCCGTCGTTGCCGCTGGTAGTGCGCGTGTACGCACCTTTACACTTTAGTCCACTAAAATGTCAGTACAGTAGAGTCTCATTTATTTGGCACTGATGGGGATTGCCTGATGCCTGATATGTGTTCGTACCGATTGCTTGAGAAGCCAAGCAACTGGCGTTAAAGAGGAGCTGTCAGCCATACTATCTCAGAAAAACACCCACATATATAAGTAGATAAATACTTGCTCTACTGACATAACATATGTATTGCACTGTCCATGTTTTGATTTTAGTGATTTTTCTACAGTAAAAAAGAGAGAAAATCCTTTGTAGCATTTCCCATTTTAACTGTGGCCATTTTGAAGCCAATCCTGATGTCATTTCCTCCCTTACTCTTCACTGCCTGATTTGCCTGCCCTTCACAATACAAAGTGCATTGTCTCAGCATGAGAAATATTAGAGGAACAAAGATGTGGGAGGGGAAAACAGGAGGGAAAGAGGCTTCAGCCAATCAGGCTACACTAGTTAAGTCTGAGGGGGAGTACAGAAGCAAAAAAGGACAACCCAGAATGCCCTGCAACTTTCTTTTTGTGTACCAAATTTTGTGTGCACCAAATAAGAGTCAGGTAAACTGGGGAATGATCATTTATTAAAAAGAAAAGTAATAGAGATTTAAACTTTTGGATTGCCTGGTTAGCATCCTTATTCCTTGTTTACCAGATAAAAATAAAGAATTTATTTTTGATTTTATGC
Source organism: Hyperolius riggenbachi (assembly GCF_040937935.1). NCBI lineage: Eukaryota > Metazoa > Chordata > Amphibia > Anura > Hyperoliidae > Hyperolius > Hyperolius riggenbachi. The sequence goes on from NC_090654.1 coordinate 40,013,502, forward strand.
CAGACAGTTACTCTTTAAGTATAACAGTACCCTCACCCCTCAGTGGAGAAGCAGTGGAGTGGGTGTGAATCGCTTACGAATCATCCGGTGCCAGTCTTTTTTTCCTCTACAGCTCCCAGCAGCTTTGCATTGTTGTCTGCGCACGGCTCTGGCAGGTCCAATGCGGATCAGTTGAGCTGCAGGGGAGCCGAACAAAGGACGCTGCAATGCCGCTGGGAGCTGTAGAAGACAGTTATACATTGGGGGGGGGGCTTAAGGCGGCAACAGGATAATTTGGAATTTATATCATGCTGAGAACCCCCCCCCCCCCTCCACACACACACACACACACACCCCTTTAGGGCCCTTTTCCACTAGCAGCGTTTGCGATGCTGAATCGCAAAATCACAAACCGCTAGTGATTTTTTTAAATCGCTACGGTTTGCTAAATAACATAGGAATCGCGGTAGGTTATTTCCACTACCGCGATTTGGTTTTGGCTCAAACGCGATAGCGCTGCGGAGCGATATTTGCCGCAATTTTGCTATGCACACTACAGCATAGCAAAATCGTGAACGCAATCGCCGGAACTTGTCTGCATTTTGCGATTCAGCAATCGCTAGCGTTCAGCGTGAACGCTAGCGATTACTAGTGGAAAAGAGCCCTCAGTGTGTCTTTCTTACAGTGAACCTCTGGACTAAAAATCTACTCGGCAGAACTGAAAAGGCTTGGTGTTTCTTTAACAGTTTCACAGCATCAGAACTTTGTTTTTCTTACCAAAGCATCATTTTTAGCTGCATTTTTAGCTAAGCTCCACCCATCAAAGAAAACTGCCCGGGCTTTTTTTCCCTAAAGCTGTGCAGAGCATGATGGGATTTCCTATGTTGTTGTTCATGTTGCCTAGCAACTGGGAGGGATGATCAGCACACAGGACAGTTGGAACTGTCTCTCATGCTCCCTGTCACCTCCTTTCAACCAAAAAGATGGCTGCCCTCATGAAATCAAACATTTGCCTGTTCTTTTAAAACAGTGTAGGTAAGACATTATATTACCTATCTATTTTAATTAACAAAACTAATATAACAATGACAGTATGTTTGTTTAGGCTGAAGTTCATCTTTAATCTTGCTACCCCAGCACTGACACCCTTCTAATAGACTAACTAAGACTCTATTTGCTGGGTCTCTGTAAAACACATTTTATACCCCGTTTGTATGTATAACCGTTTGCTACCTCTTTGTCTGTCACCCCTTGTTTACATTGTATGCATCTCTATTTATTGTCCAGCGCTGTGTAATATGTTAGCGCTTTATAAATACAATAAATAATAGTAATAATAATTGTGCAGTGTGTAGGCAGGCAATAGATCCCTCATATTCAATCAGAGAGGGATCCATCTAATGGTCGATCTGCTACCAGATCATACAAGCCTTTATGCTTTAGTAAATCTCTTCTGCAGAGTTGTTTGAATCCATGTGAGGCCCCCCGCACCCTGAAAATCCGATTTACGATTGTGATTGTCACTGGATGCTAGCAACACAAGAAGAAAAATGCAGCGTGCAGTAGGCCTGAAAGATTTAAGAAAAAAATTGAATTGAGTGATTTCTTTCCGAAATCACGATTTCTATTTTATTCGCGATTTCCTTCAAATCAAGCATTGTTCCCCTCCTCTGTGCGCCTCTGTCCCGTCTCTTTGTGCACCATCTGTGTCTCTCATTAGCACCATCTGTGTCTCTCTCTTGCCTTTTTTGTCTCTTCTGTGTCCCCTTGCCCCCTCTGTGTCTCTTCTGTGCCCCCAAGCTGCGGCAGTACTGGACATACCTTCCAGCAAGAGTCCAGCGATGCCCATCTATCCACTTTGCTTCCTGTAGGCTCTAATGCATGGCATACTTCCTGCATGTCATGTGACATACAGGAACCAGGAAGTATGCCATGCACAAGAGTCAGCAGATAGCAAGAGAGGACATTGTTGGACGTGCGGAAGGTATATCCAACACTGCTGATGCTGCAGGCAATACGCGCCCGGACTTGGGGTAAGTTTGAAGCCGCTTCTTTAACCATTTAAGCCTTCTGAACGTAGAAGCTACGTCCAGAAGGCCATGTGCGCTCCCGCGGCCAATCACGCGTGCACGCGTGCGATCGGCCGCGGATAGTTAGCCCAGGAATCAATCGGGACACGGTACCCGATGATTGATTCCTCTCCCCAGCAGAAGAAGCGACTGCTTCTCTCAGAAGCCTCGCTTTTTCTGCCTCTTACGTCCCGCTACGTCCCTCTAAGTCAGGCTTTCTCGACCAGGGTTCCCTGGAACCCCAGGGTTCCTTGAGCACTCTGCAGGGGTTCCTTGGCATTTTCCCCATCGTGGGGGAAGTATAATAGAGCACACTATAATAAGTGGTACTGTAACAAGAAGCACTAAATTGGGGGCTCAGGAGACAGTATAATGAGTGGCAGTGTAATAGGGAGTAGTGAAATAAACAGCTACATATACTTTTAAAGACAATGCTTTCTGCAAAATAAATGCAGGGGTTCCTCGAGATCAAAAAATTGTTTGCAGGGGTTCCTTGCGATCCAAAAGTTATTTGCAGGGTTCCTCTAGGGTAAAAAGGTTGAGAAAGGCTGCTCTAAGCTTACATGTTACACTTAGAGTGAGGTCATGTAAACAAACTCAAGGTTGCCATCTTGTGGCCAAAAAGTAAAACTACATCTACATGTAAAAAAAATAAAAAAATCACATATTTACATTAAAAATTACTATTTACATCCCACCCTCCCAAAAATACCCAAATAAAATGTTTAATAACAAAAAACAATACAATAAAAAAAGTAAATATTTACCTAAGGGTCTAAACTTTTTAAATATCAATGTAAAGATGAAATATTTCAATTTTTTTTAAATTATAAGCTTGTAAATAGTGATGGATGCAAAACGGAAAAAAATGCACTTTTATTTCCAAATAAAATATTGTCACCTCACATTGTGATAGGGACATAATTTAAACGGTGTAATACCCGGGACTATTAGGCAAATACAATATGTTGGTTTTAATTATGGAGGCATGTATTATTTTCAAACTATAATGGCCGAAAACTGAGAAATAATGAATTTTTTTCAGTTTTTTTTTTTCTTATTCTTCCTGTTAAAATACAATTACAGTAAAGTGGCTCTTAGCGAAATGTGCCACCCAAAAAAAGCCTAATTAGTGGCGGAAAAAACAAGATATAGATCAGTTCATTGTGATAAGTAGTGATAAAGTTATAGGCTAATGAATGGGAGGTGATAATTGCTCGGATGCATAAAGTGAAAACGACTGAAAGCTGAAGTGGTTAAACTTTCCCCATGCAAAAATGACATCATCACAGAAATCGCTGCTTTGACGATTCCGAAATCGTGATCTTGGTGATCGCGATTTCAGTTTAAATTCAATTTATCTTTCGGGCCTAGCGTGCAGGACTTTTTTTTTTTTTTTAATTGCATCCAGTATCGGAATCACATGTAGTGTAAATGAGCCCTTGCGCTTTGTCTTGCCCTTCGGCAGATGCAGGAAGTGTGTACTATGCAAAACCGCTGCTGCATTTATATGTGATCAGTTTATCTATTCTCCGTCTCTTTCCAGGCTCAGTAAGATCACCAACTGCTTGACCATCCAGAGGAAGAGCCAGTTTATGCAGCGGTTACACAGCTACTGGACGTTAAAGAGACAGTCGCGGAATGGTGTCCCCTTGTTGCGCCGCCTGCAGACGCACTTGCAGTCTCAAAGGAACAATGAACAGGTCAGATAACGGCACATGGAGCGGGGAGGTTGGTGAAAGAGCAGCGTTCTGCCTTTGCTGCACTGAAATGCTGATGGTGTGACTGGATTTCAGATTTTTTTTCTTGGAGGGTGGGGGGGGGGTCAGAATCAGCTGAAATGCCCACATTTCCTCTATTTGTAAGTCTATGAAGGTCAGCAGGGGTTCATCTTCCCCAGAGCAACACTGATGAGCTCTTTTTATAGCAGAATTCGGCGTGTCCATATTTGGAGATGCAGCAATTAATGGTTTTCCCAAGGTCAGATCTCTGTGTTCAGTGGTGAAATATGTAGATAGGACCCATTAGCAGCTCTGTGTTTTCCTAAGCATACCGTATATTCATTTTATTAACCTCTTTTGCTAGTTGTTGCCGCCTGCATAGTTCAGAGTGCAGCAACAACAGCAGGGCCTCATAGCAGTAAACTCGAAATCACTGAAATAAAACAAAAATCACTAGTGAGTACAAATAACAGAGAGAGGATTTGAATTAGGAAAGTGATGATAGTTTTGCTTTTGAACCTTTCTGCATAGCCATTTTGGTGACAGGAATAAGTTTCTGCCAGCCGAATAAGTTTCTGCCAGCCTAATTTTTGACCTCAGCTCGCAGAACTGGCTGTGCTGTAAATTTTTGGAATGCTTTGATGTCTCCCTCCTAGCAGAGAATATACAAACTGGAAACAGAAGTCATCTGTTATTGTCTCACACTGCCCTCAAGTAACAAGTGGCTATGAAAACAATAACATGACTAATTAATAGTTGTAACAGTTAAAGGGAACTACTTACCTGGGGCTTCTCCAGCCCCTGGCAGCTGTCCTGAGCCCTCACCGCAGCTCTGATCCCCCACCAGTGGCCCGGGGTTCACTTTGTTGCAGATGGACCGGCTGGGAGCAGAGCTTGGCGAGGGCTCAGGACGGGTGCCAGGGGCTGGAGGTAGCACCAGGCAAGTAGATTATTATTATTATTATTTTTTTTTATCTGCTCAGACCTTCCCTTTAAGCAGATAAAACAATGCAACAGGTTAGCTAATGTAAACACCTGCACTTATGCCTGGTACACAGCATGCAATTTCCTGTCCGATTTCAGGTCGAACCGATTATTTCCGGTCACTAATTTCCAGTCATTCGTCTGACCAATTTTCTGATTTTTTTTCTATATGAAATCGATCAGAAAAATGATTGGAAATCAGATAGGACCTGTCAGAAATAACCGATTCACCCCATCTATGTGACAGGAAATTGCATGGTGTGTACCAGGCCAGAGCTGCAGGATAGTATCAGCCTGATTGTAATAAATAGTGCATCCTGCGTCAATCCTCCTGTGTCCACAATTGCTTGTTCCACGCGATACGGATACATGTTGTGATGTCACTATGCACAGTGTCACATGGTATGGGTGTACTTATACCGTGTTTCCCCGAAAATAAGACACTGTCTTGTATTAATATTTGCTCTAAAAGATGTGCTAGGGCTTATTTTCAGAGGGTGTCTTATTTTTGGGCAGTAGTTTTCCTATACAAAATTTACATAGTGTATGCCATGTGCAACATACACAGAGCTTGTGGTTTGCAGATATTGACTCTCAATTACAAGAAGTTAGTTCTGCTGATCATGTAATTAAAGGAATACTTAAGTGTCCTAAAAAAAAATGACTTGTACTCACCCGGGGCTCCCCTCAGCCCCCTGCAGCTGAATGGTGCCCTCGCTGTGTCTCTCCGATGCAGCTGGACTCGCCGGCGGCCACTTCCTTTTTGGCCGTCACTGGCAATAGCGCCTTCTTTAATGCTATTGCGGCTGGAACGCGGCTAATGAGCCGCGTTCCCAGCCTGTCGGCCGGTGACGGCCAAACCGGAAGTGGCCGCCGGCGAGTCCAGCTGCATCGGAGAGACACGGCGAGGGCACCGTTCAGCTGCAGGGGGCTGAAGGGAGCCCCGGGTGAGTACAAGTCATTTTTTTTTAGGACACTTAAGTTTTCCTTTAAGAGTCTATTTCTTGCAGGCAGAGAGCTCTGTCAGGCTCCCCAGAGCTATGATAGGTTAAGCTGTGTGTCCTGGGAAGTGCTGTTGATGCTTATCACAACAGATCAGGAGGGCTGGCTCCAACAAAAACACAAATTACCTGACACATATACAGGACTGTGTAGAACTCACATTATAATGCTGCTCTCCTGTATCCAGGCTTTGTATTGAGCGTAACTTGCTGGTGTCATGTGGGATGCTGCCTAGCTAGGGCTTAAATTCGGAGGATGTCTTACATTTCAAGCATTCTTGAAATTCCTGCTAGGTTTTGTTCTCAGGGGATGTCTTACTTTAGGGGAAACACGGCAGCACCGGAGGAGGTCAGCAGTCCCGCCAGCGGAGGGGTGAGCCTTTAACTCGGGGGGTGGAACGGGCGCACATACACTTGGGAGAGGCCCGGCAAGCAGCGGCGCTTCGGCAATTTTCAGTAGATTTCATGGAAATGTTTGGTCAGGCAGTACATCCTTCTCTGGTCAGATTCATTAATAGGGCTTTATCTAATGGTCCATCTGGCCATGCATTGAATAGGTGCCACACAGAATGTTTACTGTACAAGACCGAGGACAGAGGGTCACACCTTTAGGCCTGGTTCACATTAGTGCTAAAAAACTGTCCGTTCCGGAACTGATGCGAATGGATCCAATGTAAACCTATGTATCTGTTCAACGTGATCCGCTGAACGGGCCACAAGTTTCCTGCTGCATCAATTTTTCCGGACTGCGAAGCCCAGCAGGAATGGAACAGGAAGCTGAAGCGCTGCATTGGGGGCAATGAGAAAACGGAATGTTTCTTCACACTAGTGAAGGAACTGACTGTTCTAAGAGGCAAAATCCACTTGTGGGGGGGGGGGGGGGGGGGGGGGGAATATGGGGAAACTGAACAGAAGCAGAGTGAAAACGGATCTGATCGACCGATAATGAACCAGTCCTAGTACCGTCAGTAGATACAGGAAGAAGCTCAAGCTTTCTGTTAGCAGTGCACATGCTTCTGTGGGTTTATAAAGCAATTACCCTTACCGTATAAGTGTAGTGTTATTGACTGTATCTAGAGATCTTGAAATTCATTAAAACTTCTATTACAGATGGGTAAGTACTTCTCATGATAACCGCTAAATAAAAGCCTTTCTCCTCCCGATAGGACATGAAGTGGAGAATACCTCTGTCTGATGAGACCTCTGTTCCCCAGGGGGCAATCTCTCAAACAAACGAGGAGATTGGAGACCAAACACTTCAGGTGATTATAAGGAGGCTTTAACAATGAATTATGATTTATCTACATGCTGTCCTCAGCGGTATTCGCACACAAAGTCAGGGATTAGAGCTTTCTCTTCATGTGTTCATTTGCATTTAAAGGAAACCTGAAAGGTAATTAATTAATAGTTACTTGGTGTTTCTTCCGGGCCCCCTGTAAGCAGTGGGCTTCCTCGCCTTCCTCCCAGGCTGCTCTGCTCACCCTCAGCCAGCTGCATGCATTGCCCTGGCTGCACAAGTCATTGGTCGTGCTTTCGTAGCCAGTAGTATTCTGCTGCGTAGGAGCAGAACGGGATGAAGCATGACTGGGGATTTTACTAGAGAAGACTGCAGGGGAAGGAACTGCCCGGAAGCACGGCCTACAGGGGGCTGGAGGAAGCTCCAGGTAAGTATAAATGCTGATGATTCAGTACTTTTAGATCTGTGCCTGGAAATGGGCTTTACAGTAAACCCGAGTTGAGGCGTACAGTGAAAAGGAAATGCCTAAAAGGGAAGTTTATGGATCCTATAGAGGCTTCCCGGGTCCTCCTGCTGCTTGCTGGGACCCTGCAGAGGATCTGGGCCACGGTCTTATTCAAGCACGAGAATGGCCGCATCTGATCAGTAGCACGGAGCTGCTCCTGCACAATCAGCTAACTGAGCAGGCGCAGCCATTCAAGCTTATGCTTAGAGACACTGAAATGAAAATAATGTAATAAAAAAGTGCTTCCTTTTTACAATAATTGTGTATAAATGATTGTCAGTGTTTGCCTATTGTAATAGCTTTTAAATCCCTAATTTACATTCTGACATTTATCACATGGTGACATTTTTACTGCTGGCAGGTGATTTAGCTGCTGCTTGCTTTTTTGGCAGTTGGAAGCAGCTGTAAACAGCTATTTCCCACAAAGTAACAAACTGCCAGGAACATGGTCCACAGAGTCTCTTGTGGGAGGGGTTTCACCACAATATCAGTCATACAGCGCTGATCCGTTTGTGAAAAAGAAAAGATTTCTCTTGTAAAAGGGGATATCCACTACTGATTGGGATGACGTTCAGTTCTTGGGTACGGGTTCTCTTTAACCTCCTTAGCGTTACAGACGAGCTGAGCTCGTCCAGTAGCGCCGCTGTGCACCGCTCAGGCCCTGGTGGGCCGATTTGCGTAATAGCGCCGGCAGCGTTCGGAGGGTACGGGAGGACGCCGCAGGGAGGGGGGAAGCATGAAGCTAGCGATAGGCTAGCTACATGTGAAAAAAAAAATTCCTTCAAAAAACCCACCCGCGGCTGTGCGCCGCAATGTTTCAGAACGCCAGGGAGGTTAAAGAGACATTGAAGTAAAAAAAAAATGATATAATGATTTGTATGTGTAGTACAGCTAAGAAATACAACATTAGGAGCAGAGTCTAATATTAGAGGTTGTGGTACCAATGGAGTCTGAGGACCTTCCAAAGGAGACAAAAAAAGAGACAGGGATACCAGGAGCCCCTGATAGTGTAGCATGTTGAGGGTATGGGACACTCAACAACCGTATGTGCAGAATACTCACAAGAATAGGTTGCAAGACCAGCAACCACAGTGTAACGGCTGGTGAGGAAAGCCCGTCTTCACTCGGGTTCTATATTCTTCGTCAATGTAGGTCGCTCTCCAGGAAAAGAAAAAGGGGTGTAAGGGTTCCAAGAAACCAACATACCCATGGTGTGGGATATTACTGAGAGGGAGAAGGCGCTCCCTCCCAGTAATAAGTCTAATATTGTTTGCAGTACAGGAAGAGTTAAAGGGAATCACAGATGAACTATACAGTGGAGGAAATAATTATTTGACCCCTCACTGATTTTGTAAGTTTGTCCAATGACAAAGAAATGAAAAGTCTCAGAACAGTATCATTTCAATGGTAGGTTTATTTTAACAGTGGCAGATAGCACATCAAAAGGAAAATCGAAAAAATAACCTTAAATAAAAGATAGCAACTGATTTGCATTTCATTGAGTGAAATACGTTTTTGAACCCTCTAACAATAAAAGACTTAATACTTAGTGGAAAAACCCTTGTTTGCAAACACAGAGGTAAAACGTTTCTTGTAATTGATGACCAAGTTTGCACACATTTTAGGAGGAATGTTGGTCCACTCCTCTTTGCAGATCATCTCTAAATCCCTAAGGTTTCGAGGCTGTCTCTGTGCAACTCTGAGCTTGAGCTCCCTCCATAGGTTTTCTATTGGATTAAGGTCCGGAGACTGACTAGGCCACTCCATGACCTTAATGTGCTTCTTCTTGAGCCACTCCTTTGTTGCCTTTGCTGTATGTTTTGGGTCATTGATGTGCTGGAACACCCATCCACGACCCATTTTCAGTTTCCTGGCAGAGGGAAGGAGGTTGTCGTTCAGGATTTCACGATACATGGCTCCGTCCATTTTCCCGTTAATGCGATTAAGTTGTCCTGTGCCCTTAGCAGAAAAACACCCCCAAAGCAAAATGTTTCCACCCCCATGCTTGACGGTGGGGACGGTGTTTTGGGGGTCATAGGCAGCATTTTTCTTCCTCCAAACACAGCGAGTTGAGTTAATGCCAAAGAGCTCTATTTTGGTCTCATCAGACCACAGCACCTTCTCCCAGTCACTCACAGAATCATTCAGGTGTTCATTGGCAAACTTCAGACGGGCCTGCACATGTGCCTTCTTGAGCAGGGGGACCTTGCGAGCCCTGCAGGATTTTAATCCATTGCGGTGTAATGTGTTTCCAATGGTTTTCTTGGTGACTGTGGTCCCTGCTAATTTGAGGTCATTCACTAACTCCTCCCGTGTAGTTCTAGGATGCTTTTTCACCTTTCTCAGAACCATTGACACCCCACGAGGTGAGATCTTGCGTGGAGCCCCAGAGCGAGGTCGATTGATGGTCATTTTGTGCTCCTTCCATTTTCGAACAATCGCACCAACAGTTGTCACTTTCTCTCCCAGCTTCTTGCTAATGGTTTTGTAGCCCATTCCAGCCTTGTGCATGTCTACAATTTTGTCTCTGACATCCTTGGACAGCTCTTTGGTCTTTCCCATGTTGGAGAGTTTGGAGTCTGCTTGATTGATTGATTCTGTGGACAGGTGTCTTTTATACAGGTGACTAGTTAAGACAGGTGTCCTTAATGAGGGTGACTAATTGAGTAGAAGTTTCTAACCACTCTGTGGGAGCCAGAACTTAATGGTTGGTAGGGGTTCAAAAACTTATTTCACTCAATGAAATGCAAATCAGTTGCTATCTTTTATTTAAGGTTATTTTTTCAATTTTCCTTTTGATGTGCTATCTGCCACTTTTAAAATAAACCTACCATTGAAATGATACTGTTCTGAGACTTACAAAAATGTGCTTTCCTAAAACAGAAAGAATTTGCGATAATTCAGGTTGGAGTGAGCTCGAGATGTCTCCCAGGCACCACTGCTGAATATATGCAAATTAACCATTGTACCCTTAGAAGCTAAACACACCTCCAGAACCGCTGGAATGCAATGATGTGTCAGCTTGTTAAATTGTACAGAGCCATAATAATCCAACATGCATACAGACTGTTTCGGATTGTTTGATCCTCATCAGTGCATGGCATGGATTAATTTGGCTCTATGGAGTAGGGCTTGTAAACCGAGAGGTACAGACTAACCAGCAAGCTCATGGTGACCCAGAACTCATTGGAGTGTGTAAGGGACTACAATGGTCCTAAAAGCCCCCTTACTAAGATGTTAAGAAAAACAAAAATGTGCTTTCCTAAAACAGAAAGAATTTGCGATAATTCAGGTTGGAGTGAGCTCGAGATGTCTCCCAGGCACCACTGCTGAATATATGCAAATTAACCATTGTACCCTTAGAAGCTAAACACACCTCCAGAACCGCTGGAATGCAATGATGTGTCAGCTTGTTAAATTGTACAGAGCCATAATAATCCAACATGCATACAGACTGTTTCGGATTGTTTGATCCTCATCAGTGCATGGCATGGATTAATTTGGCTCTATGGAGTAGGGCTTGTAAACCGAGAGGTACAGACTAACCAGCAAGCTCATGGTGACCCAGAACTCATTGGAGTGTGTAAGGGACTACAATGGTCCTAAAAGCCCCCTTACTAAGATGTTAAGAAAAACAAAAATGTGCTTTCCTAAAACAGAAAGAATTTGCGATAATTCAGGTTGGAGTGAGCTCGAGATGTCTCCCAGGCACCACTGCTGAATATATGCAAATTAACCATTGTACCCTTAGAAGCTAAACACACCTCCAGAACCGCTGGAATGCAATGATGTGTCAGCTTGTTAAATTGTACAGAGCCATAATAATCCAACATGCGTACAGACTGTTTCGGATAGTTTGATCCTCATCAGTGCATGGCATGGATTAATTTGGCTCTATGGAGTAGGGCTTGTAAACCGAGAGGTACAGACTAACCAGCAAGCTCATGGTGACCCAGAACTCATTGGAGTGTGTAAGGGACTACAATGGTCCTAAAAGCCCCCTTACTAAGATGTTAAGAAAAACAAAAATGATCTTAGTAAGGGGGCTTTTAGGACCATTGTAGTCCCTTACACACTCCAATGAGTTCTGGGTCACCATGAGCTTGCTGGTTAGTCTGTACTGTTCTGAGACTTTTAATTTCTTTGTCATTGGACAAACTTACAAAATCAGTGAGGGGTCAAATAATTATTTCCTCCACTGTATATGAAAAAAATGAAAAAGAAGTTATACATACCTGGGGCTTCCTCCAGCCCCATATGCACGGATCGCTCCCACGCCGCCATCCACCGCTGCCCGCATCTATAAGAACCGGCTCTCGTCGCTGACATCATCTGAGCCGGCTACGCAGGAGAAGTGTGCCCTCTACGTATCTCTCCATACACTCCTGCAGAGATACACAAAGAGCGCATCTCTGCTACGCTTAGACTGGCTCCGACTGGTGGATCAGCGCGGAGCCGGTTCTTGTAGCTGCGGGCAGAGGACGATGGCGGCGTGGGATCGATCAGCGCGTATGGGGCTGGAGGAAGCCCCAGGTATGTATAACTTCTTTATTGTTTTCAGCTATGCTTCCCTTTAAAGAGAATCTGTATTGTTAAAATCGCACAAAAGTAAACATACCAGTGCGTTAGGGGACATCTCCTATTACCCTCTGACACAATTTCGCCGCTCCTCGCCGCATTAAAAGTGGTTAAAACAGTTTTAAAAAGTTTGTTTATAAACAAACAAAATGGCCACCAAAACAGGAAGTAGGTTGATGTACAGTATGTCCACACATAGAAAATACATCCATACACAAGCAGGCTGTATACAGCCTTCCTTTTGAATCTCAAGAGATCATTGTGTGTTTCTTTCCCCCTGCATCTCTCATGCACTGAAGTTTCAGGCTGCTTGTTTCTTCCTGCAAACAGCTTTGCCCTTGTCTGTAATTCTTCAGTATGTGAAAGCCCAGCCAGCTCAGAGGACGATTTATCCAGCTTGTAAAAGATAAGAGAGAAGAGAGAAGCTGCACTAATTCTAAATAACACACAGGCAGTGTGCATAGAGGGGTCTGGAAGGGGGAGTTCATAGCAGAACCACAACACTGAAGAACTTGGCAGCCTTCCAGACACAGGCTGACAAGTCTGACAGGGGAAAGATACATTGATTTATTACAGAGACTGTCATAGTAGAAAGTGCTGCAGTAAGCCAGAACACATTAGAATAGCTTTTTGAACTTGTAGGATGATAAAAAACAGGATGCAATTTTTGTTACGGAGTCTCTTTAAGAAACTCCAGTTCTTATCTTTGAAAGTCGTGGAGCTCGATGGCTGTTTTGCAAAGTCGCAGAGAGCTCTGTCTTCTGAAGCTTGCTATCTCAACTGTCAGTCGTATCTTTTTTTTTTTTTTTTTCTCTGCAGAGAACTGTTCAAAGGTTCAGTAGCCTGCTCTGTAAAATCATTTAGAATTCGGAGTAGTGTGTAAACTGCAAATATTAGAGAATGATGCAATGTTATAAAAAACAACTATATAACTGAAAATAAAAATATGAGAATATTTTTTTGCTACTAATATTTTAGTAATTTTCCATACTACACATGCAATTCATTATCATAATTTTTTTTCGCTTCAGTGTCTTTTTAAAAGATCACTATCGTGAAAAATGGTAAGAGTTTAAAATACATGAAAACACATTAAATAAAAAGTACATTTCTCCCAGAGTACAATGTGCTATAAATTACTTTTCTCCTATTTTGCTGTTACTTACAGTAGGTAGTAGAAATCTGACAGAACTGACAGGTTTTGGACTAGCCTATCTTCTTACGGGGGTATTCTCAGAGTTTTCTTTATTTTCAAAAGCACTTAATGAATGGTAGTTGCTCAGTCCAACTCCCAGAATAATGCGCAAACAGGTAGGGGGGGACAGCCTGCATCTTTATATTATTTTTTTTTTTTTTTTTTTGCCAGGGGGTGCTTTTGTAAAGAATAAATGATATACTGAGATTCCCCCATGAAGAGATGGACTAGGCAAAAACCTGTCAGATTTCTGCTAACTACTGTAAGTGACAGCAACATAGGGGAAAACTCATTTATGGCTCATTTTACTCTGGAAGAAACATACTTCTTATTTGTATGTGTTTACATGTACTTTAAATTTTTAAATATTTTGCAATAGTGGTCCTTTAACCGCTAGCCGTGGCAGCCCCAGGACCGCCTAACACTGATCGGTGTAAAGTCCTGGGGCTGGCTTTTGCAGGAGATCGCGCGCACATCTCCTGCTTGGTAGGCGATAGCCGCTAGGAGACTGTTAGTGAAACCTCCGTCTATTTAGTACATACAGCGCTGCGATCTAAGGCAGCGCTGTACAGATGACAGCCGTGTCACTCGGCTGTCCCCTCCAGAGGGACAAAAGCGATCCGCTGTGATAGGCTGAAGCCTATCACAGCCGATCGTGCTGATTGGCTGGCGGAGGGAGGGAGGAGGGAAGAGCGAAAAAAAAATATTGAAAAAATAAAGACATAAATATAAATTAAAAAAAAAACAACAACATGATCAGACCCCACCAACAGAGAGCTCTGTTGATGGGGGGAATCACTTGTGTGCTGAGTTGAGATTTCCCACATGCCCTTGTTAGAATTCTTTAGGGGGGCATGTATGGAAACGGGGGCCGAAAGACTCCCTGAGAAGCCTCTACAGGATCCAGAGGCTTCCCTCTTCCTAAGCAAGTATTTCCTTTTTGAAGCTACTAAGGGTACACTTTAGATAATGTAACTGTACTTTCTGAGAAACTTTAAGTATAATAAAACTCTCTTTTAACAGAAAGACCCAACAGACAAGAACTGGGTGCTGAAGGAGCAGCTGAAGTCGTGGCAGAGGCTCCGGCACGATCTGGAGCGGGCGCGCCTGCTGGTAGAGTTGATACGCAAGCGAGAGAAGCTGAAGAGAGAAACGGTACAGGGTGAACTGTGGCTGCGCAGCTTGCGTCGCCCCCGCGCATGCTGCCTCCGCCTCCTGCTGATCACCTCTCCCCTCTTTCTCTGTTGCAGATTAAAGTCCAGCAGTTGGCTCTGGAGGTCCAGCTGACCCCTTTTCTCATTCTTTTGAGGAAAACGCTAGACCTCTTACAGGAGAAAGATACCAGCAATATATTCACTCAGGCTGTGCCTCTCTCGGAGGTAACGGAGCGCTATGAAGTAAGAATCCAATCTCCATGTCATTTATGCTTGTGAAATGTCGTTACCTGCTTGTATTATGTAATATTTATATACAACATCTTCTGCAGCGCTGTACAGAGTATATTGTCTTGTCACTTAACTGTCCCTCAGAGGGGCTCACGCTCTAATCCAGCCTTTCTCAACCTTTTTTGGGCCGAGGAACCCAGAACAATTTTTTTTTTTTTTTGTGGAAATCTCAGGGAACCCCTGCACGAAAATGATGCCGAGAAACATCGCCAATCACCCCACCTGGAAATTGTACCAATCTGCAACTATAACAAATGTAGTAATCGTCTCACATAATAAATGCATTTATCACCCCCGTATGCAACGTGGCAATCACCCCACATAGAAATTGCACCAATCTACTGCCATAGCAAATGCAGTAATTGACTCGCATAATAAATGCATTTATCACCCCTGTATGCAACGTGGCAATCATACCACATAGAAATTGCACCAATCAACAGGGGACCCCCAGTATAGTTAACCAGACATCGAGGTTCCCAGTATAGGTAGGCAGGAATAGGGTCCCCCGGTATAGGTAACCAGGCATACGTGTTCCCAGTATTGGGAGCAGGAATAGACCCCCAGTACAGGTAACCAGACATTGGTGTTCCCAGTATAGGTAGGCAGGAATAGGGACCCCCGGTATAGGTAACCAGGTATACGTGTTCCCAGTATTGGGAGCAGGAATAGTCCCCCAGTACAGGTAACCAGACATAGGTGTTCCCAGTATAGGTAGGCAGGAATAGGGACCCCCAGTATAGGTAACTAGACATAGGTGTTCCCAGTATAGGTAGGCAGGAAAAGGGACCCCCAGTATAGATAACCAGACATAGGTGTTCCCAGTATAGGTAGGCAGGAATAGGGACCCCCAGTATACGTAACCAGGCATAGGTGTTCCCAATATAGGTGAGCAGACATAGGTGTTCCTAGTATAGGTAGGCAGGAATAGGGACCCCCAGTATAGGTAACCAGGCATAGGTGTTCCCAATATAGGTGAGCAGACATAGGTGTTCCCAGTATAGGTAGGCAGGAATAGGGGCCCCCAGTAAAGGTAACCAGACATATGTGTTCCCATAGGTAGGCAAACATAGATGTTCCCAGTAAGGCCTCTTGCACACTGCAAGCAATTCAGATTCAGATTCCGCTTTTTAATCTGTTTTTACTTCCTATTCAGATTCAGATTTGCAGTTTGCTCCCTGCACACTGCAAATCTGAATCTGAATCGGAGGTAAAAACTGATTAAAAAGCGGAATCTGAATCGGAATCGCTTGCAGTGTGCAAGAAGCCTAAAGGTAGGCAGGAATAGGTGTCAGTGTGTGGGGAGAAGTAACACACAGCCCCCGGAGTCCTGTGCATCCTCAGCCTATCAGCCACCCTGTGTGCTGACACACGATGACAGTGCAAGTCATACTCACCTGGTGACTGCCTTGCTCCCGGTCTCCTCTCCGCTCACTGCTGTCTCCTTTGCCGCTGCCTCCTTATGTCCACCACGTTAGCTTTTTTACGCAGCACTGAAGGGCACGAAAACTGCCCTGTAAGAGAGCGGCATGATGCACCGCAGATTGAATCGATCTGCCGGTCCCATCAGAGAACAAGTGGGACTATTTTGGTCCCACGGAAGGGGAAAGCAGGATCCCTGGGGAACTCTATTGAAAATCGCTGCTCTAATCCCTATCAGTCATATGTCTATGTATGTATCGTGTAGTGTCTGTATCATAGTCTAGGGCCAATTTAGGGGGAAGCCAATTAACTTATCTGTATGTTTTGGGGAGAAAACCCTCACAGACATAGGGAGAACACACCACCAGGTGGCACTGTAACGCTGACGCTGTCTCCTGGATCCCAGTCATATCATATCATGTGATCAGGACCTAGAAGAAATGTCGGGGTGACATTGCCACCATGGTGGACAGGTAACTATAAAAGCCCCCTGCCGCCCACTCTGTATACCCTTCCAGGCTGGGGAAGGCACACTTCACCAGCGGCAGCAAAAACTTGGCTCTGCTGCTAAATAAAGTAATTTATTTGGCTGGTAAAGGGTTAAAGGATACCAGGGCCCAAATCTTAACTCGCCTAAAAAGCTCCCCTGGGATCCTCTTCCAGTCGGCCTGGTCGGGACTTACTGCGCAGGCACCATGTGCATGACGCAGTGTCGTCATGCGCTTTGCGCTCCCGGACACCTTTCTTCAGAAAATCATATTATTCAGTGGACTGTGTGCAAAATGAAATCGGCATTTCTTAAAAACCTCTTATGACTAATATAGATTAAAAAAAAAAAAAAAGTTTTTCAATATACCCTTACATTAGCAGCTCCTCCCATCTCATCACAGCTCTCTGTGATGCTGCAAATATACAGAACAGGAAAGCAGAGCCAGAAGGGGGCAGGCTTGGGATTGAAAAGACATCGGAGAAGACAGACTCAGCTATGATTCCTGAGCAAAGCCAGACTGAATGCTCAGTCAGGGATTTTATCAGGGCTGTTAACAAGCAGGCTGAGCAGTGAGGGCCCGTTTCCGCTAGCGCGAATCCGCATGCAGACAACGCATTCGCATAGGCAATACAAGTGGATGGGACTGTTTCCACTTGTCAGTTTTCATTTGCGTTTTTCTGTGCAGGATTTTTCTGCACGGTAGACCCTGCTGAATTCGCCTGCGTGTGGAATGCAGGCGAATCGCAGACATTGTATTTAATAGGGAAATCGCATGCGTTTTTTGCATGCGTTTTTTTCCCGCGATTTCGCATTGAAAGGAATGTAAATTGACACAGGCAGTGACATGGTTAAAATCGCATATACCCTGCCTATGCGAAATCGCTGCAAATTCCGCATGCGGAATCGCATCCGCATGCGATTTCATCAGCGGTGATATGCGGCGATTCCGCACCGCAATAGTGGAAACGGGCCCTTAAGGATGAAACAGAGAGCAGGGTAGGTGTTTTCTGTAATATTCCCACTGATATATATGGTAAAATACATGAGGGCGCTTCATCTCTGGTTCCCTGGCGTTCAGTTTCCCCAGGATTTCTGTGCAAAAACTGATTTAATTAATCTTTATAACCTTTGTTTTTTTCCTGTAACTTGCCAAAATGTGTCAAATAGGGGTCTAGTATACAGTGCAGGAGAGAATTAAGTTGTATGCATGTCAATACTGTTCACAGCATGCTTTGTATGGACGGGTATATCTGTCAATACCGCTAGGGAGGTTAAGGACTAACTAGTTCAGTGTAGATGCAATGAGACCAGAGCATGTAGGCTTCCAATTATTAGTAGAGCACATGTTAACTTCCCTAATGTTAAAGGATACCCGAACTGAAATGTGACATGATGAGATAGACATGTGTATGTAGAGTGCCTAGCACACAAATACCTATGTTGTGTTCCTTTTTTTCTTTTTCTGCCTGAAAGAGTTAAATATCAGTTATGTAAGTGGCTGACTCAGTCCTGACTCAGACAGGAAGTGACTACAGTGTGACTCTCATTGATAAGAAATTCCAACTATAAAACACTTTCCTAGCAGAAAATGGCTTCTGAGAGCAAGAAAGAGGTAAAAAGGGGAATTTCTTATCAGTTAGGGTCACACTGCAGTCACTTCCTGTTTGAGTCAGGACTGAGTCAGCCACTTACCTACCTGATATTTAACTCTTTCAGACAGAGAAAGAAAAAAAAGAACACTTTCTAGTTATTTGTGTGCTTGCCACTGTACATACACATGGCTATCTCATCATGTCACATGTCAGTTCGGGTATCCTTTAACCTAGAGAGTTACTTGGGCTCCGATGTCTATGAAAAAAAAACAGCCACCTATAAACTCGAGCATTACTCCAGATAAGCCAGCAGAATTGTTCGGCTCCTGAAGTATCCTGCCATCTAGTGGGCAGCAGATGCCAGTCTTTTACTGCTTGGCTGCTCTGCTGCCATCTTGTGGCACAAATGACATGCAACAATTATATATTACATAGTTATTTAGGTTGAAAAAAGACATACGTCCATAGAGTTCAGCGCAGGTGCAGTAGTTCTGGCCATGAAAGCATGATCGCATCGCATTGAAACGACTTCAAAGTGATCTTATAGTGTGTCAAATTATTATTTTTTTTACTGTGCTTAAAGAGGAGCTGTTAGGTATAGGGTCTCAGAGAAAATAAACACATATATCAGTAGCTAAAGATTGGCTGTACTTACATTACATATGCATTTCACTGTCCACGTTTGGATTTCACAGAATTTGTATATAGTATATGCAGAGATAGATGCTCCTGACAGCTCATGGCAGGCTCCATGTTTGTGAAGCCAAATGTGTCGTCATGTCCTGCCTGCTTCTGATCACAGATAAGCTGGTTCTTGAACAACACGGTGTGCAGTGAATATTAATGAGCCATGTGGCTAGGAACAATAGCTGACTCCTGCAGTGAAACTCTGCCCCGAGATTTATCAGTGTTTCGCGATGGACTGATTAGAAGCTCCTGTACCGTCTCATTAGCAGCCGAGGGGAGGGCCCCAGAATGCTTTGCAGTTTAGCTGCGGCTTGCGTCTTTATGGGTCTATAACAGACTAAGATAAGCACACATCAAAGGTAACTGAAATGTTTATCTTCACTAATGGCTTTTGAGCTTCCTTCTAAACTGTTTAACACAGGAGAATAGAGGTTTAAATTAGCTTCTGCAGCCTGACAGTTACTCTTTAAAGGGATACTGTAGGGGGGTCGGGGGAAAATGAGTTGAAGTTACCCGGGGCTTCTAATGGTCCCCTGCAGACATCCTGTGCCCACGCAGCCACTCACTGATGCTCTGGCCCCGCCTCCGGTTCACTTCTGAAATTTCAGACTTTTCCCCTGATGTCACCAGGAGCGCACGGCGCAGGCACAGACCATACTGGGCCTGCGCAGTACGCTCCTGGTGCCATCAGCGGGAGCGAGGACACGGCAACACAGGCACAGTGGTTTTCAGACTTTAAAGTCTGAAATTCCAGAAGTGAACCGGAGGCGGGGCCATAGCATTGGTGAGTGGCTGCGTGGGACCATTAGGCACAGGATGTCTGCGGAGGACCATTAGAAGCCCCGGGTAACTTCAACTCATTTTCCCCCAACCCCCCCCCCCCCCCCCTACAGTATCCCTTTAACGCATTAAGGCAGAAATGTAATTTTGAGTGTAATTGCACCTTAAAGGGGTTCTGTGGTAGTCTAAAAATCAAACAAGCTGCCACTTACCTGGGGCTTCTATCAGCCCCCTGCAGCGGAAATGTCCCACGCCGTCCTCCTCCGATCACCCATTCCCCGCCACTGGTCCCGGTTTAATAGTAGACGAATAATGCTTGCTCCCGCGTGCGTCATCTGGAGTTTACTGGGCAGGCGCAGTACGCCGTTTTCTTGTACTGCACCTGCGCAGTAAGCTCCGATGAGGAGCGCGCGGGAGCGAGCATGCGCGCGGCCACGCAGCCGCAGTGTAATCACTCGCATGATTACACCGGGACCGGCGGCAGGGAACAGCGCATAGGAAGAGGGCAGTGTGGGACATTACCGCTGCAGGGAGCTGATAAAAGCCCCAGGTAAGTGTCAGCTTGTTGGAGTTTTAGACTACCACAGAACTTTAAAGTAACAGGCAAATAAATTCTGATTTTAAGGTCTTGATGATTTTGTTTTTGCTCCCCCCTCTCAGGTGCCAGACTACCTTGAGCACATTAAAAAGCCGATGGACTTTCAGACCATGAAGGTTAACCTAGAAGCTCATCGTTACCAAAACTTTGACCAGTTTGAGGAGGACTTTGGTTTAATAGTTAATAACTGCATCAAGTACAATGCCAAGGACACCATCTTCTACAGAGCGGCCGTCCGACTCAAGGATCAGGGGACAGCAGTGATACGTCAGGCCCGACGGCAAGCAGAAAAGATCGGCATTGACTTTGAGACAGGCATGCATTTTCCGCAAGTCACAGCTGGCAACGAGACCGGACGACATACCCGGGAAAATGGTACGTGTCAAGAAGCTTAAAGCGGGATTTTCACCATAAAAATCAAATTTCAACAGCAACTGGTCTGAGTGTATTAAGTGATAAAGATGCTAATCCTGTATTCAAAACGTTCAAAATTTTTTCTGCTGTTATGGTTTGGAGTTATCACAAAACTTAGGAGTACTGGCCCTTTAAGAGCCAAACAGTTGCATGCTGGGGGTCTTTTTTTTCTATAATATATTCCTCTTCTTCCCTTTAGTTCCCCCTCCTTCTAATGACCTAAGACCGTGCACTTCCTAGTATAGACCTCATTGGGAGTGTCTGAAGACTCTGGGAGGAGGGCGGGTGACGAATACACAGGCTTAATTCACGGAGCATTATCAAACGTTTATCAAACACTTTATCAAACGTTTGATGAACGTTTTATCGGTAAAACATTCGATAAATATATAACACCTTAGTGAATTTAAAATGAGATTTTACCCATGAGGTAAATTATCAAACGTTTGATAAAGTGTTTGATAAACGTTTGATAATGCTCCGTGAATTGAGGCCACAGTTAGCTAGAGGAGAAAAAAAAGTGAGGGAGGAAATGTCAGGAGGTCAAAGGTAACAAAGATGGAAACTGCCTAGAATAGGATTCTCTGCTTTTTCTTTGTAAAATTCACAAGAATCACGACGTGGACAGTGCATTACATCTGTTCTGTAAGTAGAACTAGTATTTATCTACTTGTATATGTTTTTTATTTCTAGGTTAGCATGAGTGTCACTTGTTCTTTAAGCCCCATGTTTTGCCAGTGCCCCAAAAATTGCCCTTTTTTTATCGTAATTTGATCTTTGGCTACTGCCGGCGCCCTAAGTAGTCAGTGAGAACTGCGATAGCTGTAAGTCGCATTACGTCCTATAGCAGTGCCCAAATCCCGGCCGGCATGTGGCGCCCGAATTAACTTTCTTGCCTGAGCTAGATACCAGTAGCAGCTCCTGCCTCAAAGCCTCTGGTTGGTCACTTCAGTTTTTTTTTGTTAATATTTAGACCCTTTGCTTTATTATAGTATTTTTAGATCTTAGAAAACAAAAAGAGGTGTTGAGGGGAAAAAAAACAGGTGTTTTCCTGACACTTTCTTTGCCCCTTGTTTACCGTCAGTGGAAAATTGGGCTGCCACAGCATTTAATGGTATGACTGTTAATGTTGACTGCAGTGTCCAATGACAACCCACTGTAACCGTATGCCATCATGTGTTGTAACAGACTTTATAAATGATGCAGTACAAACCATGCAACCATTCACAAATGGGCAGGGGCGTAACTATAAATCACTGGGCCCCCCATGCAAAACTTTGGATGCCCCCCCTCACTTTCTGCACAAGTAAACTGAGAACCAAGTGTGCATTTTTTCTATCAATTACATTAGCATCTGTGATAAAACGTGCATGTTTTTACACGTACATAGTGTGCAGAAAACGCATACAGAAAACTGACAGACGAGTGTGCTCCCAGACTCAGCTTATTACACTCACTCTGTCCAGACTCCTCCAGCATCACTACAGTACAGAGCACTTTGGGAGGGGTAGAAAGGTTGGGGTAGGGCAGTATACACAAGACCCTGCTGAGACCGTCTACAAATCTTTGTCTGTCAAACTTTGTATGATTCCTTATAAGTGGCTAAGCAGATGCAGTCATTAGAACAATTGTGCAGAGAGCAGAAAGTTTCCGTGCCCTTAGTTTGTCAGTCTCTCGGGACAGGATAAAATAAACTTCTCCTCCTCCTTCTGGGCCCCCCTGCGGCTGTATCCCTTGCCAGGTCTATTGTTATGCCCCTGCTAATGGGCATTCCCATACACTGACAGAGCATGCATTTGTCAAGTCTTCCCACATGCCTGCTAGTACGTGATTGGCAGCAGTTGATCTACAGGGGTTAGACAGCGCTAAGCTTAGCGCCTTGTCACTGTAAACCTATCCTGACGCACATAAAATAATGTTTGTTTTTGTTCTCTGCAGTTCTGCCGCAAATAACATACCGTAATTAATGAGTTTCTGTTAATATGTTATTTCTCAGCTCCGGCAGAGTTTGAGCGGACCCCCCAGCCTGACAGTCGGAAGCCCCTGACGCTGGAGGAGCAGCTGAAGATCCAGCTGGCCAGGCTGGACGAGGTGAACGCAGCCAAGCACAGCATAGGAAAAGCACGCCGTGCCAAGATGATTCGAAAGGAGATCACCTCCATCCGACGTAAGATGGCCCACCAGCAGGAGTCCAGAAGGGAATCGATCGGCGAGCGGCACAGCGAGAGACATAGCGAAAGGCATAGCGAGCGGCACAGCGAGAGACATAGCGAGCGGCACAGTGAGAGGCACAGCGAGAGGCATAGCGAGCGGCACAGCGAGAGGCACAGCGGTGGCAGAGGATCTTTGCCCCTGCGCGGCCCTTCAGAGAAGGATGGACAGACGGACAGTGCTGCAGAAGAGAGCAGCAGTCAGGAGACGGGGAAAGGTACTGACCTGTATTAATTGACTGCTTTCTGTTCTCAGGGGCCTCTTCTGCAGCTCTGCGTAGTTTCAGTTCTGTTTACATGCGTTTGTGTGTGATTGTTCGCTTTCATTCAGCACTTTGTTTATGTTGGGGTTTTTTTTTTCTACTTTTATTTTATTACTGTTCTTGTTTTCACGTACCGTTGCTGGTCAGTGTGTGACACTGTACAGCTCTAGAAATCCCATCATGCCTTGCTAGAGAGTAACACATTGGCGTCTGCTTTATAGTTTATACGATGTGCACTCGATTCTTTATTATTTTTTTATATATAGAAAATCACCGTTTTGTACATTTTATTTTTTATAGATATTTATTTTTATTTTTTTTGTACTATGACCTACTGTGGATGTGAAATCTGCTGCTATCTGTTAGGATTGATCATGCGTTTACATATGTTGTATCTGACGCCTATCTCAGCTTAAAGTGGATCTACCGGTAGGCGCTTTACTACAAGGCACGTGTCGGCATTCCCAAATTGTGTTATGTTGAGTAAGAATGTCCTCCGCCTCTTGCTGCTTGTTTGC
Source organism: Hyperolius riggenbachi (assembly GCF_040937935.1). Classification (NCBI taxonomy): domain Eukaryota; kingdom Metazoa; phylum Chordata; class Amphibia; order Anura; family Hyperoliidae; genus Hyperolius; species Hyperolius riggenbachi. Next base: position 40,037,190 of record NC_090654.1, read on the forward strand.
TGTGGAAAGGAAGTAGAAGCTGGGGCAGGGATAAGAGCATGTTTTGCTTGTTCTCATTAGATATTTAGATACAGTGCCTTCAGTTTAGATAAGAAGGGCGGGGATGAAGTCTACATGTTGTGGACATTTATTGTGTTAAAGAACAAGCGACACCCATGCTAACCTAGAAATAAAAAACACACATATATAAGTAGATAAATACTACTACTTACATAACAGATGTATTGTGCTATCCACGTAATGATTCCTGTGAATTTTATAAAGGAAAAGCAGAAAATCCTAGTCTAGGCAGTGGCCATTTTGCCAAGCTAATGCTGACATCATATCCTCCCTGACTTATAGATAAAAATAACTCCCAGCATTCAAAAGAACTCCCAGCATTCAACTTTTTGGCACTGTTTGGCACTAAGGCCAGTGCTCCTAAAGTATGTGATAACTCCAAACCATAGCAGCAAAAAAAGTTTTGAATGCAGGATTAGCATCTTTATCACATAATATACTCAGACCAGTTGCTGTTGAAATTTGATTTTTATGGTGACAATACCGCTTTAAAGAGACTCCGAGCACCTCTCATGGGCATTCCTTTAAGACAGATGACTACCAACAAAGCCATGCTATGACCCCTCTGTAGGAGCCTCTTGCAATGGCCATGCGTGTCACTTCATCTTCCTGCTTCATGCAGTGATGCACTTCTCTAACAGAGAAGACAGGGGTGACTCGGAAGTTATAACATAGCCAAGATGGCAGCCGCGATTTTTAAATTAAAATCTAAAGAAAACTATTTGGTGTAGAACGGTGATTCGGACATCAAATGAAAGAGGAGAGCACAAGCTACAGAAAGGTATGCATCTTTAAGTACTTTGCAGTAGTGGTCGGAGTCTTAAAGGCATGCCCATGAGAGGTGCTCTGAGTCCCTTTAAATGAATGCCCTGCACTCCCTGTTGCCTAAAATAAACAGCACTGTAAAAGTCGTTTTTGAAGTTGAAAAGTCTTTGCTTTCTTTTATCCTGGGCTTTGGTCACATGGTTATGCTTACAGGAAGCTGCACACTCCCAGGTGCATGTTGGGAATAAAACTCACCATCTGTTCATACTGGATTTATCTCCCAGCATGCTTATCCATGCCAGCAACTTCCTTTAGGCATAATCATGTGACCACAGCCCAGGGCAAATGAAGTTTCAAAACAAAATGACTTTATAGTGCTGTATATATCGGTTTATCTGCACATTTGCTGGTCTGCTGCCCTCTGCTTTGACAGCAGCTATTATCCGGTTTGATGGGGTAAAATCTGTGGAAATTTAGTTTTCTTGTCCTTCTTCAGTCTGTAATCTACGCATTGCCACATAAACTATGAGGAAAGGTTTTTGAATAGAAATGGCGGCCAAACTAGAGTTCCTGACACACTGGAAATAAAGCTGCGCACACATACTGATTTTTCCAGCTGATTTCATCACTTTGAACAAATCTGCCAGACCTCTATTGCGTCCAGCATATCCGATCGATTCACTTTCAGATTATATATTGGGCAGTTTACTGAACAAAGATGTAATATTTTGGAAGACCTCTATGTGGGCGGGTGCAGTAGAAGGGGGATTGAGGGGCACAGTGCACTGCCACAGGCTGTACAACACTTGTGGTTTCATCCAGGTTCAATATATGTGTTCTGAAATCTAATCCAGTGTGCAGCGTGGAAGGAATTCAACACTAACTGATAGATTTAAAGGGAACCCATGGTGAGAGGGATAATGAGGCTGTCATATTCATTTCCTTTTAAACAATACAAGTTGCCTGGCAGTCCCCCTGATCCTGCATCTCTAATACTTTTAGCCACAGACCCTGAACAAGCATGCAGCATATCAGGTACTCTGACTCAGCCGACTCAGGTTTTACTGGACACAACTTACGACAGAAAATCAGGGCTGCCAGGAAATAAATATGGCAGCCTCCATATACCTCTCACTTCAGGTTCTCTTTAAAAGACAATTCCTGGATGAATTAGTCAATTTGCATTATTTGGGCGTTTGTACGCTCCTGCTTAGTTTAAAGTGGATCCGAGATGATCTTTTACTCATTGCATAATTGTGTTCCTTTCATATAGTTTATAGAGCATTCCTCAAGCCAAATACTTTTTGTTTTTGTTTTAATACTCTAATTCCCTATAAACTAAACAAGCCACGCCCACAGGTTTTCAGAGTGCCTTGGCGTTTTCAGACAGTAGCAAGGGCTTACGGGAGCTCAGTCTGGGTAGGAGGAGGGGGAGGTGTTACTAGCCATTGATTTCAGAGGCAGAGGGGAGGAGGGAGGAGGAGAGGGGAGTGAATTTACACACAGGCAAGCTGATAGCATCTCCAGCCCTTAGCTTGGGACAATGTGACAAACAGAACATGGCTGCCCTCATTGCATCACAGGAATAAATAATCCTAAACTTTTGAAACTTTTGCAGATACATATGCTGTGTAAACTATCTAAACTTAGGATAAGATCTATGGAACTTTACTTGTTATAGTTAGTTTTTCATCTCGGGTGTACTTTAAAGGTCCCCCAAAAAGACTGTCCTAAACCTTTCCCACCAGGTATGCAATTTTTCTGCTCCCTGGAGAGGGGATGGGGGTGGATGAGCAAGAACGTTGCCAGTGATACAGAACAATGGCAGGCAGGCATGGTTGTCCAGCCAATACCTAACAGTCTGCGGACATCATGTGACCCCTGTAATTGAAGTTATCATGCACAATAATTTTGAGCGATTTAGGTTGTAGCTGTGTATGGCCCTTTAGGAAAGTATACAGTTTTTTTTAAACTTCCGCTGTTATGAATGAGAAAAGCGTCACTTTGAATTCTAGTCCCCTCTGTTTTGATGTCGCTGGAGAGCCACCCTGGCAGGGTTGCGCTCCATAGCGCATGCACTGTCTCGGCTATGCGCCTTCTCGGTCACTCTACCATCGCTGGGAGTGTTTTTCACATGTGCAGCTCATTAAGACGTGTAACTGGGTGCGCGCTGAGTGCTCCTGGCTGCGAGATATAGGAAGCACATGGCAGAGACAGCGATTGCGCCGTTCTGTGGGCGACCCAGCCGAGTCGCTGACTGACAGCGGAACAGCAGGCATGACCCAGAGAATAGCAAGGCAACCGAAAAAGTTTAGGAGGGCTGAAAGCAGCCCCAAGTAAGTAGAAGACAACTCCAGACCCCCCTACTGCCAAGCAAGCAGTATCTCCATCTGTGCATAGAACTCTCAGTAACAAACATTCCGTACAGATCACCTGGCAGAACTAAAGATGTCACCACCAGTGACACATTTCAGAATGTGAATCCGGGTGAGAACAGATTTACAATGGGCAAACACTGACTAAATAATCTATAAATGAATTTTGTATTTTCACTACAGTTCCTTTTTAAGATGGCGAATATGCTGCTTGATTTTTTTTCTGCCGCTATGTGGCGGATTATCTGCTAGCAATCAATGCCACAACAGCTGGCCCGAGCAATCAATTTTTGGTCGATTAAATCGATTGTACTGGATGGAAGCTAGTGTGGATTGTACTGGATGGAAGCTAGTGGGGATTGTACTGGATGGAAGCTGGTGTGGATTGTACTGCATGGAAGCTAGTGTGGATTGTACTGGATTGTACTGGATGGAAGCTAGTGTGGATTGTACTGGATGGAAGCTAGTGTGGATTGTACTGGATGGAAGCTAGTGTGGATTGTACTGGATGGAAGCTAGTGTGGATTGTACTGGATGGAAGCTAGTGTGGATTGTACTGGATGGAAGCTAGTGGGGATTGTACCGGATGGAAGCTAGTGGGGATTGTACCGGATGGAAGCTAGTGTGGATTGTACCGGATGGAAGCTAGTGGGGATTGTACTGGATGGAAGCTAGTGGGGATTGTACTGGATGGAAGCTAGTGGGGATTGTACCGGATGGAAGCTAGTGTGGATTGTACCGGATGGAAGCTAGTGTGGATTGTACCGGATGGAAGCTAGTGGGGATTGTACTGGATGGAAGCTAGTGTGGATTGTACTGGATGGAAGCTAGTGGGGATTGTACTGGATGGAAGCTAGTGTGGATTGTACTGGATGGAAGCTAGTGGGGATTGTACTGGATGGAAGCTAGTGTGGATTGTACTGGATTGTACTGGATGGAAGCTAGTGGGGATTGTACTGGATGGAAGCTAGTGGGGATTGTACTGGATGGAAGCTGGTGTAGATTGTACTGGATGGAAGCTAGTGTGGATTGTACTGGATGGAAGCTAGTGTGGATTGTACTGGATGGAAGCTAGTGTGGATTGTACTGGATGGAAGCTAGTGTGGATTGTACTGGATGGAAGCTAGTGGGGATTGTACTGGATTGTACTGGATGGAAGCTAGTGGGGATTGTACTGGATGGAAGCTAGTGGGGATTGTACTGGATGGAAGCTGGTGTAGATTGTACTGGATGGAAGCTAGTGTAGATTGTACTGGATGGAAGCTAGTGTGGATTGTACTGGATGGAAGCTAGTGTGGATTGTACTGGATGGAAGCTAGTGTGGATTGTACTGGATGGAAGCTAGTGTGGATTGTACTGGATGGAAGCTAGTGTGGATTGTACTGGATGGAAGCTAGTGTGGATTGTACCGGATGGAAGCTAGTGTGGATTGTACCGGATGGAAGCTAGTGTGGATTGTACCGGATGGAAGCTAGTGTGGATTGTACTGGATGGAAGCTAGTGTGGATTGTACTGGATGGAAGCTAGTGGGGATTGTACTGGATGGAAGCTAGTGTGGATTGTACTGGATGGAAGCTAGTGTGGATTGTACTGGATTGTACTGGATGGAAGCTAGTGGGGATTGTACCGGATGGAAGCTAGTGTGGATTGTACCGGATGGAAGCTAGTGGGGATTGTACTGGATGGAAGCTAGTGGGGATTGTACTGGATTGTACTGGATGGAAGCTAGTGGGGATTGTACCGGATGGAAGCTAGTGGGGATTGTACTGGATGGAAGCTAGTGGGGATTGTACTGGATGGAAGCTAGTGGGGATTGTACTGGATGGAAGCTAGTGTGGATTGTACTGGATGGAAGCTAGTGTGGATTGTACTGGATGGAAGCTAGTGTGGATTGTACTGGATGGAAGCTAGTGTGGATTGTACTGGATGGAAGCTAGTGTGGATTGTACTGGATGGAAGCTAGTGGGGATTGTACTGGATGGAAGCTAGTGGGGATTGTACTGGATGGAAGCTAGTGGGGATTGTACTGGATGGAAGCTAGTGTGGATTGTACTGGATGGAAGCTAGTGGGGATTGTACTGGATGGAAGCTAGTGTGGATTGTACTGGATTGTACTGGATGGAAGCTAGTGGGGATTGTACTGGATGGAAGCTAGTGTGGATTGTACTGGATGGAAGCTAGTGTAGATTGTACTGGATGGAAGCTAGTGTGGATTGTACCGGATGGAAGCTAGTGTGGATTGTACCGGATGGAAGCTAGTGTGGATTGTACTGGATGGAAGCTAGTGGGGATTGTACTGGATGGAAGCTAGTGTGGATTGTACTGGATGGAAGCTAGTGTGGATTGTACCGGATGGAAGCTAGTGTGGATTGTACCGGATGGAAGCTAGTGTGGATTGTACCGGATGGAAGCTAGTGTGGATTGTACCGGATGGAAGCTAGTGTGGATTGTACCGGATGGAAGCTAGTGTGGATTGTACCGGATGGAAGCTAGTGTGGATTGTACCGGATGGAAGCTAGTGTGGATTGTACCGGATGGAAGCTAGTGTGGATTGTACCGGATGGAAGCTAGTGTGGATTGTACCGGATGGAAGCTAGTGGGGATTGTACCGGATGGAAGCTAGTGGGGATTGTACCGGATGGAAGCTAGTGGGGATTGTACCGGATGGAAGCTAGTGTGCATTGTACCGGATGGAAGCTAGTGTGCATTGTACCGGATGGAAGCTAGTGTGCATTGTACCGGATGGAAGCTAGTGTGCATTGTACCGGATGGAAGCTAGTGTGCATTGTACCGGATGGAAGCTAGTGTGGATTGTACCGGATGGAAGCTAGTGTGGATTGTACCGGATGGAAGCTAGTGTGGATTGTACCGGATGGAAGCTAGTGTGGATTGTACCGGATGGAAGCTAGTGTGGATTGTACCGGATGGAAGCTAGTGTGGATTGTACCGGATGGAAGCTAGTGTGGATTGTACCGGATGGAAGCTAGTGTGGATTGTACCGGATGGAAGCTAGTGTGGATTGCACCGGATGGAAGCTAGTGTGGATTGTACCGGATGGAAGCTAGTGTGGATTGTACTGGATGGAAGCTAGTGTGGATTGTACTGGATGGAAGCTAGTGTGGATTGTACTGGATTGTACTGGATGGAAGCTAGTGTGGATTGTACTGGATGGAAGCTAGTGGGGATTGTACTGGATGGAAGCTAGTGTGGATTGTACTGGATGGAAGCTAGTGTGGATTGTACTGGATGGAAGCTAGTGTGGATTGTACTGGATGGAAGCTAGTGTGGATTGTACTGGATGGAAGCTAGTGTGGATTGTACTGGATGGAAGCTAGTGGGGATTGTACTGGATGGAAGCTAGTGTGGATTGTACTGGATGGAAGCTAGTGGGGATTGTACTGGATGGAAGCTAGTGGGGATTGTACTGGATGGAAGCTAGTGTGGATTGTACTGGATGGAAGCTAGTGTGGATTGTACTGGATGGAAGCTAGTGTGGATTGTACTGGATGGAAGCTAGTGTGGATTGTACTGGATGGAAGCTAGTGTGTGTGCGCGGAGGGATTTGATCACATAGATCCCTCTCTGATCAGATTATGATATGAGAGCGATCTCTTTGGGCCACATCAACCAAATGTATGGCCAGCATGAAATCTATTACAAATCTTTCTAACCGTAGCGTTGCACTGTTCGAAGCAGTGCAGCGCTATGGGCTGTCCATCTTGTCGCCAGTCCTGACCCACTGCCAATCGTTTGAAATTGACCGCCCGGCGCTGTTGACCAATTAGATTGATCATGCTAGCGTATTGGGGCATTGATTTCTAGCAGATTTGATCAAATGATTGAATCGGAAGGATATCTATGGGAACAATCGACCAGTGTATGGCCAGCTTAAAGTGGACCTGAACTCTTGCACAGGAGGAAAACAGAGAAATTCACCCTGTATGTATTTAGAGAGTTTAGCCTGACTAATCACAGATTGTAATTTGACCTCTTGGCTGTGTCAGCTGGCTGCCTCAGTAGAGTAGCTAATTTGTAAACACAGGATGTTAACACTATGTATGCTTCTGTGAAAGGAGAAAATAGACACACTGCAGATTTATTGCAGGATTTGTGTCAGCTGTAACAAAGAAATGTTTTTCTTTAATGGTTATTATGCTGTTGCTTACCTTTTAGCACAGATCGTTCAGGTCCACTTTAAAGGGTACCCGAGTTGAAACTGCATATAGTGTTCTTTTACTTCCCAGGGGCTTCTTCCTACTCCTGTAGTCTTGTAGGTTCCTTGCTGTCCTCCCGGTCCTCACCCTCTATCTGTTGTGTGGCTCGGTAAAGTGCGTGACCTGGTCAAGTCATGCACTACTGCGCATGCGCTGGCCTGACGGTGTGCCTCCTTCATGTTCCTGGTGCTAGTACGGTTACTAGTCGGCACATTCGCAGAACAGGAGGACAGCGAGGGACCTACAAGACTAAGGGGGCTGGAAGAAGCCCCTGATAAGTAAAAAACAAAACAAAACACTATGTAGTTTGAACTCTGGTATCCTTTAACCCTTTTGCAACCAGTTTATTTAGAGGCTTGCAAATGCTCCAGGCCAATTTATTTTAGCACTTTTTTAAAATGTCTTCTTTGTTACATTTCCTAACTTCTAATTAGTACTGCTGTAATGTGTATTTATGGCCACTTGTCGTCACCATGGGGAAGTGTGAGACAATAACCGAGGACTTATGCTTTCAGTTTCTGTGTTTTTTGCTAGTAAAGAGAGATCAAAGCATTCCAAGAATTTACAGCACAACGAGCTCTGCCGACTGAGGTCAAAAGCATTGCACTTATCTCAAACTACATAACTAATGAAGCATCTAAAATCCTCACTCCTGTGCTTTTCAGTAACGCATATAAAGTGTGCAGTGCGGAAAGACATCAGGAGAGCATAGATTAGATTACACTGACCGATGTTCCCATTTATGCACAACACAGCCTTATCCCAACAAACTGCTGCATGCATTTAGCCCACAGTGGCGTTCCACTTACCATCACTGAATGGGATCACCACTGTAATGAAGAGCAACACAGGTGCTGAGTGCTCATTTCCTGTACAGATGCCCGGCCACCTCCAATGTATAGTGGAGACAAGGCCCATATCATCGGGGCTAACCTACTACCTCCTCATGTGATCCTGTCTGACTGGGAAACAGAGCAACACTGTGCAGAACAGAGAACACCAGTCACCTGCTGGCATATAATGCGTCTTGTCACTGCACTGATATACTGTATTTGTTGGACTATAAGCCTCACTTTTTCTCCCTCAAAAGTGGGGAAAAAAGGAACTGCCTCTTATAGTCCAAATGCAGGGAGTTCCTGACTTGTGAACGCCTGCCAATACGAACCTCATACACGCGGGAATGTCGGGGACTCCCTGTACTGTATCCATGCAGAGGAGGACACGGGGACAAATGGAGAACACAGGGGGACACAAAGGGGCATAGAGGACAGAGATGGATACAAGGGGGACACATGGAGACACAAGATGTACAAGGGGGCATGAGGTACAAAGGGGGCATAATCCACAAGATGCCCCTTCACCATGGATGCACCAGGTTTAGTATATATTTTTTCCCCTGGTTTTGGTCCGCTAAACCTAGGTGTGTCTTATGGTCGGGAGGGTCTTATAGTCTGGAAAATACGATAATTGTCTGTGCTGCCCTATACTAACCCAAACCGATGCCTGCTCTGAGGAAGCGCAGACGGCTCTCATTTCACACCAAATATTGGCCTTAATTCACTAAGCTTTTTTGAACACTTTATCAAACGTTTGATAATTTACCTCATGAGTAAAATCTAATTTTGAATTCACTACGGTGTTATAGATTTATTTAACATTTTATCGATAAAACATTCGATAAGTCTATAACACCTTACTGAATTCAAAATTAGATTTTACTCATGATGTAATTTATCAAACATTCAATAAAGTGTTCGATAAAGCTTAGTGAATTGAGGCCACAGTGTCGGGCACAAAAATAACCATAAGAGTAACTATGAATGTGTACACTGGAGATACTTCTTTTTTTATTTTTATTTTTTTCTTATCTGATAGTCTATGGCTGTTCACATCAGTTTTTTTTGTTTTTTTTTCTCGTGGAGGAAAATACATCCTTCCATTTTGGTTTTGGACACTGGAAGATTTTTCGGTTACTTACATTGTGCTACTGTGAAAAATCGAGCGTTTCCTGTGGGATAACTTAGTACATAGTGTCCAGAACAAACACCCGCAGAAAACTACGCTGCAAGTGAAAATGCAGCCTTAGGGGGTTTTGTATGTTTTTAAAGCTCACCTGAAATGAGACCTATGGAGTCTGCCATATTTATTTCCTTTTAAATAATGCAAGTTGTCGGGCTGTCCTGCTGATCCTCAGCCTCTAATACTTTTATCCATAGACCCTGAGCAAGCATGCAGCAGGTGAGGCGTTCCTGACTGAAGCCTGACTGGATTAGCTGCATGCTTGTTTCTGGTGTGTGATTCAGACACTACTGCAGTCAGAGAGCAGCAGGACTGCCAAGCAACCAGCATTGTTTAAAAGGAAACAAAAATGGCAACCTCCATATCTCTCTAACTTCAGGTGTACTTAAAGTTACAGGCGGGCTTGAAAGTGTCAGCCTGCAAGGTCAGCTGGCTGCCAGGACTTTTAGGAAAAATCTGTGCAGCTTCCCTGATCCAGATCAAATCGTTAAAGCAAACCTACAATTAGTGCTCAAGTCTGCTCTGAATTTATTTGAGAGAAATATGGAGGCTGCCATTGTTGACATAAACAAAGAAAAAAATCACCAGATTAGTGCAAATCCTTTAATGGCAACACTAAATAGCTCAGTTGGCGCTATTCCGCAGATCAGGTATCTCAAATCTGTATACTTGTTATAGGCAAAGGGCTACGATATTGTTATAACTAGAGGTAAATGCTACATAATATGAAAGTTGCCTGTGCTGACATGCTTGAAATGAAATGAGTCTGTTAGTCAGGTTTATTTGTAACAGGATACAAGAAATTGACATACTTGCCATGGAGCAGGGTCATCCACAAGGCAACCAAGGCAGGTGCCTCGGGCCTAGTGGGAGTCAGGGGGCCCAACTGTCAATTTTTCTGACATGTCTCCTATCTCATATTGCCAAAAGGACCATAAGGGCTATTAAAGGGCCAGTGCTCCTAGGGTATGTAGTAACTCCAAACCAAAAAGTTTTGAAAGCTTTTAATGTAGGATTAGCATTTCTATCACTTAAAGAGGCTCTGAAGTCTCATTAAAATCATGTTTTTTTATTTAAAAAAATCTGTTAAACTGATTGCCGTAACTTAAACCCCGCATCCCCGCGGCTGAACTCTAACTCCCCCCAAACTCCCCCTGCAAAATCCACTACTTTTTTGGTCGTGGATTTTGCTGCCCGGTTAGGAAGAGCTTTGAGCTGCAGCTCTGCCTCCATTCGTGTCAATTCACCACAGATCTCCGCCTCTCTTCCGCCCCTCTCAGTGAAGGAAGATTGAGAGGGGCAGGGAGAGGCTGCGATCCACGCAGATAGATGCAAATACACTCCAGTAGCTGTTGAAATTTAGATTTTTATGGTGACAATCCCACTTTAAAGAGATGGTCTCCCAGCCATAACACTGTATGCATCGCACTATCACACAACTTCTGTTACAGCCTTTAGTCAAACGCTCAAAGGATTTAAAGCATGCCACAAACTTTAAGCGAGGGGTTGGGCAGGCAGAACCGCCAGTGGGCTGTCTTTTGAAGGAAGCTTTTGTAGCTACAGTCAACAGGTAAGTACACATCAAACGCATACCTGCTACTTCTACCCAGCCTGGGCATCAGTAATAAGGGCAGCAGCAGCATCATGGTGAGGGGGGCTCCGGAGTACTAGCACAGCACTTCACAATAGCCGCATTCGTGACATCACCTCTTTGACCCTGGGGGAGGAGCCTCCACATAAACTCTATTTACTTAGGTAAGTGTGCTGGAAGAGTACAGGAACTCTTTAGGACCTTGTCAGAAATGTTTTTTTCTTGACCCTGTTGATCCAGGTGAAGGTTTTCAAGTGATGCGTACAGACATTCTCGATTTTCTTCCGCTCAGTGGGGGCAGCGTAATAGTTGGACAAAGGTTTTCTGACTTCATGGACAGCTGAGGAGGGAGGGGCCAGTGTTGGGGTGACATTGGAGGATACATGTGCAGACAGAAGACTCGCCTGAAATCATCACAATCGGTTTAGGTAACATGAGTTTACTGTACAATAGTTTCTGTACTGTAGTAGATTCCCATTTCCGATACCGTGGAAATTTCCAATTTACGACGATGCCAATTTCTGATTTTTTATTTTTTTTTCCCGATCCTGAGGGGTATTTGATTTGTAATTTTTTTGCATCAGATAATGTAAAAAATGACACAAAAAAAAAAATCAGAATACCAGAAAATCAGTCTTGTGATTGGGCTAAACTTACCGTGGTCGTCCAATTGCAGAAAAGTTCAGCATTTTCTGATTGGTCCAATGCTTCCAAGAGCAAAGCTGATTTCCACGGAATTCTGAGTTCTGATTAAGCCATAAACGGACTGTACAGTCCACATTGCCAAAGAGAGTCTGAGGTGGGGTTAGCACACTAATTACAATCAGGGATAACGGGTGCCACACAGGGCGTAGATTTCAATTACCAGTGCCTGGAAGCGGTTAAGTCACTCCATAGTGAATGCAGACCAGTCAAGACTCACTGCAGACACAGCCCAAGATAGCAGGAATGCAAACCTGCCCAATCCCATAGGAAAAGTGAGAAAGGGGAGATATTAGGGAGCAGCAATCCATCCAAGCCTTTCCCCTCCTGCAGCTGTCAGATCAGTAGTGTGACTAGGCCTCAATTCACTGAGGGCCCGTTTCTACTAGCGCGAATCCGCATGCAGACAACACATGCGGATTCGCATAGGCAATACAAGTGGATGGGACTGTTTGAATTAATTATGCAGGAGTTTAATTGTATGCAGAGGAGAGCTCATCAAAGGAGAAGGATGTCAGTCATAGCTACTAGTTTGTGAATTGCATCTTTTGATAATTTCCCCTGCTTTACCCACCTAATTACCAAATGGTTTGGACCTGGTCTAAAACATTTGCTAATAGGGTAGTGAATTCCCCTTTAATGCAACTGACCAAACCATCAGTCGACTAGATCGGACTAGTAGAAAATGACAAAAAACACTGACACTGGGAGCCCAATATCGCGTGATACCGTCAGTTTTTGGACGAATGTAAAGAGTGTTATACTCACATGTGTGGGTTGCTTGTGAAGGCAACCACTCAGTACATGTGGAGAAGTACCATCTCCACTCGGCCTTGTAGGTCGCTGCTCCTGAAAAATGCGCCCTATATAAGAATAGGATCGCTACCCCTAGCTAATGGGGTGAAGTTTATAGTATTGTCAACAGTAGGAGGCGCCCTTCAGTTATGTGATAAAATGGTGTACTAATTTTAATTCAAACAGGTAAGAGATCAAAGTCTTACCTGAGTAAGAGGACTCACAGACAGGTAAATGATTGAGTAGTTTATTAGCACTGGTCCAGTGCTAATAAACTACTCAATCAAAACTACTCAATCATTTACCTGTCTAGGAGTCCTCATTACTCAGGTAAGACTTTGAACTCTTACCTGTTTGAATTGAAATTAGTACACCATTTTATCACAAAACTGAAGGGCGCTTCCTACTGTTGACAATACATCAGTAGACTACTCTAAACTGCTTAGTGAATGGAGTCCAAAAGAGAGCAATGTGTCTGCAGAGGGGAAGGGAGCAGAACTGCCGACAAGATCACACTGTAGAAGTTATGCAATGAATGACACGCAGAAGTCTTCCCAGTACGTTTGTTGTCACAGTGGCACGTTAAAGACACTGTGAGTGATCTGTAGTCATATGGGCGCGATGTAGGACAGACTTGCGACAAATGAATGTAACGGTTCTCATTGTTACAATGGAAACTATAGTGTGTTTCCGCTAGGGGCATACAGTTATGGTAAGTTTTACATGGAAGTAACCTGTTATGATTCACTAACTGCATTCACATCTAGTTTGGTAGATTCTAGGGCAGCCTTGTATAGCCCATAACTGTGGAGTCCTCCTGTGTAAGTCAGTTCTCTGCTCTAGTGGAAACAGAGCCTGTTGTTTGTCGGTTCTCTCAGCTCTTTGCTAAGCGGAGAGTGAAGGTTTCCTATGTTTTATACATAGCGGCAGTTCACACTTGTCACGCTGCAACGGATCCGCGGCAGTCAGTGGAGCGCACTTCTGTGCAGTCAGTGATAATGCCAGGCGGATGCATTCCCCCATATAGCCTGTAGGGGGAGCACATCTGCCCCGAGCTCCAGACGCACTGCGGACCATCAGAGTGGACATTCTACTGTCTGCTCCCGCTGGTCGCGCGTGATGTGGGAACACAGCCTATAGGAAAAGCCACACAGACCACACATGGCATACAGCAGAATAGTATACCTGCATCAATGAAAAGAGGGGGAGTAAAATACTGCATCACTACAAAGAAGGAGCCACAACCTGCCTTTTTTAAAGTAAATGTAAAACAAAAAGTTAGATACTTACCGGTGGACAGGAAAGGCGTATGAGAGGAATCGCCGCCGGGAGACTTGGGGACAGGATACTGTCAGTATGGCTTATCCTGCTTCTGCACAAGTTCCTGGTGGCGTTAAATACTATTCCCCCTCCAGGCCGCCATGGATAGTGGGGAATGATGAAATCCGGCTTCTAGCTATTGCCAGTGGCCGAATCACAGTGTTTAAAAAGTAACTTCAGCTTCTTACGGCGCCGAAGTTACTGACTGTGCAGCTATGGCCGGAATTCCTATTATGGTCTATGGTGGCACTGGCTGCGTCCAAATCTCCTGCGCTGGAATAGCAGTGTTCAGACAGGAAAGGCTCTGGTTCCTGTGGAACCTTTCCTGGCCTCTTGTACCCCTTGTTCCAGCTCCACCAATATGGGTGGCTCTGAATTGCGCGAATGCAGGGGCGCTTACACATGTGTAAGACGAAGCCGCCCGTTTATGGAAGCAATGGGGGGCACTAGGGCTTGCAGGTGTATTCAACCAATTGGTGGAGTACACATATTGGGGGTGATGGCGCTGGAAGGAGGGGGACAAGGGGTGACAGGGAAGGCTCTATAGCAGGGGGCAGGAACCTTTTTGGCTGCGGGAGCCATAAACACCACATATTTTAAAATGTAATTCTGTGAGAGCCATACAATGTTTCAAACTGGGACAGTGTGCGCATGCACAGCAGAGGGCCATGTTGCCATGGTGATGGCAGCAGGCAACGGAAGTGTCGGACACGTTTTTAGCTTCTCTTGGGTTTCAGCAACATCAGCAATTTCCCCCGAGAGCCAGACAGGAGAAATACCGACTAACAGCTTGTACAATTAGTTAGCTGACTTTGTAGGATGAGATCCCTGCTCTTTGGCCCAATAGGCTGCCTGTTAAGTGACAGGCAGCCTATTGAGCCAATCAAAGTGCGGGGATCTTGTCCTACAAATTCACTGGATCTGACAGGGTCGGAGTGGGACAATTGGAGAAGCCGTTCGTTTTGGGGTAGCGCGAGTAAGTTAGTAGTGCAAGCTACAGCAGTCCGTCTGAATCAAACCCTACTGATTTGTATGTGAGCCAGATGTAGCCATCAACAGAGCCACATCTGGCTCCCGAGCCATAAGTTCCCTACCCCTGCTCTATAGGATCCTCTATGTCCATAGGTAAGTATTTTAACTTTTTTATTATTATTATTTTGCTTTTACACTCACTCTAAACACACCAGAACTAAGAGGGATATGGTGACTGCCATATTTATTTCTGTTTTAACCATACATACTGCCTGGCTGTCCTGCTGATTCTCTGCCTTTAATACTTTTGAGCCACAAACCCTGAACAAGTATGAAGATCATGACTGAAGTCTGACTGAATTAGCCATTAGTTTCAAGTGTGTGATTCAGACACTAGTGCAGCCAAAGAGATCAGTTGGACGCCTGGCAAATATGGCTGTCCTGTATACCTGTATACTTATATACTTTCCTTTACTCTGTACAGTGATTATGTGTACATGTATAAGCAAAGCTTACCAGTTTAGCCCTTGAACTGCTGTTTTCTATTGCCTTGCGTTCATCCGTACGTTGCAACACTGTTTAAGTTCTCAGAATGTGAGGTTTAGCAGATATATAGATAGATATATATTTTTTGGAGCTTATTTTTTTTTATTGAATTGTAATCGAGTTGTACATTCCAATTATGATACTTGGGAAATGTCTTCAAAAAATGTTTTTCCTTTCAATAAAGCGTGTTTATTGAAACCTGAACGTTTGGCCGGTTTGTGTTTTTGGTGCCAGGTAAGGGTTGCAGAGCTGCATGTAGGGGTATGCAAGCCACAGCACCTGCTAGGAGAATGTGGGAGTGGTCACACTGTTGTGTCTGGAGACAGGATGCATTGTGGGTTTCCTCTTCCTCACACGCTATATGCCTTCCTTCTCTATCCTTTGTGCCCCTAAGCAGTGTTTTCTCTCCTATTCTAAGTCTTAATACCCTGCGCTGTCTCTGCCCGTCTCTCTCTCCTCTCAGGACTTGGCCCAAACATTTCCTCCACCCCCGCACACGAAGTTGGTAGGAGGACATCTGTCCTTTTCTCCAAGAAGAACCCCAAAACAGCCGGACCTCCGAAGAGACCCGGGAGGCCACCCAAGAACCGAGACAACCAGCTGTCATCGAAACAGATCAGCAGCCCGATCGGACCGCCTCAGCTGTCTATCATAGGGGGGTCCCAGAGGCAGAGAAAAAGGGGCAGGAGCCCCAGGCCGACGTCCAGCTCAGAGAGCGAAAGTGACAGCGACAAGTCGGAAGAAGGGGCCTCGCTAGGTAAGTCCAAGGCCGGATACTTCGGACAAATGTTTGTCATGTGGGGCGATGCTGGTAAACAATATTGTGTCCTTCAGGCTTGGCTGTATGTTGCAGTGCATGTTGTTGGCCGATAACATCTGTTACACCTCTAGTCTAGAAGGAATACAGGAGAAAAAAATATTGTGACTGGCACTCAAGGTAAGGACTGGAAACAGCAGCTGGATTCTGGTCACCGTTGCACCATGCTAAAATCCTTGTAACACACTGATACTTGATAGAGTAGAAAAAAAGCAGATCTAGCACCAGCTGCAGTAATCCAAAATTCTTTAATCCAGTGAGTACAGCATACAAACACGGAGTGAAAAGGTCGGCCTGACGGCCGTTTCGCAGGTCTCCCTGCTTCTTCAGAGGCACTATGTGCCTCTGAAGAAGCAGGGAGACCTGCGAAACGGCTGGTGCTAGATCTGCTTTTTTAATACTCTATCAACTAGTCTAGAAGGAGCGGTGGGATTAAGGCATCTCCTCCACTGCAGCTTGAGAAACATGGGAAGGAACGTGATTCCTGCTCTCCGACATGACTTCTAAGTGCCAATCACTGCATGTAGAGCAGCAGAGAGACACCCGTCACCTTTTAAAAAAAAAAAAAAAATACATTTCAAACTTAGAATCTCCATCAGGTTTCTACTTTTCTCCGCATTCGATTTCTGGCCCCTTCCTACCCCAGAGATGTGGGTAGGTAAAGACATTTCCCCTAAGGGTCAGTTCAGTTTGAAGGTATTTTTTCCATGAATATTGTAGAGGGACCAAGAATACCTGGGCGAGAAGTAGACTAGGAGCCCAATAGTGCAGTATCGTTTGGCATAAGAAGGATGAAAGTATAAAGATATATACACACAAAGATGGGTTGCAGTTCCTGCAAGAGTGTGGGCACCTACACACTAGCCCCTATGCCAGGGGTGCCCATTAGGTAGGTAGCGAAGGGCTTCATGGTAGATCCCGACCCCACTACATTTTCCATTCTCTATATACAAGTGTGCTCCTAAAATTGTACCTAGGTAGATCATTTTGACTTGCTAATTTTTTAAAGTAGCTCACAAGCCGAAAAAGTGTGGGCACCTGTGTCCTATGCAATTATGGCACTTTGCATTGACCTGAGGAAGCAGGCCATGACCAATGAAAAGTGTTGTCGGATTGTTTTTTGGATAAACTTTTTTTCCAGTTGAACTGGTGTCTATCATCTGGAGAGGTAAGCGATTACCAATATTTTTTTTTTTTATAATTTTTAAAAGAAACCCTAAGGGCCTTGTCACAGGGCCCCTAGTGGCCGGACCGCAAAATGCCTTCCAATCGGTTTCAGCACACAGACCATGCAAGCTGTGGTCGCAATCTGTGCGCAGAAACCGCTGGAATTTTGGCAGCAGACCGACTAGAAGGGAGCCTGTGAGTTACGGTAATTACAAATTACACACTTTCAGGGTATAACTGCCACCACCTCTGTTACCATGGGACAGAGGAGCCCACTGACTGGCTGAGTCTAGACCTGCAAATAAAAACGGTTAAACACACTGTATTCTGTCTAGTTAGCGACAATAGTAGCGACTCTTCAGAGACCAGGTTCAGTTTGTGCGGCTGAATAGCAGGGTAGCAGAATAAACAAAATGGCGTTAGCGTCGTTTTATTAAAATGCAATATAAATAATTAATATACACAGAAAATCGTTAAAATCAACAATTATAGAGACAAATGATAACACAGTATAGAAAATAAAAATGGAGAAAATACTTAAAGTTCGTGGAAATATGTCCTTTCTGGGAAAATCTGAGCACATGGAAAGTTGTCCTTTGTTTCAGTTCAGGAAAACGGCCGCCAGCCACATGGTCCTCTGGCTGGCTTGATCAGGTGAAGGTACACAGGGGAGGACTGAGGTCCGCCTGCTGGCAATGTGCTTTTGATGAAGCTGGTTCGGGGGTGTGGCAATGCCTGCCCCCTCTGAATTACAAACCAATCACAGTTCAAGTCCTTGGAGAGAGATTTAGGGTTAAACTTATAAAACGCTGTAACTCAAAACCGATAAATGCCACATTGGCGCTGATAACAGATTAATATTACTCAGATTATGCCAATTCCTATGACGTCAGACGTGACTAGGGCAGCGGGTCCAGTTCCTGAGAAGGGTCATACACCAATAACCGGACGGGTTATTGCGATGAATTTTATATCAGCACATTGGGCAGATTTTAACGAATAAGACTATATGAATTCCATAGCTGTGCTCTACACGGTCTCCATGTAACATACAGAAATCATACAACACATGCATTCAAATCTGCCCCCATCGGTGCCGCACTGGCTAGCTCATCCAGGGCCACCTGGGGAGCTAGCTTCCTGGCTTCCTTTCAGGCAGCCATATGGCAGTCATATGCTAATTACAAATCACAGGCATCCTGTACCTTAGTTACTGCTATTTCTCTGCTGAGAGAAAGAGAGCCCAGATTGACTGCAGATAGCCACAGACAGACAATCTATGTCGGGCAACGCAACGACAATTGGGCAATAAACAGATTGCGATTGTGTTCTATTTTCCCACGGCTCGTCCGTGACAGGCCTATTTCCACTACACGCAGGTTGGATGCAGAATGGATGCAGAAAAACTGACTCCAATAAAAGCCTATGAGCCTGTTTCCACTAAACGCGATTTTTTTCTGATGCAGATTTTCCCATAGGCATTTATTGGAGTCAGTTTTTCTGCATCCATTCTGCATCAATTCTGCATCCAATCTGCGTGTAGTGGAAATAGGCCCTTAAAGGGAACCTTAACTGAACAGGGGGTAAAGAGTTTTACTTACCTGGGGCTATTACCAGCCCCCTGCAGCAGTCCTGTGCCCTCGGCGCCGCTCTGAAATCCTCTGGTCCCCCGCTGTCACTCAGTTTCGTTTTTGACGACTCACCAGTCGCCGGCCGCCATGCGTATTATTGGACGCATTCACCAATGCAATTAGCGCTATTGCGGACCGCAACGCGTACAAAAATACGCGTTGATGCATATCTACGCGTGCGGAATGCGGCAACGCGTATTTTTGTACGTGTTGCGGTCCGTAATAGCACTAATTGCATTGGTGAATGCGTCCACAAATACGCATAGCGGGCGGCGACTGGTGAGTCGTCAAAAACGAAACTAAGTGACAGCAGGGGACCAGAGGATTCCAGAGCGGCGCCGAGGGCACAGGATTGCTGCAGGGGGCTGGTAATAGCTACAGGTAAGTGAAACTCTTTACCCCCCGTTCAGTTAAGGTTCCCTTTAAATAGTATACACGTACGGCGCCTCCGTCCTACCCAATACCAGTTCAGTTGAAGGCTTAACTGCACCCTTCCTGAGGAGTTCAGCTGCCAGTCCGCTGCGTAATGCACCCCAATGGCAATGTTTTTAACCACTCATATTTTATCAAGTTGAAATGTGGTTGGAAAATCACCACGTATCACACAGTTGGCCTGTAATGCATCAGGGAAGATATTATGTATAAATGTATCCCACTGAGAGGATCATGCCCTATATACTAGATTTAAAATATAACCTTTGTTGCTAAAAACGAGGGCACTTAAGAGTAAGGGCCTATTCACAATTAGAAGCGCAAAACAAATTGCCGGCGTTTCGCGGGAGTGATTGTTCCGCTATTTGACACGGAAAAATCACTGCACAGTGCAGCGATTTCTCTGCGATCACGTTTAGCGCTTCTATAGACTTGAAACGCGATCGCCGGAAAATCGCCGGAAAAAGGCGCAGGCTACGCGTTAGTTTCGCGATTTTGGGTGATTTGCGGTGATTAGCGCCCAAGTAAGAACGGGCCCATAGGGTTTTATTACACTAGCGCTTTCAAAAGCGCTAGCGTTTGAGCATTTTGCCAAAATTGCCAGGAAAACGCTCAAGTGTGAATGGGCCCTAAATGCACATGGCAACAGAATGGCCTTTGTACATGAGACTGCTGTTGCCTCCCCGAACTCTTACACAGGACTGAAGAAACACAGAGAAATACAGCCTGTATGAATTTAGAGTTTTTGCCTTCTTAATTCCCCCTCATTTGTGTCTAATCACAAGTTGTAATCTGATCTTCCCCCTGTGTCACATGACTGCCTATGGCAAGTAAACCCATTTGAAAGCACAGGAGAGTAACAATATGTCTGCTTCCATGAATCAGGAAGTAAAAACAGTGCAGATCTATTTTAGGATTTGTATCAGCTGTAACAAAGAAATGTTTTTTGTTTACATGTTGTTATGCTGTTGCGTATCTTTTAGAGCAGAGAGGATTTCTGAGTTCAGGTCCGTTTTTAAATAGACATAAATAGACGTTTTTAAATAGGTCACATGACATTTCAAATGTGAAATCTGCAGGATATCCCGCCTTCTCATTGGAAGAAAGTGCCTTGATTGGTGGCAAGGTTTGACTGAGGATCAGCTTCCAGGGTGGACCCTTTAGGCTCCGTTTACACTTAATCACTTGCTCTCAGTTATAACTGAAAGAACTGATTTCCAAAGTAAGTCACATGTTTCCCAATGGCACTTTTTACACTTAACGCGTTTTAACTGAAATCTTTTTCACAATGCACTGCTATGGAGAAGAAAAAAAATGCGACTGATTAAGTGTAAACGGGTCTACTAATGGTCCAATTTCTAGCAAAAAAATCGTTTGCGCGATCAGAAATTCTGGTCTGAAGAAACATAGTTCACTACACCATCAACGAACCAATGTTTGCTTCCTATCTATCACAACCAATCAAGAAAATCCAAATTTTGGTTTGACAAAAATCCAATCGGACGACTATTTTCATAATCATTCATAATCGATTGTGCACATCAACTGAGATTATTTTCAATCAATCCGATCAGAATTTCTGATCTCTCGAACGATTTTTCGCTAGAAATTGGACAGTTAGTGGCCACTTTAAGACTTGGAGTAGCGATTGCCGGCTCTGAGGTGGTGAAACTGTTCTTGCGGGAAAGACGTGAAGAAGCAAAAACTGCATCTTATAATTAAGTGAATGTCTGTTGGCTTCTAGTTCTTCCTGTGCCCCAGTTTGATCATATCTCCCTCACTTCCTGCCTGGACAGGAAATAGGCCTCTTGGAGTGAGATGGCAAGAAATAAAACCTTGTATTAAGCAGCAGGAAAGAGTTAACTCGTCAAGTTTTTATCGCTGACCAGTAGTTTGTCACTCGGGCTACCAGGGTTCATAGTAACACCCTGAAGGTCCTTAGTTATTCCAGGGATAGAAAGTGAGTGGGAGTCTTCCCAGTAAAGGCATAGACAACAATTAAAGCACAAAGGAACCTTTAACCTCTTACCATGCTATCCAGACTAAAATGCTTTACTACCTGCATGTGGCCTTAAACTGCAAAGTTAGAGAAATACATCTATCCATCAAGAATCAGAGGGAATTCAGCTGCGGAATTATTTTGTTTGTTTTGCTGGTGCAACTATGACAGGTTGGGGCGTGGCTTAGCAGAAAAGGGGTTACAATTGGGTAAAAAGGATTTTGGCAAAGCCAGGATTAGTTGAGGCGTTTGACTTAGTAAAAAAAAAGGGGGGGTTATGATTGGTTAGAATGGACTTTAGCACAACCTTGACATAGTTGAGGGGCATGGCTAGCAGGGAATGTGTTACGCCTGGTTGGAATTGACTTTGGCACAGCCAGGATGTAGTGGAGGGGTGTGGCTTAGTAGGAAAGGGGGTAACGCTTGGTTGGAAAGGACTTAAAGAGAACCTAAACTGAATATTAAAATTCAAAATAAACATAAACACGTCATACTTGCCTCCTGTGTAGTCCACTCCTCAATCTTTTTCCTCTCCTACGTTTCATTTGTCCACTGTGATCAATGGAATTCACCATCCTCCATTTTGAAAATGGCCATTACCCCATAACAGCTTCCTGGTCAGCAAACTGTGAAACTGTAATATCGCACACTTAAGCCATAGGGAAACATGGACATTACCTTGCACATTCAGTTGTAACTGACAGCTGCTTATATAAAACTGACAGCAACTGGTATATTTCAGTTCTGACAAAATATTGTCAGAATTGGAAGGGATCCCTGTAAGAAGAAAATGGTGAGCTTCTGGGAGGAACGGACGGTAAGGTAAGTATGTAATATTAATTTGCAGCTACATTATGTGTTTATTTTAAATAATTTTACTCACTTCAGGTTCCCTTTAAGTGCAGTAATGAAATTTTGCCCACCATTTTTATTCTATTGGATAAGGCTACCCTCCCTACAGGAGCCAAGTACTGCCTTAGTGTAGTTGTGAAGTGGTGCTAATATGAATGTAGCATTGTAAATGAACCCACACAGTCAGCATAGTGTACCCAGGTTGATAAGCAATCAATATTCTGTTCAGATATCCACTGATTTCCTGGTGTGCACGAATTGCTATTGTTATGATTTCAGCAGAACACAGACCAGAGCGGCACTACTGCTTGCTTTGTACTGTAACTTGATGCTGTAAGAAGCTATACCGACACCAGATGTCTGCCGTTGTGCCTGTATCCCTCACACAGCCACTCAGTTACTAAAAGAACACCCATTCTCAGTCAATGTTCGATCAGTACTGAGTCCGGGCTTGGCCAGTTCAGGCCCTACTTTTCTATACATTCACAATCTTTGAATGATTTCATCGAACTGTATGCTCCATCCTGAAAATGGCATCTTACACTGTATGGGTGGGCCTGAACTCTTGCACAGGACATAAGGAAAACCTAGAGAAATGCACCCTGTATGTATTTAGAGAGATTAGCCTGTCTAATTCCCACTCATCTGTGAGTAATCACAACTGTAGTTTCATTTCTCAGCTGTGTCACTATGTCGGCTTCCATGAAAGCAGGAAGTAGACACACTGCAGATGTATTGCAGGGTTTGTATCAGCTGTAACAAAGAAATGTTTTTCTTTAAAGGTTATTATGATGTTGCTTATCTATTAGAGCAGAGAGGAAGTTCTGAGTTCAGGTCCGCTTTAAGAGGTGTGAAGCCTGACTTCCTGCATCGTCACTGACATAGAGAATACCTTATATGGGACATACCAGTACATAATGTCCAGAGCTGTGTATACATTCTATCCTTTACTGCCTGATCCCAATTCTGATAGGACTACCCTCCAAATGGAGCAAGTCAGAGTAAAGCCCTCCACTATCCCATCTGGACATGTTTATTTTCTGGGATTGACTTATCCCCCTTGAATCTGTGTAGATATGACTTCCTGAAACAGGGCAGAATGTAATGGCGAACGACCAGTGAGCAGAGGTCCATACATTATTTAATTTTCCTGTTCGATTAAAGGGGCACTATGGCGAAAAAGAAGGTATGGTTTTTCCAGAGTAAAATGAGCCATAAATTACTTTTATCCTATGTTGCTGTCACTTACAGTAGGTAGTAGAAGTCTGACAGAAGTAACAGGGTTTGGAATAGTCCATCTCTTCATGGGGGGAAGGGGGGATTCGCAGGGATTTATTTATTTTCAAAAGCTCTTAGTGAATGTCAGTTGCTCCGTCCAAATGCCAAAACACTGTGTAGCAAGCAGGGAGGCTGGCCAGCATCATTGTTTAAATCCTTTTTAGGGAATATCTTTATAAAGAATAAAAGCCATGCTGAGAATCCCCTATGAAGAGATGGACTAGTCCAAAACCTGTCACTTCTGTCAGATTTCTACTACCTACTGTAAGTGACAGCAACATAGGAGAAAAGTAATTTGTGGCTCATTTTACTCTGGAAAAAACATACTTCTTATTTGTCTATGTATGCACATATTTTAAGTTTTACAATCTTTCGCCATAGTGCCCCTTTAACTATTCAATTCAATAACTTTATCAGATCGGGGGAGAATCGACTATGTTCTATTCTGCTCGATCTATGGAAGTTGTCCAGTATCTGGACAACCAATTTACTCTATTGGGCCGGATGGAAGATATTGGTCGATTGTCAACCCAGTCCTGCCAGTCAGTTTTGCTTATCTTTCTCTTTGCTTACGGAAAGGTAACACCTCCTGTTCTTCTCGTCTCTAGTGAGGCAGTCCTAGGGGTTGCGACCTGGTGGGCACCAGGCAGCAGAGTAGTCGGCCACCCATTAGGGGTGGCGGACCATCATCCCTTGCGTTGGAGAAGACCCGCGCTCACGTAGACTCCACTTCCTGGAAGTGCCCGCACCAATCACCGGTGCTGAGATGAACAGGACTCTGATACCTTGTAACCAAGTTTTTCCAGCACTCTTAATTGATCCTTTCAACTGTATTAGTCTGGAAATTGATCAAAAGGTTGATTGGGTGGACATATTGCTGCACAGATTCTTCTGTAGAGTCCATAAAATTATTTTATCAAGAGATTGATCGTCTCCTAAAATCAATGTAATGTGTGGGCACCCTTACTCATCTCTCACTAACATCCAGAGTAAGCCAGAATCCCTGTCCTCTAATCTGGTCTTCTTGCTTGCAGACTTGCCCACCAATGGCTTCAGTAGCAGCAACCAGCAGGTGAAAAAGAGTTTTTTAATCTACCGCACTGACTGCAATCTCCCCCGAAGCAGCTCAGACTCTGAGTCCAGCACCACCAGCAGCAGCAGTGCGGCCTCCGACAGAACCAGGTAAGCAACTCATGTTTGCCTTTTGGGTCAACCTCATTTCTACATAATGTTTGACGTTATGCTTTGGAGTCTAGGAGAACTCATGGAGAAGCATGTGATCAGTTTGGTCAGGTGGAAAATATGCAAGTCTCCTGATTTGTTAGTCTTGATGATGTGATCACAGCAAATAAGAGCTTTGCAAATCTATCAGCTGATCAAACAAATCACATGCTTCTCCATGAGTTCTGCTAGACAGGACCACCACTAGTGTGCACATGTAGGAAAGAAAGCTCAGCCTCTGTATTCTGCTCTTTGCATCCCCTCTGCTGTACAAAATGTGAGCAAAGCCCTCCCCCAGCCTTCTGATAAGACAAAACCATTTATAAGTTATGGCCGCATACAGTCTCAATCGTCTCCAAATGTGAAAATGTATTAAAAAAAATGAGATGCAGCTACCTATTAGGCAGCCAAAGTTCAATCAATGTTCTGCGGATCCATAAAGCTTTGTACACACAGTAGACCCGTGGTTATGTGGAATGAAAGATAAACAATGGGTTGGCTGAGAATAGTTAGAAAGTAAAAAAAAAAAAAGTTTTCCGACAAAGGTAAAAAAAATGTGATAATCGTCCATGGGTGTAGTCAATAATATGTGTTAATCGTTCTTACCGCACCGATCCATTCATAAAGCCTCATGTGTTGCGAATTTCACTCTTCCGGGTTCTCAGTTTCACGCTTCTGTTAACGATCTAATCGGTAGACCGTCATTATGCCATCACTGAATTCAAATGTGCGCTGATGACTTTCCTTTGTCGCTAACCATCGGGCATCGCTTGTTTTTCCAACATCCGGAGTCTAGCGTGTGTGTCTAGCTTAAAGGAAGTGATAACCGCAACAGCATCAATTAGTTTCAGGCTCCAGCGAACCCTTTCTCAAGCATTGATGTAGGAATTGAGAATAATCCATATAAATGACTCTTGATCGATAACCATGGAGTTCAACAATCGTTAGGTACGTTATGGCCAGGTGACCCCCCGCATAATCCGGGCGGCTGTAATGGCAAAGATGCGGTGAAGACTCAAGCTTTGCTGACCTGTTCTGTCCTGTGGTCAGCATAGACTTCAACCATTATGCAATGAACTTGATCCTGATTGGCTCACAAGGCTCCCCTCCCCTTCACAGGCGCTGATAACAAGCCGTGCAAGGATTACATATACTGATATGGAAACGGACACTTTTTACTGGCTTGTGTATAAAAATATGTTGAAACATTCATTATGGACCAAGCTACTGTATTAAAGGGGAACTGAAGAGAGAGGTATATGGGGGCAACTATGTTTATTTCCTTTTAAGCAATACCAGTTGCCTGGCAGCCCTGCTGATCCTCTGCCTCTAATACTATTAGCCATAGCCCCTGAACAAGCATGCAGCAGATCAGGTGTTTCAGACTTTAAAGTCAGATCTGACAAGACTAGCTGCATGCTTGTTTCTGGTGTTATTCAGATACTACTGCAGAGAAATAGACCAGCAGGGCTGCCAGGCAACTGGTATTGATTAAAAGGAAATAAATATGGCAGCCTCCGTATACCTCTTACTTCAGTTCCCCTTTAAACTGTCATCCACCTCTTCTCTAGACAACGTTTTTACTTTATATTTATTTTTTTTTAGTTATGGATATAGTATGAAGGAGTTAGATATCCTCTTTAGTTGTGCTGGTTTAGTTTTCTGGTTTAACTCGATGGACATGCGTCTTTTTTTCAACCCACATAACGATGTGCTTTTATTTGCTGTTTGTGCTTCCATAAGGGAGAGGTGGTGTTGTCTTTCTCAACAGGAAGATGGTGCAATTAGGGACCAGTGTGTTATCGTGCCTCAGTCCCTCTTCTGGTGGTACTCAGGGATTGTATTTGGTACCCCTGTTTGTACAGGGATCCGTTTGCCCTGCCAACATGGAAATGCGTTCACTATGTCTGCTTCTCCTGTGCCAGAAGTGGGTACACTTATCCCAGTAGTCGTAAAAATAAGCCGTTCCATTTTTCCTTTGCAGCACTACACCCTCTAAGCAGGGACGGGGGAAGCCATCTTTCTCGAGAGAGAATTACCACGACTACAGCAGCGAGGACACATCGGGGACCGAAAACGAGTCCTATTCCATGGGGGGACGAGTTGGGCATGGCTGTAAGTTCCTGCTTCCTGAACTCTTCTGATTGGAGCAGCTGCTCTATGTTAGGATGCTGTTAGAGGGTAACGGGAGTTAATGAAGTACCCTATCCAGACTGTTCCCTCTCGGATAAATGCCTGTTCTGCCTGCATCTCCCTGCATTCAGATCACTGCTGGGGGTCTAACTGTGTACAGCATCATGGGGTGTTTGTTTACTTACCACACTACTGAAATAAGGGTGCCGCGATAATATGGCTGCCGGAGATGGTGGCTAGTAGAATACCGGTAAAATGTATGTAATTGTGATAGTTGATGGTTGAACATTGATAATTTCTTAGATTATTTTACTATCGCCTGACCTGACCATATTCTCATTCAAACTCTCTCTATCCATGCCTAACCTTAACCTAACCCACCACACACACAATGTCTATCCCTAACCGACCTCCTCTCCCCCCCCCCCCCCCCCCCAAACAATGCCTAACCATCACCCCTTAACCAGGACTTAAAGGGCCAATATCGCTAAGAATAGCAGAATTTAAAATTCATATAAACACATACAAATAAGAAGTA
Source organism: Hyperolius riggenbachi (assembly GCF_040937935.1). Lineage (NCBI taxonomy): Eukaryota > Metazoa > Chordata > Amphibia > Anura > Hyperoliidae > Hyperolius > Hyperolius riggenbachi. The sequence goes on from NC_090654.1 coordinate 40,064,617, forward strand.
TGTTTCTTTCAGAGTGAAATAAGTAATAAATAAAATACTTTTCTCCTATGTTGTCACTTACAGTAGTTAGTAGAAATCAGACGGAACTGACAGTTTTTTAACTAGTCCATCTCTTCATGGGGGATTCTCGGTGTTTCATTTATTCTTTACAAAAGCAATCGCTTTTGAAAATAAAGAAAACCCTGAGAATCAGCCGTTAGGAGATGGACTAGTCCAAAACCTGTCAGTTCTGTCAGATTTCTGCTACCTACTGTAAGTGACAGCAACAGAGAAGAAAAGTAATTCATAGTACATTCTATTTAGGGAGAAATGTACTTTTTATTCATGTATTTTTACATTTTAAAGCTTTTCATGATAGTGGTCCTTTAAAGCGGATCCGAGATGAAAAACTAATTATAACAAGTAACTTGTCTATATATCTTCTCTAAAGTTTAGATAGTTTACACAGCAAATCTAGCTGCAAACAGCTTCAATAGAATATGATCATTTCTTCCTGTGATACAATGACAGCAGCCATGTTGTTTGTAAACATTACACAGAGGCTGGCTTATCTGCATCTTGAGCACTCACCCTGTGAAAAAACCTAATCCCCTCCTCCTCCCTCCTCCCCTCTGCCTATGGAGTCTCTGGCTAGTAACACCTCCCCCTCCTCCTGCCCAGACTGAGCTCCCATGAGCCCTTGCTACTGTCTGAAAATGCCAAGGCTCTCTGAAAAATTGTGGGCGAGGCTTGTTTAGTTTATAGGGAATTAGAGTATTAAAACAAAAAAAGTATTTGGCTTGAGGAATGCCCTATAAACAATAGGAAAGGAACACAATTATGTAATGAGTAAAAGTTCACCTCGGATCCACTTTAATGCTAACACACACATCCCATCCCGGCACAATCCCTGTCAATATCCATGCCAGGAAGCTCCCACACTTCCTGGCACCCGATAAAATAGTGCAGTGGTTTATATCCGGCGCCCACTATTTTATCGGGTGCCAGGAAGTGTGGGAGCTGCCATAAGCACCCATGTTCTCTGTTAGGATGTTGCCACCATACATGCCCATGACCACTATTTGTAGCCACAGCTAAACGCAGCAAATAATATGGGTGCCTATGGCAGCACTCATACATCCCCAGCGCCCAAATTACTTGCTTTGCCTGCAGCCACCCTGCAAACCTTGCACAGTAAACAATTGCCAATTTTTCCATCAAGAGAAATTGAAATCGTTTAGTGCAGAGTACCATCTAGTGACAGTAGGGGGCAGCACCCGAGTAAGTGAACAAACACCATTTAAACTGATGCAAGTGCGGAAGTCCCCTGCCAGTGGGGGCCGAGGGGGGTTCAGTTAGGATAGGGTACTTTAAACGTAAGCTTAACTCTCAAGGTTCCGTCATTGTCTTCTATGCTGTGCTGTTAGACTATCTATGTGGAATAAGCTCAAATTTCTTGAAAGTTTAGTTAATTTTGGCTGAGATGTAAAATTTAGCTAAAAAACCACTTGGCCCACCCAGTCTGTCCTCTTCTGTTAAAGTTTAAATCTTAGAGAATTGCAGAAACTGTTATACACAAATGCACAAGTAATTCTCGCGCTGGAGAACTGTGGAGGCCGCCGTTCACAACCTCCCAAAACCATGCTAAAATCTCCGATTGTAACACGAATCCTCCAGCTGCAGTGAACGAATATGCAGATCAGCTGTTCTTAGATCCGCAATGGCAGCCTCCACATTTCTCAGCAAGAGTTTGTTTAAAGATAAACCTGGCTAGTCTGGCATTTGGGGAAATGAAGCGTTGCTGTTTATTATATTCAAGATCAGGTGTTTGTTTTTTATTTTATTTTGTTATAGTTTGTTGTTAAGGGACAGTTAGATCTTCTCCTTCAGGTACACAAATATACTCAGCCAGGCCTAGGTATGGGGCAGTTAATTTCAAGTATGATTATTGAACCACTTCAAAGCCGCTGACTAGGAATTAAAAAAAAAAAGACACACACAGAATAGTACTTTGAATGTGTAACTAGTAGTACATTGTTATTTTTACATTGGGCAGTCACTGTGACATGTAGTACATCACTAGTTTTACATTTTATATTGGGCAGTCACTGTAACATTGCTGTGAGCTGGACTGGTTTACTTGGTTGGGTTCACTTCTGATTTTTAAGCCCAGAGACAATCCAGACTAGAACAAGGCAAATTATAACAGCCATCAGGTTAAAGGGGCACTATGGTGAAAATTTAGGCTACTGGGATAACCCTGGTAGCATGTACCTAATATTAGAAGCATCGGATACTATGTTTTTTTATTTTTAATGTGTGCTTGCAAGGTTATATAGAGCATATGCAGTGATCCTGCCTGTCCTCCCCTTCTGGTGGTTCAGGCTGCACCTGTAACAGCTCTCCTCACTACAAGCTAAGCTGTAAGACAGGGGTCTCAAACTCGCGGCCCGCGGGCCATTTGCGGCCCTCGGTACAATATTTTGTGGCCCTCGCCGGCAAAAGCTTCCTTATAGTTTGCTTCAGTGCTCCCAAGTAATCCGCCACATCCCCACCGCTAAACGAGGGCTGCAGAGCCCCCAAATCGCCCGGGGGGCAATCCGCCGGCATTTCCTGGAAGGGGCAGAGCTTTCAGCTTCAGCTCTGCCCCTCCTGACGTCAATCGCCGCCTCCCCCCGCCCCTCTCTGTGAAGGAAGAGTGAGAGGGGCGGGCAGAGGCGGCGATGCGCCGCAATTGTGAAATTCCTTATGCAGCCCAGCCTCATCCTGACTTTGCCTCCTGCGGCCCCCCAGGTAAATTGAGTTTGAGACCCCTGCTGTAAGGGGACATAGGAATGCAGGCCGCTAAGCAAGTGGTGTGGAAGATCGTAAATAAAGAAATTGGCAAGAGAAATGACTTGTTTACACTGCGTTTTTACACTGGGCTCAGCTCCTTCTGCTCCCAGTGCTACGATCTCCCCCAGCACTCCCTGAGCACTGGCTGAGCAGCCTGCATCTGCCATACAGATTCAGCAGGGAGAGAGGAGAGGAGAAATAGCTGTTACAGCACAGCCTGAGTCAGGAGAAGGTAGTAGTACACGTGGCATAGCTTGGAAAGTAATGGGCAGGATCTCTGCATATGCTCTCCAACCTTTCAAGTCCACATAAGGAAAAAAATAATGTATGCTCCTAATATTAGGTACATGCTACCATGGTGGTCCTAGTACCCTAATTTTTGCTATTATGCCCCTTTAAGGAACTGTAAACAGCAGACAGAATACCTACTTTGTAAACCAAATATTCTTCTCCAACATCTTTACAATTTTTTCCCTTATCCCACCCAAGATAAGGCAAGCAATACAGCCACCACTAAATGAACGATTGATCAGTCTCTGAAGGAATCAGGTGTTTGGCTGTGCCTCCTGTACACCAGACAATTGACGCAGCAAAGGTAGATATAAAAGATCTGGGCACAAGAACACTTCTAGTTGCACTTTATTTAATCCTAAGCAAGACGGGCAGCAAAGTGTGGACGGCCTGGCAGTAGTTTCGCAGGTTTTACCTGCTCCCTCAGAGGCCACGGACTTCAATCGTGGCTTCTGGCAAAGCGGGTGAAACCTGCAAAACGGCAGTCAGGCTGTCCACACTTTTCTCACTATCTCTCATGCTTAGGATGAGATAAAGTTATATGCAACTAGAAGCGGTCTGCTGCCCAAATCCTCTATCTCTACTTTTGCTTTTTTTCTAATTTCATTAAAGATCTATATTGACTCAACAACTGGCAAACAATTGCTTTCCACCGTGTCATACTAGCTTATCTCCCATCGGTTGTCTAACTGTAACCAATCCCCTCTGTAAGCAACACCTACCTGTCTCCTAGCCCTATTCACCGCCATAATTTAAACCATATCTAAATGTAAAAGCTTAAATCTTACAATGGGGCTAGTGCTGCAAGTACAGCACTGCCCTACCTGCCTTACTCTTTAGCATGAATGTTTTTCTGGTATAGAGGGGTGTGGCCTGCTTCCCTTTCCTGCAGCTTGCATACACCATCTAATGTTCAGCCTTGTACACACATATGAGGACTGTCGCCTAGCAGGGATGAGGACTCTGGGTGATAGTGAGGATCCAAGGCTGTACAGGTGCGGTGCTAGCCTCTAGACTAGCAACACGTGCTGTTGCTATGCAGGGGAGGGCCAACTGAGCAGCACACAGGGGGTGGAGTGAGTGGAGAGAACAATGCCCTTGGCTGAGTTGATCCTTTGTCATTGTGCTAAGGGGGATTGCGGCCACGTTACACATGCTAAATTCTTGGCAGATACTGATGTTATAGGCCACCTTAGCAAAGGTTCATCTACTGTGTGTATGAGGCTTGAAAATGAGGATTTTGAGCGCCCTGAAAGTGCCCATTAACGGTACAACCTCCAGAATGATTGACCGTGTGATTGATCAGATCAGGTGGTGATAAACGATAATCGTCAATCGATTGTTTTGTCTATCAGAATTTTAGAACTATTCTTTTAGCCTGATCAGATTGTTCATCATTTTTCCCTTTGTTAATGGTCAGAACGATCATTTCTGATCGATTGCATCAAACGGATCAGAGGTTCAAGAAATTGGATAATTGATGGACACCCTAAGGACAAGCAGCTAGGCTGTGTGTCTTAGTAAGGTGCGATTATCCTGCCTTGGCTCTCATGCCACAGGACAATCACACCATACCATATTTGAAACCAGCCACAAGTTTACAGCAAGCAGCTTGATTGCTTAAATCATTTGCCTTGTCCTAATTGTTGGGCTTTACAGTGAAACTATAGTCAAAATTCCTTTTCTGCTCCAGCTGGCTAGCCACACAATAGGAACTCCTATGGACAAACCATTATTTGTAACAAATTGCTGGAAGCTTATCCTTGCTGCACTGGATCAGAAACTCCCAAGGCAGTACAGCAGAGCATTTTTCTCTGCAGGCCTACATTTTTGAATAACTTGATAATATAATATGCCCATGCAGTGGCAGCTCCCAGCACTGCTGTACTCTGAGCTGGGGGGATTTGTGATTTTATTTTCTTTACATAGATGACATTACTTTAGGACACAAGCAAGTAGAGCAATAACAAATAGGGAAATGTATGTTATGCCAGACTGTAATTACATTTTATTTCCTCTTTAAGTACAACAGTTCTTGTTGCCCATTACAGCCATCAGATTCTTGCCTTTCAGTTTCAAACGCAGTATAAAAGAATGGAAGCAAGCTGATTGGTTGTTGTGGGGAGAAGAATCTGTTCCTCCTGTAGATAATTATAAGCGAGGCACAGTGTCTTGCAATTTAATATGATTGATTTCTAATGAATATATTTTAACTGCTTCAAGCCATAGCATGGCTGTCATTAATAGGCTTAAAACGTAAAGTGTACCCGAGGCGAACCTCAAGTACAAAAGCTTATACTTACCTAAGTCCTATAGAGTCTTCCCACGCCGCCCTCCGTTCCTCCGTTGCCGCTCCCGGACACCCAAAGACTTTCAACAAGGGCTTGTCGGAACTCTGATTGGGGCCGCACTCCTCTTCACGCGTGAACACGACAGTACTGCGCCTGTGTGAGTACAGCCACGCCTGCGCAGTAAGCCGGAGCTGTGCATGTCAGAAAAGGAGAGCGCCCCCGATATTAAGGAGGGACCCGGCGAGCGGTGGCAGGAGCCAGGAGGACCTGGGAATAGTCTTTAGGATCCAGAGGCTTTCCTCTGCTTAGGTAAGTATTTCCTTTTTTCCGGAGCTTCGGCTTGGGTTCACTTTAAAAAAAAAATTGACTAGACCAGCTGCATTTGAAACTTTAGAGCTCTTATCATACTGTATGATGTGACATTCCAGGCAGGCCTGTGACGTGTGACCTTTTCTGTTGTTTGATAGTGGTGCGCAAAGGAATGGAGGGACGAGGGGCGGGGTGGCTGTCCGAAGACGAAGATTCCACTCTAGAAGCCTTAGACTTGGTGTGGGCCAAGTGTCGGGGATACCCCTCCTATCCGGCTCTGGTAGAGATCAGTTCCTCCCCTATTATTCTGCTCGTTGTTACCGTAGCTGTATAATTGTACGCCGTAACCGATCACTGTGGGTCTGTTGAACTTGCTGAAAATTAGTTGTCATGAGCTATTTTATTTTTTTTCGTGTCTCTAATCGCTATGTTGCCGAGGCTTAAGCCGTGCGGGATTCTAACTGCTTCTTTCTTTTATCAAGATTATCGACCCAAAGATGCCCCGAGAAGGAATGTTTCACCACGGGGTGCCAATTCCTGTACCACCCGTAGATGTTCTCAAGCTGGGCGAGCAGATGACTCAAGAAGCACAAGAGCATCTCTACCTCGTTCTGTTTTTTGACAATAAGAGGACGTGGTGAGTATTGACACCACTTTAAAGAGGAGCTGTCAGCCATACTATCTCGGGAAAAAAACAAAAACATATAAGTAGATAAATACTTGCTCTACTTACATAACAGATGTATTGCCCTCTCCACATTATGATTCCTGTGAATTTTATAAAGGAAAAGTAGAGAATCCTATTCTAGACAGTTTCCATATTTACTGTGGCTATTTTGAAGCCAGTAGTGATGTAATATCCGCCCTTAGTCTCCTCTGCCTGATTTGCCTGCACTTCACTATAGAAAGTGCATTGTTTCAGCCTGAGAAATGTTGGCCAATCAGAGAGGAACAGAGGTGTGGGAGGGGAAAACAGGAGGGAAAGAGGCTTCAGCCAATCAGGCTGCATTAGGTAAGTCTGAGGGAAGCAAAAAAAGACAACCCAGCATGCCCTGCAACTTCTCTTTTGTGTACCAAATTTTCTGTGTACCAAATAAGAGTCATGTAAACTGGGGAATGATAATTTATCAACAAGAAAAGGAATAGTGATTTTAACTTTTGGATTGCCTGATTAGCATCCTTATTACTTGTTTACCAGATAAAAATAAAGAATTGATTTTTGATTTTATGCCCCACAGTTACTCTTTAAAGTAGCAGGGACAGCCATACTATCCTAGGAAAAACAACAACACATTTATAAGTAGATAACTAGTTGTTCTACTTACATAACAGATGTATTGTACTGTCCATGTTTTAATTGCAGTGAATTTTATATAGTAAATAAAGGGAAAACTGTTCCTGGCATTTTCAATTTTTACTTCTTCTGATTGAAGCCAATCTTGATGTCATTTCCTCCCTTACTTTTTTTTTCCTCCTAGAAACTGCACTGTCATATCTAGCTTGCTTTGTAAACACATGAGAGCACAGCATAGATCGTATTTCAGCTGCTCACTGGACTGCCCTCAGGGAGGATCAGAAATGTGGGAGGGAAGATGACAAGCTTCCTTATTGTCGGCAATGGTCCAAATAGAGCCAGGCTGACTGAGATAAGATTCATTACAGCAGAAACATTTCTGATTGGATTAGAGTGCTTGCAATGCAGGATCAGGTTGCCAGCTGCGTAATAAACACAGAGTAGGGGGTAAATGGAATTTCATTTTGTGGCTGACAATTCTGCTTTAAATTGTAACTTTGGTCAAAGAAATTGGTAGAGTAGTTTTCTATATGGACAGGATCCAATATAAAGGAAACAGAGTGTTATTATGTTACTGTTATATCCTGCAGTTGCTAACCAAATAGAACTGCAGTACACAAGGCCAGTATCATGCCATCTGACCCAGATTTCTGCTTTCATAATTCCTGAATTGGCTTTAGAGAGACCTTCTTCTTACCCGCAATGTACAGATGCTGGATTTTTGGCAGCCTCAAAGATTTTTCGTAGAAAATCTGTTCAAAAATCTAATGTGAGTTTAGGAGTGATGATTTCACTACTGATGCCACGAGTGATGGCATCACCAATGGGTGACCAGTATTGTTCTTCTAATGTATTAACAGCAGCAGGGCAGGTCTCCAACGTCCAAATTTGAACACCCCTTTCGCCAAAGTGTCATGAAGTTTGTGTATACAGAGAGTCTTACCAGTCCAGTGTGTGGCACTGTGCCGCAAACAGGACGTACAGGCGTGTCCTGTCAATCAGCAGCAAACGCGCCGCTTGTTCATGGCGGGACTTACTCAGCAGGGATTGGTGAACAGGAATGTTCTCGAAGCCCTGGCTTGCAAGTGCATCCACTGCATTATCCCAAGGGACTATCATTGAATTTGCGGCATGGTGAAAGGATTTTGTCTGTTGCCACGCTACGGACAAAGTGTGAACGGACCCTTAGTGGTGAAGGACTTTGTCTCTAGAACCATAGATTTTGATCAAATTGATTGATCAGTAGTCTCTCTAAATGTACACTTCTCAAAAAAGCCACCGCACTCTGCTCCTTTTTAGAGTCCTGTAGTCACTCAGTTGACTGAATCACCACCACATGGATGAAACAGATAAATCAGTGGACTATCGGTTAAAATATAAAAACAAGTGCTAAACGCACATCAATCTTTTCTGAAAAATGCAAAGCCTCACATTATGGATCCTATCACGTATGAGCACATGTAAGTAATCAAATAAACCACATATCTGTCTGCTCCATTGCCAACCCGACCTGTTTCGCCACCAGGGCATCATCCTGGGTTCCCTATTTACCTTTACAAACAATGTAAAATCTGGGAAAGTAAGAAAAGGGCTTTAAACCTTGTACATAACTGTATAATAATCATCCCTTAGAAAGTGCAGTGCCATTAATTATTGATTCATAAAAATATACAGCGATATATAGCCATAGGAAGTGTACTTTTTTTGTATTCTAAATTATTGACTGCATTCTACTATATGTGGCTAAAGTGGACCTGAACTCCTGCACAGGACAGAAGGAAAACCTGGAGAAATGTACCCAGTGTGTATTTAGAGAGTTTAGCCTGTGACTTATCACAACTGTAATTTGATCTCTCAGTTGTGCCAGCTGGCTGCCTCGGGAGAGCAGCTAATTTGTAAACACAGGATGTTAACCTTATGTTTGCCTCCCTGAAAGCAGGAAGTAGACACACTGCAGACTTATTGAAGGGTTTGTATCCTCTGTAACAAAGAAATGTTTTTCCTTTAAAGAGACTCTGTAACATCAAAAACCTCCCCTGGGGGGTACTCACCTCGGGTGGGGGAAGCCTCCGGATCCTAATGAGGCTTCCCACGCCGTCCTCTGTCCCACGGGGGTCTCGCTGCAGCCCTCCGAACAGCCGGCGACAGACCGGACTGTAGCTTCAATATTTACCTTTGCTGGCTCCAGCGGGGGCGTTGTGGCTGCTTTCGGCACGGAAATAGACGGAAATACCCGACCTCCGTCGGGTCCGCTCTACTGCGCAGGCGCCGGAAACTTGCGCCTGCGCAGTAGAGCAGACCCGACGGCGATCGGGTATTTCCGCCTACTTCGGAGCCGACAGCCGTCAGAGCGCCTGCGCAGGAGCCGGGAAGGTAAATATTGACGTCACCGCTGCACGGAGGGCTGCAGCGAGGCCCCTGAGGGATGGAGGACGGCGTGGGAAGCCTCATTAGGATCCGGAGGCTTCCCCCACCCGAGGTGAGTACCCCCCAGGGGACGTTTTGTCGTTACAGTTCCTCTTTAAAGCGTATTATCTTTCAGAGCAGAGAGGAAGTTCTGAGTTCAGGTGCTCTTTAAGGCTCCTCTTTAATAATGTCCCATATGTGATTCCCTTGTCCGCAGGCAATGGCTGCCAAGAACAAAGCTGGTCCCTCTGGGGATGAACCGCGAGTTGGACAAGGAGAAGATGCTGGAAGGGAGGAAATCGAACATTCGTAAATCTGTACAGATCGCCTATGAGCGGGCCGTGCAGCACCGCAACAAAGTCCAAGGCGCCCAGAGCAGCGAGTCCAGTGAGAGCGACTAGTAGCTTCCGTTATCATGGCTGACCACCTGCGTCACATTGTGCTGCTATTGCTAAGGGCAACAAAAACGCCATAATCGGAGGGATCACCCTACAGCGAGCAGCGTGTGGACACTGCGAGGGCGGCGAAGCTGTGGCCCAGCATAATACAGAGGAGCAAGAAACAGAAGACTTTACAGTTTCACTGCTTGTCATATGGAAACAGGGACTCTCTAAACAGATATCCTTATGGTCGCTGGCTGACCATTTTAAAGTAAACCAAGACGAGGGCTCTCGGGGGAGGGGGGGGGGGAGGGCAGAATTTTTTTGTTGTTGTAAATTGTGAATTCCCCATTAATCATGGATTCCCCAAATCAGCTGAATAGTGTGTGTTTATAGAGCCGTGAGAAGCCTGGTTATTGTGAAGAAGTGGTGCTGACTGGTCCGGTTTCGGACTCTATTACTCTGTTCCTGATCATCTCACTTTGTAGGACTGCATACATTGTTTCATTTAAAGCACATTTGGCATGGATAGTCACAATGGGTAATTGTTGCAAGCTTAAGTTAAAATAAAAAAGCAGTGCAACTTACCTGGGGCTTCTTGCAGCCTCCTGGAGTCCTTCTGTACCCGCAACGTCCTTCCACAATCCTCCAACAAGCAGCGATGACCCTGGCAAAGCTGGCCGGCCACGTGCACTCAGAACGTGCTTTTGTTGGCAGCAACATGCTGCGCATGCAGTATGGGAAAATTGCTGCTGCGCATGGAAAGAACGCTCCCGTGAACTGGAGTGTGATCAGGGTGCGAGCGGCTTGGGCAGTATCCTCAGACTGGCCGCGACCATCCAGCTTTGCGGGGGTTGCCGCTGCTCGCTGAAGGGACTTGGAAGGACGGCACAGGCACAGGATGACTCCAGGGGGCTGCAAGAAGACCCAGGTAAGTAAAACTGCTTTTTTGAGGGGGCTTAAATAACCCTTTAAAACAGAAGGCAGTTGCAAGTCGTCACTTTCTAAACCTGTCCAAAAATCATGGACAGAGCAAGAACCTCTCTGGTTTCTATTGATTTCTGTTTTCCTACCTGGGAGAGTTATGCTTAAAGGGGAACTGAAGAGAGAGTTATATGGAGGCTGTCATGTTTATTTCCTTTTAGACAATACCAGTTGCCTGGCAGCCCTGCTGATCCTCTGCCTCTAATACTATTAGCCATAGCCCCTGAACAAGCATGCAGCAGATCAGGTGTTTCAGTGGTTCAGACTTATAAGTCTGATCTGACAAGACTAGCTGCCTGCTTGTTTCTGGTTTTAATCAGATACTACTGCAGAGAAATAGACCAGCAGGGCTGCCAGGCAACTGGTATTGATTAAAAGGAAATACACATGACAGCCTCCATATACCTCTCTCTTCAGTTCCCCTTTAATTCTGTTAGTTACAGGAAGTGGGTCAACCTCCTCAACAGGAACCTACAGCAGAAAATAAAACCTGTTTTTTTTGTAAAGCAGAGAGCAACCTTCAAGTTGTTATTGCTGTCTGTGGGACCACTAAGCTTAAAATAAGGTTATGGAGGTCCCAGGGACAGGGGATGAGGAAAATCTCTGCACTGTAACAGGGACAGCAGTTTAACTTACCTTCTACTTCTTCTTGCTGCCTGTAGACTTCCTGGTCCTTCGCCATCATTCCACGCTACTCCCATCAGCCACGGTATCCGTCGGAAAGCTGTATGCGCAGCCCGGGGCCACACGACTAAAAACTGCTACTGCAAATGGGCCAGACGCTCCGTGTACAGGAGTGCATTCGAGGAGGCGGGTGGCCATGTGTGCGCAGTAGCCGGCGACTGATTGAGTCAGCCAGCTTTTCAAAGGGGTACAACGGTGGATGGGAGCAGAGCGACGGACCGGGAGGACTACAGTGGGCTAGAAGAAGCCAGAGGTAAGTTACTGTATATACTCTACTATAAGTCTAGAAATTTAGGTCTGACTCACTAAATAAAAGTATAGGGAGCATCTGCAGCAATTTACCATATGGTAAGTGACACTTTCTTGATAAAGGAAATGCCAAGAAAACACAGGTCTGAAAGTCCTGGCCACAATTAAGGAAAGGAGCAGGGGGGAAATACTGGGCCGCAGAAGGGGGAGTGATTAATTGCTGCACTTGGGGGCCTGGAGGAGGTATTGGCTGCACGTAAGGAACAGGAGGGGTTAATGGCTGCAATTCTATAAGCAGTGCAGTCAGTAACCTTTCCTTGCTCCAAAGTGCAGCTGTTAATTCTTCCTGGTCCCCAAGTGCAGCCATTAACTTTGCTTGGTAGACTTATAATTGAGTCAATTAAAAATTCCCGCTTAAGAGGGTCAAGTATTGGAGTCGATTTAAACACGGGGTCGACTTGTATTCGAGGATAAACGGTACTGTAAAGTGGGGGAAAATATTTCACTTAACATACTCTTTAAACATTTTTCATCAGCCCATAGACAATACAAAACAGCCGTGCATGTGCACCCGTGGGTGTAATTGGATCTTTGCTACTGCTAAATGGATGTTTATAAAACATCCTATTTGCACTAAAAAAAGTGCAAAAATAGGACAATAGGTCCATTTTGCAGGAAGTTGTTAGACAATATTGATATTCTAGAGCAGAATCAGTTTCCAGGCAGGACTGTGGCTTTGGGACATCGTTTTGTGGTAAACACCTGCATGGAGATCGTTTAATCATGAGATTTCCCATGGCTGTCAGTCCCTGCTGAAATACAAATCATTCTGTTACATTGTTCAGGGCTTTTCGTTACTTAGAAGCATAGAGAGTTGTAGTCACTAAACCAGCAAGCATGCCGCGGATCAGGATGTGTGCAGCTAAGCATCATGGGAGACAACTGCTTCTGGCAGTCCTGAATAAGAGGCCAGGTACTTTCACTTTGCTCCCACATCACTCATCTGAGCCTTTCCACCACCGAACAGCTGAACAGGAAATGTGTGCCACTAGCTAATCTGTCCCACCAGAAACGTACTCACACTTGTTAAGTTCTTATGAACCCCTCCGTCCCTATCTCCTGGCGCTCCAAAGCAATGGAGAGCCTAAAATCCATGATTATTTTTTTTGGTGAAATCGAACCACTGCCTTGCCGAGAATTAACAACCTTCCTCTATAGTTTCTCCTCCGTCTTCTGACTATAGTGGATCTTTTTTTAATGAAAAGAAAGTGTCAGGTTCACCCCCAAACACAGAAATAGGGATGTCTCGTTTTCAGTGCCTGGCTGAAATTCAATGGCCTAAAAATCAGAATTGTGTTCCTTTATAGCCTAAACTTTAATCCTATAATTTCTGTATGAGTGTCCTCTCTGCTGCCAGACCATGATTCTTGCCTGCACAGCCTGTGAAAGGAGCAAGTCAGAGGAAAGCTCCCGAAGAGATTGTCTGATCAGTTTCATCCTCTGTTTCTCTTGTGCCCGTGGTCAGTTGCCTGAGAATTATTTACATTAATTGTGAATATGTCTAAGGGAAAGACAGCAGCCAGTGGGGTGGGGGAGAAAGGATCCTAGAGCATTAGAAGACTTTAATCATGAGATATGTCATGGCTCTTGAGTGTATGTAACAATGATTTTAGGCCAGAGAAAACGTAATTAGATTATTTTTTGCCTTATTTTTCCTTTTAATCATGCATAGGATTTCTGTGCCATATGCAGGGGCAGAGATGGAAAATATGGCTATCTGTCTATCGCTTTTAAGCAAACTTAAACTAAACATAATTATGAGTTCATGATTTGCAATGTGCAGTAGTAACGGTAAATCAAACTTTTCTTATTTTCAGTTTAAGGGCTGAAAACAGCCATGTCAGTGTGGCATAAAATCTTTTTCATTCAGCTTTCACACAGAAATAATGATCTTTTGAACTTTTTTTAGCACTGTCCTGTTATTAGGAGTGTTTGTTCAGCCAGGAACCATTTTAATTACTTTTCAGGAGAGCTTCTAGTCTGACTGCCTCATCTGCATAGATAAATCACTGGTTAATTAGCCCGTATAATTAAAAAAAAGAAATGGTGAACATAGGCAAGTTCTTAGTAGGCCTTGTACTATATCAGTATATATCACGTCACATGTCAATTTAGGTACATTTGCAGCATCACTGCCCACACATTGTGTAGACTCAGGTCTGCTGGGTGATTTTCTCCAATTGAGTTATCTAATAGTGTTTGGATTGCTTTGCTTTTGATTAAAGCGAATCTGTGGGAAGAAAAAATAGAAGTAAAGTTAGATGCTTACCTCCCATCCTTATCCACCACATGGATGCTTGCTTGGACCCCCTTCAACTTTACGGCCATGCTCCATTCCATGTATGAGCGCTGCCACACTGTGCAGGCGCAAGTATGGCCCATGCCTGCAGCACAGAGCTGCTTGTGAACGAAGGAAAAAAGCCGTGCACGAGCGTCTGCATGCTGCAGCGCTGGCGTATGCCGTGCCTGCGCAATGCTGCCGCGTCTGTACAGGAATGGGAGTGCGGCCGTGAAAACAAAGGGTCCCGGCGCTGGATTGGTGCAGTGGAGTAAGATGGGGGAAGCCATTGGATTTTGCAGAGTCTTCCCTTAAAGGGGAACTGAAGAGAGAGGTATATGGAGGCTGTCATGTTTATTTCCTTTTAGACAATACCAGTTGCCTGGCAGCCCTGCTGATCCTCTGCCTCTAATACTATTAGCCATAGCCCCTGAACAAGCATGCAGCAGATCAGGTGTTTCAGTGGTTCAGACTTATAAGTCTGATCTGACAAGACTAGCTGCATGCTTGTTTCTGGTTTTAATCAGATAATACTGCAGAGAAATAGACCAGCAGGGCTGCCAGGCAACTGGTATTAATTAAAAGGAAATAAACATGACAGCCTCCATATACCTCTCTCTTCAGTTCCCCTTTAACTGTAAGTATCTAATGTTAATCCTTTCTTTTCGCCCATTGCAGGTACTCTTTAAGAGCACGTCCCCTATCTGCGTCGAGACAGCTAATTTTGACGCAGAGCTGCGTCGATGATTTGGGCGCTGACTTAGGCCGCAATGTGGATTACGGCTATAGCGGCGCTCAGTGACAAATGTGGGCGATTAGAAAAAACCGAGGTAATTCAGCCACCGACAATCGCCGGTGCCTGAATTACGTACATATGTCCACCGCTTCCCCCCCCCCCCCCCCTCCCCAAGCATACCCCTTCACCCCAGAATTTCACAAGATGCAGGATAAGAACCCTTTTGGCTTCAGCCTGCTCCAAAATTTGGTCGTGGCGAATTTGATTGTACGCACCTGCGCACCCGCATCTTGCCTTAGTCACAAGACTAAGGGGATTCCCTGTTATATTACCAACATTGTGCTTCCAGCCAGTTAGACCAAATTGACAGTTCAGGTTATCAGTTACAGTTAACAGTATCTCTGCAATATGAGATGGTTGTAAATTAGATTTGATTAAAGAAAATAGATTTTAACGAGAATATTATAAACTACAGCGTATCCGATCAATGTTTTAATAAAATATTAATGAGGCATGGCTCCCCTCCACCCCCCTTTATTTTGTTTGTTTGTTTTGTTTTGGAATAAGTGCCCGGCTGCAAAATGTGGGAGAAGGGGTGGTACACAAGTGACATTTTCCTAACTTTGTACAGCATCGGGCAATGTGGTGTGATTGGAATTAACATTTCTGATATAGTCTTGTCTACTAGCGTGAGGGACTAGACCAGGTGGGCAGGCAGATATAGATCTAACTAGTCTACCAATGATCATTGTACAGTGTATGCCTACCCTTTGACTACTGCAAAGTCACCCCGTCTTCCAGGCTTTGTCTTGCCTTCTCAATTAACCCTTTAATAATCTGTGATAATTATTTTATAAGTAGCAAGTTTGCACAAATATCAGTCACGCATATTAAGGGATAATGTAGACTATATGGGAAAAGATACAATATTTTGAAAATGTTTGAGAAAATGAGTTTCCCTCAAATGACTGCTTTCATAGTGAGGAATGCGTGCCTTCTTCAAAAAATGTGAAATATATTTAGGTTACATAATTTTAACACCCCCTCCACCCCCAGTCCATTGTCAAAGCCTTTTTCTCTAACGGTGGCACCTTGCTCTGGACTATAAGACAGTTGGACATAGATGAAAGTGACTGGAGGGATGGATTAGCATCTGGGGCCTTTGGTTGGGAAATGGAGGACCTCCTTGTATATGGTACATCGGGGCTCCATAGCTTTACACAAACTGATTTTAGGATTTCCACAGGTAGTTGAGGCCACCACAAGATATCTACACACAGTAGATCTCCTTTAGGTGGCGCTCTAGGGCTCCATAGCTTCACACAAACTGTTATTAGGATTTCTACAGGTAGTGAAGGCCACCACAAGATATCCACACTTACAAGATCTCTTTGTAGCTGGCACTCTATGGCTCCATAGCTTCACACAAGCTGATCTTAGGCCTGCCGCAGGAAGTCAAGGCCACCACAAGATGTCCACACTCAAGAAACATGGACAAGCATGGTTGCATAACTGGTTTACTTTAGAGAGCCAAAAGTTCACGATTGTGTCTAGATTGTGGACTTTAAATATTGGTTTAAGGACTACCCAAGGGCTGTGCGTTGTAAAGCTAAATCCCCTCATCACCAACCCTCTCCCTGATTCGTTTTCATGACACACCCTTCTGTTTACAGCATAATTCCAATTCACAAGATTGGTTTTCTCTTTAATGTTTGTAGTCCTTTCCATAAGAGCTTTGAGAGGATACTGACAGAGTGTGCACACATTAGACCACCACTCAACACGCTGCTCCTCTCCACACTGATGCAAGCTGATTTCTGATTGGTTGCTGCGTTTATAAAAAAAAAAAAAAGGCTGCTTCAGGCAATGAATCTACTTTGTTTGTACCTTCCTAACTTTAGCATGTCTGTGTAAATAATGTATATGTGTGAGGAGAATTAAATTATTCTCAATTGTAAACATTAAGAGTTCTTTTCTAAAGAAAGAAAAAACTATCTGCCGATGTTTTTATTTTGTTTTTGTTTTGTTTTTAACATGTATGTAGTATAAAAATTTCTTTCACTAAACTTTGACGGTTTAAAATCCGACTACGACACAGGCCTTCTTAAGAGTTCTTTTGAATACCGTACAGTTAGATGGCACGATCTATCTCGTCCAGTAGATGCTTTTTCATTACTTCCATTTGTTTTTTGTTTTTTTTGTTTTGTTTTGTTTTTTTATAATCCTTTTGAGTCTTATTGCCTTTTTCTGTTTTGTATTTATTTCAGAAAGAAGATATATTGTTCTTAGAAAAATAAACCTGTCTACTTGGAACAGCTGTTGTACTGTAATATTTTATTATTCCTCAAATGGGCAAACATTGACTAAATAGGCAAACATTGACTAGTTTAGAAGTGAATAATGTAAAAAAGTAAGCCATTGTATCTACTGGTATTCTGTTATAATCAGTAAGGTTCCTCTTTAACGGCTTTCGGACCGCGGTTATTGAAATCTACACCCTGTTTGTGGCTGCTTATTCCCGCCAGGGCGTGATTTCAATTACCGCGCCGTACGGACCCGTTGATTTCAGCCTCACTATGATGGCAGAGCTCTGTGACCTGGTCAGGAGCCGATTTCATTGGTTCCTGACCCCGTGATCATAGTGAGCCAATCTTACTGGCTCACATTGATGACAGGGTCAGGAGCCAATAAAATCTGCTCCTGACTGGCTCACAGAGCTCTGCCATCATAGCGACAACAGAGGGAGGGGTGAGCGGGGGATCAGTGTGGCGATTTGTTGGTAAGCCCCGTTTTCTGGTACCGGCAATCTCTGGCTCTTAAAGAAAACCTGAACTGAAAATTAAAAGTCAAAATAAGTCATACTTACCTTCCATGTAGTCTACTCCTCAGTGTCTTTCTCCTGTCCCACATCCTGTTTGTTCACTGTGATCAAGGGAATTTTCCGTCCTCCATTTTGAAAATGGCCATTACCCCATAACAGCTTTCTGATCAGCACACAGTTAAACTGTAACATCGCCCACTTGAGCCATAGGGAAACATGGACATTACCTGGTACATCAGTTTTCCTCTCAGCTATAACTGACAGCAACTGATAAATAACTGACAGCAATGGATATATTTCAGTTCTGACAAAATATTGTCAGAACTAGAAGGGAATATTGTCAGAAGAAAATGGTGAGCTTCTGAGAGGAACTGATGGCAAGGTAACTATGCAATGTTCATTTGAAGTTACCTCATGTGTTTATTTTAAATATTTTTACTCAGTACAGGTTCTCTTTAAGGGGCCAGAGACTGCTGGTACACAAGTAGTTAAGCCCAGTACACACACTCAGTTAATTAGGGCGACAGTGTGGAACGGAGCGCTGTACTTTCATGGTGTTCGGCTATAGCCAATCTGTGTGTATTGCTCAATGGAGAGAGGAGGCAGGAAGACAGGGCTACAGGTCATTTCAGCGCAGGACTGGCAGGAGTCTGATAGTCGCCAATGCAAATTACCGGTAATCGGGCACCTAGGTGGTGAGTTGGTGTAGATGGTAGTCAATCGGTTGCAACATAGTGAATAGTGATTGCAGCCGATCGTCTTCAAACAGACAAATAGCAGTCGTTTAGACACTGGGATTAGTGTTGGGTATAACGAGGGGGAGGTTATGTCAGGCATTAGGTTAGTGTGAGAATGGAGGTCTGTAGTAACATTTTAATTAAATTATTATTATTTTTTTTTACTAGCGGCACCACCCCAGCAACCAACTGGCCGTATTGCTACAGGGGGCTACTCTAGTTTAGAAGACCCTAGTAGGAAGCCTGATAGGGAACAGTTTTCCAATCACCGCACCTTCTACAGCACAAAGGGATGTGATTGGCTGAATTGAATGTAGTTTACTACAACCTATTGGAAACCTAGCAGTTTGAGAGGATTCCCCTATGAGGTTTCCTGCTGGGGCCCCTACAGTTGACTAGCGCCGCTACACGTACGCTCTTTGTTCTTCCACTGTCAGCCCAGTAGCTGCTGACTCGCCAATCATGCTTCTGTGGCTGGGAGTGTTCTGCGCTTGTGCTATGGGAAGGCGACCAAGGAGGCGCACAGCCAGGGCCATACATATGTTGTAATCTCCAACTGGCTAAGTCTGGGACTTTACTGGGGCTGACTGCAGGAGAACAAAGGTGACCGGACAGATACTAAGGATCTAACGGACTACAAGGGGCTGGAAGACACCCTAGGTAGGTTAAAATCCTGTAGTCCTGGTTCACAGGGGGATGGTGTGGTGTAACCACCGTTTTTATAATGATGCTTGCAATGCATTACTGCTAAACACGTATGTTAACCGTAAAAGTAAAGCATACTTTTCATTCGATGTATGCATCACTGTACCTCATCCAATGTGTGGATATCATGTGGCACTGCTGTCCCGATCTGTTGCATTCCTGTTGTCCTAGGGAATGCAATTCAGAGTCCCACTGTAAACCTTGTCTCATCCTTACTTGTCTCAGATAGTACTGTAACCTGTAAAAAATAAAAAGTTCAACTTACCTGTGGCTTCTACCGGCCCCCTGCAGACGTCCGGTGCCTGTACCGGGACAAAACGATCCTCCGGTCCTTGATGCAGCTTGCTTCTGGATTTTGCGACTTTAATGTCGCAAGCAACTACGCCTATGTGGCCCTGGCTGTGCGTCCTCGCTCCCACTGATGTCGCCAGGAGCTTCCTGCGCAGGAGCAGTATGCAGACTGTGCCTGCACAGTACGCTCCCGGCCACTTCACCAAGAGCAAGGACGCACGTGGCCAGGGCTGTGCAGTTGCTTGCGACATCTAAGTCACAAAAACCGAAAGCGACCCATGGCGGGGGAACTGGAGGATCGTTTTGTTCCAGCGCGGGCACAGGACGTCTGGGGGGGGGGGGGGGGGATCGGCGGCCTTAGAAGCCCCAGGTAAGTTTGAAGTCTTTTATTTTTTTTCAGGTTACAGTACTCCTTTAAGCTACCTACACACTACATGATGAAGAAAAGTTAATGTACGCTTTACCCCCTAAGCATCATACCAGTCGGTGCAGGATCTGGAGAGCCAAGCCAAACGCAGACATGGATAAGGAAGGATCCGCAAGCCAGACAATGGTTGAAGAAACCGCTTGGTATATTTTATTTTAAGCTCCACAGGAGAAGTGCAACACCACCACAGGATCAACTGACACATGTCGGGCATACAATCTGCCCTTAGGCCTGGTGCACACCAGAGGAGTTTTTCTGAGCGTTTTGAGTTTTTAAATCTGCTGCTAATGTTATCCTATGTGTCTGTGCACACTGGAGCATTGAGGTTTTGTAAAAAACCCCATAGCATTACATTGGGAAGAGCTTTTGAAACCTCTAAAAGCTCTTCCCAATGTAATGCTATGGGGTTTTTTACAAAACCTCATTGCTCCAGTGTGCACAGACACATAGGATAACATTAGCAGCAGATTTAAAAACTCAAAACGCTCAGAAAAACTCCTCTGGTGTGCACCAGGCCTTAGTCATAGTAGAACTTCCCATTCTCCTCCCGGTGTCCGCATTCCCCCGCAGGCTTCCCAGTTAGCAGTATATAACCAATTTGGTCGTGGACTGCTCTTTTCCAGTTGGAGAGACTTCGGCAGCCTTTTGGAAGCACTCGGGCTTCTGAAAACGGGCCGCTCCGTACTGCGCAAGCACCCTCTCTGACGCACATGCGCGTGCGCAGTACAGAGCCACCAGTCTTCGGAAGCGGCATAGCATTCAAGCCACGGAGCCTGTGGGGGGAACATGGACACTGGGAAGAATAGCAATCAATTTTTCTGACTAACAATTTAAAAATCTGACCAATATCACACACCCATATGTTAAATTTTTCCCCAATCATGAATAAAATAATTGAAAGCTAAGAAAAAATTGAAACTGTAAATGAAATAATTGACAATCCATCACACACCATACAATTCTTGAACAAGTTGGTCTGAAATTTCCAACAAATCCAATCTCCCAAAATTGAGAAGAAAAAAAAAACGATTTCTCGATTGAATGAAAAGCTCTCAATTTTTTGGGGACAACTTATCGAAAAAAATCGAATTGTTGAAAAATTGGATATTTTAATTGTATGGTGTATGGCCATCTAAAGTGTGTGCAGTACTACAGTTATCTCAATTTTAATTCTGATTTGCTGCTGGATGGGATGGGAAAAAAAAAAAAAAGAAAGATCATTGCAGTACTCTTCATCCCCTGAAGATGGTGCAATTGCCATAAACTATGTCAGAGTTGCAATGAGTGTTGGTGTGCTGGTCTATCTCCATAGTAACAGCTCTCAGCGTGCTTCTGTATTGTTACATGCTGGACAGTTTTGTCTCCCACATCCTTCCGTAGTGCAGGAAGTGATGAGCTGTGTTGGCGGAAGTGGAGGCTGCGTGTAAACAAGCTGCATGCAGGGATATAGATAGACATAGCCAGGATTTCTGAGAGAAAAGAAGAAAGATCAGTGGAATATACTGCCTCCAATACCAACTGGCTTCTAGGAACTTCTACTCCTATCATCTGATCTAGGACAGCATGTAAAGCCTCATATACACACTAGAGGTAACCATAGCTCCCAACTGTCCCTTTTTTGGAGTTACAGTCAGTGAGTATTCTGCTGCGGGTACCCCCCGAAATCCGGCGCTAGTCTACTTTAGGGGACCCACCGCAAATCCCCATAGACACTTTCAGCTGGGCTGCAAAACGGAACAAATGGCTTCCGTTTGCTTGTTGAAACCCCCACAAGCCATATACCCATGGATAGGTAAGCATGCCCTGTAACGAATTGGGAGGTTTTCGGTAACAGAAAGTTTAAATTGGCCGTGTAGGAGCCACCGAACGGCCTAAATCTCGGTTCCGTCGGCCATCTTAATTCTGCTGTGCAGGTCTCTTTCTTCCTCCTCATTGGAGGGTTTGTTAGCTGGCACGCCCCCACCTAACAATCCCTCCAATGAGGAGGAAGAAACGACCTGCAGAGCAAAACCAAGATGGCCGACGGACCCGAAATTGCGGTCGTTCCGAGGCTCCTACACAGTCAGTTCAAACTTTTTTTTTTTACCGAAACCCGCAAAATTCGTTAGAGGACATGCGTAGCTACCCGGGGATATAAGGCATGTGGGGGTTTCATCAAGCAAACGGAAGCCATTTGTTCCGTTTTGCAGCCCAGCTGAAAGTGTCTATGGGGATTTGCGGTGGGTCCCCTAAAGTAGACTAGCGCCTGAAATCCCCCGTGGAAGATTCGTGCGGTGCTTCCATGTAGAGGCAGAACTTTGGGCTGATGCCTTGCCTCTACTCACGTCCATCTGCGCTGATTGTCGCCTCTCCCCGCCCCTCTCAGTCTTCCTTCACTGAGAGGGGCGGAGGAGAGGCAGCGATCAGCGCAGATGGACGCAAATGGAGGCAAAGCAACGGCCCAAAGCTCTGCCTCCCCAGGCAGCAAAATCCACGGCCAAGAAAGTCGTGGATTTTTGCCCAGGTATTTCGGGGGGGGGGGGGGGGGGTTATAGTGAGTATTCAACCGCGGGTATGCAGCGTTTTAGGTGGCACATTAATACTTAACAGCAATCTGAAATTTTTTTTTGAGACTTCAGAGTCTCTTTAAGTTGAGTTACCGAAATAAATGGACTTTTACTTAATAATCTAATTTTTTTGTTTTTCACCTGTATGTATTTGCTTCAGATCAGTTTCATGTGATGGGAATATTAGTGTAGAGGCTCAGATAGACTATAAGGTAAATAATCAGTATCTCTCTGATATTGATAGTTTACCTAGATTTGACTATGGTAGGGATTACCGTAGATTGTGACCTCCTCGGAGGGACAGTTAAGAGCAACAATTAAAGAAAACCTGTAACTAAAAAAAGTTCCCCTGGGGGGTACTCACATCAGGTGGGGGAAACCTCCGGATCCTATCAAGGCTTCCCCTGTCCTCCTGTGTCCCACGGCAGTCTCGCTGTGCCCCTCCGAATAGCGGGGATGTAAATATTTACCTTCCCAGCTCCAGCGCAGGCGCAGTATCGGCTCTCCGCTCGGAGATAGGCAGAAATAGCCAATCGCTGTCGGTCCGCTCTACTGCGCAGGCGCAAGTCTCCTGCGCCTGCGTAGTAGAGCCGTCAGAGATCGGCTATTTCCACCTTTCTCCGTACTGAGAGCCGCAACAGCGCCCCCGCTGGAGCCAGGGAAGGTAAATAAATAATCGCTTGTCAGGGGAGGATTCCGGGACACTTCGGGCGAGCCATCGCTGAACTGCCTGCAGCTGCAGGGATGAGGGAAGCCTCATTGGGACCCTGCGGCTTCCCCCTGGAGGTTTCCCTCTCCCGAGGTGAGTACCCCCCAGGGATGTTTTTTTTTTGTTACAGAGTCTCTTTAAGTGACAAGACAATATATACTCTGTACAGCACTGCAGAAGATGTCGGCGGTTTATAAGTACTAAATAATAATAATATTAAATGAATTGCCTCTCCCAATCAGGTTTCAGTTGATGTATTGTTTAAAATCAATAAGTTGTTCAGTTTTAGTATTTATGTTCAGTTCAGTGTTGATGAATATAGCTTTAGTATTATAACATTTTGACCAGTGTAGGATTTAATTTTGTTTTGCCTTTGACTTATTAAAGGGATACTGTCGGAGGGTAGGGGGAAAAGGAGTTGAACTTACCTGGGGCTTCTAATGGTCCCCCGCACACTTCCTGTGCCCATGCAGCCATTCACCGATGCTCCGGCCCCGCCTCCAGTTCACTTCTGGAATTTCAGACTTTAAAGTCTGGAAACCACTGCACCTGCGTTGCCGTGTCCTCGCTCCCACTGATGTCACCAGGAGCGTACTGCAAAGGCCCAGTATGGTCTGTGTCTGCGCAGTACACTCCTGGTGATGTCAGCGGGAGCGAGGACACGGCAACGCAGGAGTAGTGGTTTTCTGACTTTAAAGTCTGAAATTCCAGAAGTGAACTGGAGGCGGGGCTGGAGCATCGGTGAGTGGCTGCGCGGGTACAGGATGTCTGCGGGGGACCATTAGAAGCCACAGGTAAGTTCAACTCATTTTCCCCCGACCCCCCTACAGTATCCCTTTGAATCTAATAAAAAGACACTTGTCTCTAGGTCACTGACGCAGGATGCAGCATCTCACATCATTGTCAGCCTGGCCAGCTCTCTGGCGCTCCATCCCGTGTCCACGGCATGAACTGCGGCTGAATTTTGTGCTTCCGGCTGGCCAGTCTTTCCGGTGAGTTGTTAAGTATACTTGTAGAGAGAAACAGAATTCAATGACTGTCCTTTCAGTTTCAAGTCGGCAGGCAACAAGGAGGCATGGTTAGCACTCTCGCTTGGCAGCAATAAGGTTCTGGGATCAGATCTGTCTGTGGGTTTCCACTGATGACAAAATTGGCATAAGTTACAAAGGGACAGAAGACTGTGATTAGATGACAATGTTCTAGGTCTATGTGGTTCCTGGACGTAGAAACTACGTCCAGGAACCATGCGTGCTCCCGCGGCCGATCGCGCGCGTGCACGCGCACTCCCGGCCGCGGATTCGGTAGCCACGGAATCAATGTATCGGGCTATGGTGCCCGATCACTGATTCCTCTCCCCCGCTGAAAAAGCGACAGCTTCTCTCGGAAGCTGTGCTTTTTCTGGCCGCTGCCTCCCCTCTGCGTCACTCTAAGCGTGTGTTACACTTAGAGTGACGTCATGTAAACAAACTCATGGCCGCCATCTTGTGGCCAAAAAGTAAAACTACAACTAAAAGTAAAAAAAATTAAAAACAACACACAATTACATTATAAAACTATAGTTTACATCCCACCCTCCCAAAAATACCCAAATAAAATGTTTAATAAAAAAAAAAAAAAACATTACAATAAAAAAAATGTAAATATTTACCTAAGGGTCTAAACTTTTTAAATATCAATGTAAAGATGAAATATTTCTATATTTTTTTTATTTTAAACTTGTAAATAGTGATAGATGCAAAACGGAAAAAATGCACCTTTATTTCCAAATAAAATGGCTGAAAACTGAGAAATAATGATTTTTTTCCGTTTTTTTCTTATCCTTCCTGTTAAAATGCATTTACAGTAAAGTGGCTCTTAGCAAAATGTACCCCCCAAAGAAAGCCTAATTGGCAGCGGAAAAAACAAGATATAGATCAGTTCATTGTGATAAGTAGTGATAAAGTTATAGGCTAATGAATGGGAGGTGAACATTTCTCAAGTGAAAACGACGGAACGCGAACGGGGTGGATCCGAGGTGAACTTTTACTCATTGCATAATTGTGTTCCTTTTCTATTGTTTATAGGGCATTCCTCAAGCCAAATACTTTTTTGGTTTTGTTTGAATACTCTAATTCCCTATAAACTAAATAAACTATGCCCACCGGTTTTTTAGAGAGCCTTGGCAGTAGCAAGGGCTCATGGGAGCTCAGTCTGGGCAGGAGGAGGAGGAGGAGGAGGTGTTACTAGCCATTGATTGCAGAGGGGAGGAGGGGGATTAGGTTTTTTTTCACAGGCTGTGATCAAGATATAGATAAGCCTGCCTCTGTGTAATGTTTACAAACAACATGGCTGCTGTCATTGTACCACAGGAAGAAATAATAATTTTCTATTAAAGCTGTTTGCAGCTATATTTGCTGTGTAAACTATCTAAACTTTAGATACGATATATATACAAGTTACTTGTTATAGTTAGTTTTTCATCTCGGATCCGCTTCAAGATGTCAGTGCTATATAAATACATAGTAAGAATATGGTAGGAAATAAGACTATGACTATGGTAGAGATTGGATTCACACCAGAAACAAGCATGCAGCGAATCTTGTCAGATCTGACTGAGGTCAGAAACACTTGATGTGCTGCATGCTTGTTCAGGGTCTATGGCTAAAAGTATTACAGGCAGATCACCAGCAGGACAGCCAGGCAACTGGTATTGCTTAAAAGGAAATAAATAAGGCAGCCTCCATATGACTCTCATTACAGTTGACCTTTAACTACTTGCCAACTGCTCCACGCCAATTGTTGTGAGCACTGCGGCAGCCCCAGGACCGCTCCACGCCGATTGGCGTGACCGGCCTTCTATGGGGCCGTTCCGCCTTCAGTCTCCCAGGGGCGAAACCGCCATCTAATTACTTTGTACAGCGCTGTAATCTGCAGCAGCGCTGTACTGGAGACAGCCATGTGGCACGGCTGTCCCCTCCATTGTGTCGGCGGTGAAGTCTATGACAGCCGATCACAGTGATTGTGATTCATGGGGGCTGCCATCTTTGTCATGGGGGCTGCCATCTTTGTCATGGGGGCAGCCATCTTTTTGGTTGAAAGGAGGTGACAGGGAGCATGAGACAAAGTTCCAACTGTCCTGTGCGCTGATCACCCTTCCCAGCTGCACACGCTAGGCTTCAAATGTCAAATTCAAAATGTAAAAAAACAAAATTACACCAAAACAGCAGAACAAGAACAACATCAGAAATCCCTTCATGCTTTGCACAGCATCAGGGGGAAAATGCCCGGGCAGTTTTCTTCTGTGCAGCTAAAAATGAGGTTTGTATAAGAGAAACAAAGTTCTGATGCTGTGAAACTGTTAAAGAAACACAAAGCCTTTTCAGTGCTGCTGAGTCGATTTTTAGTCTGGAGGTTCACTTTAAGATACAGTACTATAGTACACTTTATACTGTATGTTTAAGTATGGCAATTTCTGATCTAGTAAATTACTTGGCCTTGTCCCTTGGAGTGTACTGTCAAGGGATTCTATTCTACTCATATTTTGTTTTGGCTTTTCTTTGAGATTTGGAAAGACTCACCCTTTCTGCTTGTCTTGGGTCACACAGGTGGAGGGAGAGCAGCCCCGGGTTCTGGACTGGTGTGTTACACGGGCGTGTGTGGACGCTAACACAGGAGGATGAGCACATCTGGTACACCGTGTACCCCAACATAGAAGAAGAGGGGAACAAACCAGAAACAGGAACTCCGAAAAGAGCAGCCAAGAGGAAGCTGAAGACCACGCCCCAACACACGATACCTCCTGAAGATATAAAAACAGAAGATACCAGTAGTGTGGAGTATGGACCTATCATTACTGATTCCTCTAAAGTGTATGAGAAGGATGGAGAGACCTTGAGGGACTATTTCCAGTTACGCGTCAGTCTCAATGAACTTTATCGACAGTGGGGAGACTCTGACAAGAACTTCCAAAAAGTGGCCAAAGACTTTCCAGGTAATAATCTGAGGATTATCTGAAGTTCTGTAGTAACAGTTCTCAGTTTTATGATCCGTTTTAAATGGGTGTGGCTTGAAAACAGACCAATCACATTAAACCTTGGTGGGGTTGGATTGGCCTTTTTACAAGCCACATATATTTATATGCAGAATTTCATTATCTTGCATCTACTCTGGGTTATTTGCATGCCATGGACCCTCCCTCGTGAGTAGTTGGAGAAATGGACATGGGTAGGAGAGTCATCCAACGAAAGAAGCCTTGCAGTGAGAAACAGCAGACTTTTCTCAAGTATCAAACTCTGCTGCCAATATGGATAAACGTGAGGCATTCTGGGTAGGAGATCAGGCTTGTTTTTTTTCCTGTCCCCTTTAAAACTGTTAGTGATAATTTTAAATATCCTAGGTGTTGTACAGATGGTGGAAGAGAAAATTGGGAGGGCCACTTTTAAAGTACCACTCCAGCAAAAATAGTAAGCAGTTAAAAACTGACAGGTTTTAGACTAGCTCATCTTCTCATGGGGGATTCTCATAGTTTTCTTGGTTTTCAAAAGCATTTCCTGAACAGCAGTTTAAATAGTATGATACCAGCCAGCCTCCCTACTAATTTGCACACTATTTTGACAGGTAGACTTGGCAACTGCCATTCCGCTCCATGGGAACCACTAAAGCCACTGTAATGCACTGTAATTCCTTCCTTTAGCTCAGTGATGGCTAACCTTGGCACTCCAGCTGTGACAAAACTACAAATCCCATCATGCCTCTGCCTCCCTGAGTTATGCTTAGAGCTGTCAGAGTATTGTAATGCCTCATGGGACTTGTAGTTCCACCACAGCTGGAGTGCCAAGGTTAACCATCACAGTTTTAGCTTGTGTTACAGTCGGGTGTTACCATTGTTGTCTCTCTGCAGGAATTCGCATTCTGCGTCAGGATCCCATAGAGTGCCTGTTCTCCTTCATCTGTACCTCCAACAACCACATCTCCCGCATCACAGGGATGATCGAGCGACTGTGTGGCGCTCTGGGAAGACAACTGTGTCGGCTGGACTCTGTGGACTATTACTCCTTCCCCGATCTCCAGGCGCTGGCAGGCAGGTAACAGGCCGACCCCACTGGCTGCAGAAAACTACTGTGTGTCATATAGACCAATAAACTGAGGGGTTTACATTGTATCCCGGCAGCAAACTACACAGAGAGGGAATTGTACCAACTGGAAAACAACATTTCTTTATTAAATATAAAAATATAATGGTTTCCTTTTTATTCTTTGCCAAATAGTACAGTTATATAAATTGGCCTACTTAAAACAGGAGGCAAATTTATATTTAGGATAATTTTTTTTGTTTTGTTTTTTTTATTAGGGAGGCTTTTTTTAAGGTTCCATCTAGGCATATGTTAAAAACCCACCTGGTAAAATGGGTGCAGGGGATTGCCCCTAGCAGAATAACGTTACAATTGGCAATATACTACTACTGAGGCCCAGTGCACACCAAAAACCTCTAGCGGATCTGCAAAAAGTTAGAGGTTTTTGAAGCAGATTTCAGAGCGATTCTAGGCATTAGAGAGGTTTTCTAAACATGCCTAGCGTTTTTTGGATCGTTTTTGTGTAGCAGATTACAAATATTGTTACAGTGAAGCTGTTACTGAACAGCTTCTGTAACAAAACGCCTGGAAAACTGCTGTGATGTAGCGTTTCTCAGAGCGGTTTCCCACTTTCCTATACTTTACATTGAGGCAGAAACGCTTCTGCAAACCGCAAAAGTGCTGCAGGAGCCACGTTTTCGGTTTGCTAAAAACCTCAAACCGCTGGTGTGCACCATCCCATTGAAATACATTAGCCAAGCATTTTCACTGGCAGCAGCGGTTTGCGGACCGCTTCAAAAACCGCTGGGTGTGTACCAGGCCTAAATTTGAATATTAAACAGTGGCAATCTTTACCGATGTTGTACTATGAATAAACCTAACCTACCCCCCAACAAACACCCCCTCCGCAGAGCTGCAATGTGCAGCAATAGAAGTTAGGCACTAGGAGGCACTTGATAAAATAGCAGGCGCTGAGTTTGCTATGTACTGAATAGTTCTATACAATTTATTCTGGTTTAATACAATGACATTCCATCACACCATATAATTCTTGGTAAAGTTGGTCTGAATTTTCCAAAATGTCCAATCTCAAAAAAAATGGGAAACGGGACTCCCGTCTCATCCAGCGATGCCCATTTGTGATTGATCCACATTGTCACCTTGTTCTTCACTGCAGCTGATGACACAGAGGCCAAGCTCCGCAATCTCGGCTTTGGGTACAGAGCCAAGTTTGTCAGCGAGAGCGCACGCACCATCCTGCATAAACATGGCCCCGATTGGCTGGAGAGTCTGCGCCGTGCTCCCTATGAAGAGGCCAGATCAGCTCTGTGCGCCTTGCCGGGAGTTGGGGCCAAGGTGAGTGCAGTTTGCTTAAAGCAGCAGGGACAGCCATACTATCCCAGGACAAGAAAATACAGTGAATTTTATTTAGTAAATAAAGAGAAAACTGTTCCAGGCATTTTCCATCTTTACTGCCTATGACTCAAGCCAACCCTGATGTAATTTTCTCCCTTACTTTTTTTTTTTTTTACTCGTGCCTGAAGTGGTGTATGCATTGCCAGACCTCCTCCCCACTGAGCTGTGTATGAAAATCGTATTTCAGCAGCTTCTGCAGAGGGGTGATAGGAGGAGCGATAGGAGCTGCCATGTTCCCCCCCCCCCCCTCCCCATTTAGCTGCACTTTTTTTTTTATACAGGGGCAGGTGTAAAGATAGCATCTGACTTCTCTAAGCTGTTTGAAGCACAGTGTTCTATCTCCCCACCCAGGTATGGTTCTAATCCAGTTCTGTAACATGGCTGAAGAAGAAAGTTTCGAAAGCTTGCAAATAAATCTTGTAAGGTTAATCATTAAGGAAGGACTGGTTCACACGGACACTTGGCGGCGTTTACCACCAAGCATTTGGGACTGTGCTAAATGCTTCCATTCAAGTGAATGGGAGTGTTTACCATCGCGCGATTACTGTCGATTGTGCAAACGCGGCGCTCCGATCCCGATTTAACGCGTCGTTTCGGCCGGCCCTAGAAGCCACATGCGACGTCCAGGCTCAGCTAGCCACGGCGGCTTCATGTTCCCTTACAGGGACGAGAAACACCGGTTTTGACGGGAAGCCGACCACCACCGCCCCCGAACGAGACGTCACAGGACGACGCGGCTTCCCGGCCGTCCCAATGCCGTCTGTCGTCCATGTGAACCAGCACTAAAGATATCATATAAACCACTTTTGTTGTTATGTCTTATGGACTCTGGAGAGGTCACTTAGGCTCTTTTTTACACTTAGGCTACTTGCACACCAAGACGTTGCGTTAGGTGCTACGTTAAGGTCGCATAACGTGCACCTAACGCAAGGCCTGGTGCTCTTTGATTTGGACGTCAGAGTGAGCCGCGCTGTGCAGCTCACTCTGACGTCCGTGATGCATACTCTTGGACACATGCGGCATCACGTGGTCCCGCCGGAAAATCGCCGCACCAGGAAGTAAACACTGCACGTCACAACGTGTAGTGAATATTAATTAGCCATGTGCCTGGCCGCTCTCTGCTCCTTCCCAACATGACTGCGCATGTGCAAACAGTCTAACGCGGCTTAAGCCGCTGTAACGCCGTAGCATGCTGCACTTTCGGAACAACGTGCAGCGTTACATGTAACGCAACGTGGGCAGTGTGAACAGCCCACTTGTGTTACATTGCTGTACGTTGGGGGAGCGTTACAGGCATATCTAGCTGCCAGGCATGGGCTTAAATTCGGCTTCGAGTGATCCGGATAGTTACTATCCTGATTTCACCCAGTAATGCTGTGCGGGCTGGGCGGGGGGGTCAAGCTTACCCGTCTGACGTCTTCTTTGCTCGTCCCTCGGTGCTTCCAACGACGCGCTCCACGCTCGTCACGTGATTACAAACACTTCCTCCTTCAACCCGGAAGGAGGAAGTGTTTGTAATCACGTGACGGCGCATTGGAACACATCGTGGGAGGCGCAGAGGGACGAGCAAAGAAGACGTCAGACGGGTAAGCTTGACCCCCCCCGCCCAGCCCGCACAGCATTACTGGGTGAAATCCAGGTAGTAACTACTGTATCTGGATCACCCGAAGCCGAATTTAAGCCCATGCCTGCTAGCTGCACATAGCTTAAATAGAATGTGATTGTTTCTTCCTGTGATACAATGACAGCAGCCATGTTGTTTGTAAACATTACACACAGGCAAAGCTGATAGCATCTCCAGCTCTCTACCTGTGACAAATTCACTCCCCTCTGCCTCTGAAATCTCTTGCTAGTAACCTCCTCCTACCCAGACGGATCTCCCATAAGCCCTTGCTACAGTGCCTTGGCTCTCTGAAAAAGCAGTGGGCGAGTTAGTTTATAGGGAATTGGAGTATTAAAACAAAAACAAAAAAGTGTTTGGCTTGAGGACTGCCCTATAACAATAGGAAAGGAACACAATTAGGCAGTGAGTAAAAGTTCAACTCGGATCCACTTTAATCAGTTGCTCTCAGTTAAAACTGAAAGAAAACTGATTTTCAAAGTAATGCCCATGTTTTCCTATGGCACAGTTCCCACTTTACGCGTTTTAACTGAAATCTTTTTCACAATGCACTGCTATGGAAAAATGCATACTATTGCATACCAATGCATTAAGTGTAAAAGGCCCTTTTACACTTAAAGGACAACTGAAGTGAGAGGCATATGGAGGCTGCCATATTTATTTCCTTTTTAGCAATACCAGTTGCCTGGCTATCCTGCTGATCCTCTACCTCTAATACTTTTGGCCATAGACCCTGAACAAGCATGCAGCAGATCTGACAAGAATAGTTGCATGCTTGTTTCTTGTGTTATTCAGACAGTACTGCAGCCAGATACATCAGCAGGGCTGCCAGGTAACTGGTATTGTTTAAAAGGAAATAAATATGGCAGCCTCATTATTCTTCTCATTTCAGTTGTCCTTTAATGCGTTGGTGTGGGTTAGTATGCGTTAGTACGCCT